>NC_056731.1:1477790201-1477845201 GCF_019279795.1 Protopterus annectens | reverse complement strand
AAATTCGCATTTTGCAAACTATTTTATCGTCCATTTAATTCACTCAATAATAGTTTCCCTTCTCTATATCAATGTCAAGTTGTTCTCATTTAAAGAAAGATGTTGCTTCTAAAGTTTGGAATTTATTTTTCTTCCTTCCCTTTCCCCTTCTAACTCCCTGATCTTTTGGCATCTTTCCCTTTTTACTTTCATTCCCTTCAGTATAATCTGTGATGTGTGCTGCATACAAAATCTGAACAGTTTACAATCACCATTGCGAACTGCATTCAATTGAGAGTGAGACTGTCAAAATGCAGTATTCAAATAGACAATTTTGCAAACCCAAATATATCGAATATACCACATCGAATGAGTAGTGTAGCCCGAGTTCGGAATTTTGAGTGGAGATCGCTGTTCAGTGTGGAACATGGAATTAACCCATTTCCTCCCTGATCTTGGAGCTGGTATACATAATTTGCAGGGGGGTGCATAGGGTCTTGTTCCCCTGCAAAATAGTAAAATACACGTACCGTTGACTATGGAATGTAACAGTACGGTAAGCTGTATAGCATGTGTGACTGACGTCACCTCCTGCTATGTCAAATGCATCAAACTATGGGTGTCGATGTATTCAGTTTCGACCTGGGTACAATTTCGCTGTTCCAGATTCAGGATTTCGGATCAACTATGTGACCGGTCGACCTATGCAGTTTTAAGGTTTCAATAGGAAACCACTCTGAAGTTTGTAAAACTTAAAGCTTTTCATTTGTTTGGATGCTTTCTTCCAAATCATGTACATTATTTATTTATTTTTTTGCATTGTTTTCTCCTAAATTCATGACATCATTTCTCACACCTATTTTTTCATTGTAGTATCTTCTTTTTAATTTTTATTTACTGATATCTGCTTTAGTAACACGATTGCCCAGTATGTCATAGCTTCTCTTAAAATTGCTTTCAGGCCATAAAAGTTCTATTTACATAAAGCAGAAAATCATTGATAACAATTCCTAACAACTGTTTACCAATTTTAAGATGTTGCACTTCTATGTCTGTGCTTAATACTACACGATTCCTCATCAGTCTTTTACAGTAGGCATGTTTTCAACATGGCACTTTGGATTGTTAACAGTCATTAATTTTGCAGTTAATTATCGTCCTAATGTAAGTATAATTTATATGTGTTTGAATAAAACACACAGAAACACATACAATTTCAAATGCTTGTAGAATCTTTTTAGTGTTTTTCAAAAAAAAAAAAAAAAACTTGCAGTATTTGTCTTCTACCAGTTTCTGAAAATGGAAATTATTCAGAGCATATATGCCACATTTTTGTAATAGTAAATGCATTTATAATCATTGTATTTTTCGAGAACAGCTTTTTAATTTGGTTGCGTTGGTACATGTAGTATTGTAGAAACCTGATTTGGGTCAAAACCTTACAGTTTCACATTATTATTCTATAACCAGTAGCTATCAGGTGTTTCTGTCCCTCCGCATATTTGAAATGATTCATGATTGACTTAATTTGCATTTAAGCTGTTTATATTCTTCTATTTTTAACAATCACAAAGGAAGGTTTTTGTGCGGGTTAATTTTGTTTAACTTCTTTAAATTCTTCTTTTAATTTCTTCTAACTGGTTCACTTCCTTTAACAGTGTGGCTGTTTGGGAAGGCCCACCCCCTTAGCGATTAACCTTAAATATAAAAACAGAATATAATCTACTCAGTTGCTTTTACTATAGTTTACTGTACTTATACTGAGCCCTTTCCTTCTTTAATACTTTATTTTGCTTTGGCTGCTGTTCTTAAAAGTGTTCAGTTGCATTTATACTGCTTCTTTTATTACTGCTTGTTAGTAGCCTGATTACATCAAGGACACTGTTCTACTGAATCTCTGCTTTATACTGCCTTTTTTGCTATTGTGACTGTGACTTTAAGCACTTTAAATTTCAAATATCTGCACTTAGCATAGGTTAGATTCAGTCTTATGGAATCTAAACTGCCTTGTATCACTTGTGCATTAAAACCAGCTCTTCACTGAGATATTGGAAGATCTGCAGCATCTGTTACTTCCAACTAACTATAAGTGCCTGTTGCTGCTCTTATATTGCACTCTTAATTAGCATTTGCATTCTACTGTCAGTTTAAATTGTCAGAACTGTTTTTGACCACATTTTACTGGATACTTTTCTAGATTGGCTGTAGTTTAGCCCAGTTCCAGACATTCAGTGTCTGGGTCTGTTTTGTAACCTCTGAGCATCAAGTTCAAGCCATCCTTGTTGGAGAAGGCCTTTCTGCACCCTTGTGTGAGAAAAGTGCTGTCTGAGTCTTATCTAATCGAGGGTGATTGGACTTAAGCTCAAAGAGTTTGTCCTCATTTGCTATTTTGAGTTAAAAGGGTTATTTCCATCCTCATTTGCTAGTTTGAGTTAAAATGGTATTTCTTGTTTTATATAAGCCATGCACCTGCACTTCTTGAGTGTAGCGCACCATCGTGCACTGCCGCTTAGCAGTAGTTACCATTGGTGGTTATAGTAGCAAAAGTTTTGCTTGTTAAATTTTCCCTTAGCACCTTGCTTGTGGTCCTCTAGAGGTTTTTCATGGCTCAGCTCTACTTTCAGGTAGAACAGTGAGCTTAGCCACAGAGGTTCCAACATTCCTCTCACCCACTAGTCATTCCAAAGTTTAACCTCTCTCCTGACCATATAAATTTACAGAGCACTATGGATGTACAATTTCTCACAGTTTCTCCAGCTAGCCTGGTCAATATGGGCATCCAGAGACAGTGTGGAAACAGCCTTCACATTAAACACATGAATCAACTGCAGTATACTCCACAAGATGTTGGTAGTTTGAAAGAGCAATAACACAAAAATGACCAAATGGTGAATAAATTAAGCGTTTCTGCTTGGTCGTTTTTGTGCTACAGTGTAGAAACTGCCTCATGTTTACCAACAACTCCCTGCTCCTGGACTACACAAACTCAACATGTGAGAGATACAGCTATATTAAGAACCTTGAATCCATGCTTTTTCAAACACCAGTCAGTACATATGACAATGAGCAGGTCATCAGCATGCACACCTCACCTCCTACTCCAGCCAAACCCACATTCCACATACCTACGTATGTGACGGTACTCACCAGAAACATACCTAAACAGCAGAGACTTCCCAAACACAAACACAAGCACACTACACTTAATACTTCCACTGCAAAACTCTGGTGAGATCTGACCACAAATTAGTCTCATTCAAAGTTACTGTTACACCTGATCCCAGTGTACTACAAACTAAACTAAAAAACTTCTGCAAAACAGATTATAACCTCTTACGGGATGGTATAAATAGCTTCATGGCACCTCCTCCCTCAGCTGGAACTGGCAACTATGCCAAGTTCTACACAAATGCTTAACACCTGAACAACTGCATTGACGTGGCCGTACCTGATAGGAACAAAACAATCTCCTTGAGGAAGAGCAAATTTGTCTGGTGGGTAACTGCCATTAACAGGCTTTACAATAAGAGGAAGAAATTGCTGTCTAAGAGTAAGCGAGAGAGTGAGCCCCAAACTGGAAACACTCCCTCCTCAGCATAAACAAGCAAATAAGACTACTTGTGAAGTCCTCCAAAGCTATGAATCCAAATTCCTCAACTAAGGACAACCATAAGGCATTCTTTAGTTACATCCGTAACCTAAAATGTAAGGTTCAAATTTGTGCTGAACTGGTAGTTAATGATACCACATATACTGAGCCTGTGGACATTGCTAACCTGTTACCCGACAGGTTCTGTGAAAACTTCACTCCCCCTTCCCCACCACACTTACCCTAAGACATCGCTGCCACCTATCCTCTACCCTGTATCTTTAAAGGGAGGTGATGAACGCCTTCTCTAATATCAAAAACACAGCATCAATGGGAACTGATAACATCCCAGGCTGTGTCCTACATGGGCTCAAACAAGACTTAGCAATGCCATTGGGTATTCTTTTCAATCCCAGTCTAAACAATGGCTTCAGCCCAGCTGAATGGAAAAAGGCCACCATTATCCCCTTGCACAAAGGTGGTGCTTGCTCTGACCCCAGGAGCTATAGAACTATTAGCCTGACTAGCCTTATCTTCAAGACCATGGAAGAATCATTACGGATCTTATCAACAAAGACATTGCAAACCTTCAGACACTTGACCCTATTCAATTTGGATTTGTCAAAAGGAGATCATATATGTTAAACCTGGTGGACTTTTTTAAGACAGTCACTGATGCCCTTGATAAGGGGAAATCTGTGCACACAGCCTACCTAGACTTAGCCAAGGCTTTTGACACTATCCCCTACTCAGGTATAATTGACAAACTCTGGGTGCTAGGTATTGACCTATATATAATTAGATGGGTCGCTAAATGGGTCACTGATAGAACTCATATAGTCAAAATAGGGGAATCCACCTCCAACAGCAGACCTGTAACCAGTGGTGTTTCACAGAGATCAGTCCTGAGACATCTACTGTTTGGAATCTATTTCTCTGAAGTGCAAGCTAAAAGTTTGCTGATGACTGCAAACTGGGAGCAGTCATAGACTCTCCAAACAATGTCAACATCCTACAGGAGGGTCTTACACAAACAAATGACTGGTGCCGAAGTCATGGTCTTAAACTCAATGCAAAAAAATGTATTATCATCCCTTTTAGTAACAGTGATGTTCCTGCTAACTACCATATCAATAACAACACCCTAAGTATGCACTCAGTGGTGAAAGACCTGGGCACACAGTTTGACAGCAACCTTACTTTTGTCCCCACAGTGGTAAGAATGGTATTCTATATTGCTCATCTCGGGCATTACCTCCAGAAAAAAAGAAGTTATAACCTCTCTGTACTTTTCCCTCCTCAGGCCAATAACTGAGTGCAATGCCACTTTTGCTATGTACCTTTCCAAGCACTTGCAGAATTGGAGAGACCACAAAGGTTTCTCACAAGGAATATTCAAGGTCTTCAGCATCTGTCCTATGAAGACCATCTTAAATCAATGTCACTTTATTCTGTTTCATACAGACTGCTCAGAGGTGATCTCTGCCTTGCAAAAAAGTCAATCTTTGACCCTGCTTTATTACAAATGCTGCATATCCATAAGTCAAATGGTACATGGGTTACTCACTCTAATGGCCTTAATCTGGTATGTGACATTAATAGAACCTGCTGGAGGGACAGAGTTGTCTCCCAGAGGTTACCACACCTTTGGAACAGACTCTCATTTCATGTCAAGCTGAGCTCCTCATTGGCCCTCTTCAAAAGCAATCTGAACAATTGGATGGGTAACCATAAGTTCACCTTAGGGGTTCCACCTATGTCCCTCATGGACAAGGGTGATAGGTGCTGATTGTGGAAATGAGGGTAAAACTTGGCTAGGCTTGTTAGGGCCCTAGGGTCATTAGCCTAGTAACCTCCTATTAGCCTATGATCTTATGAACTGGCTTCCCATCTGGCTGCTATGTATTCATTATCATTCATTACTAATGGCACTACTTGACACTAATATCTCCCTGGCTCTAACTCAGCATTTTCTTTTTCCAGACATCTCATTACAACACAACACAGCATCCATAATAGTTTGCCTCTAACTACCTCAGCAGACACCTTTGGTTTTTCAATCAAAAGACCACCTTTTAATAACACAATATCTTTCTCCTTTTGCTTTTCCACACTGCTACAACATTCACATTGTGAAGCAACTTGGTCTGAACTTACTACCACCCCTGCCCCTCCCCCACCCCATCTTCAAGGCTGCATATGCTCATACTACCTCATAAAGAGCAGGGACATTTTCACAGTGTCCTGGTGAAATTTCACATAGTTATTAAGCATACCACCTCAGGTTTCATCTGAGAATAGACCATGCCATGTGGAACTAATCAGGTTTGCAAATGTAAGTATATAATGAAATGGTTTTGTAATTTGAGAAAGTGTCAACTTGGATTATTGTTCAGATAAGTAGTTTAACTTATTAACCATCAAGTTCATACAGGTAAAAAAAATAATGTTTTCATGTGTTAAGTTAGTGGACTGTGTGTTTGTTTTTGTATGTTTCTTCTTCTTCTTCTTTTGGATTTTCCCGGTGAGGGGTCACCACAGTGGATCACCTGTTTCCATTTCTTCCTGTCCTCTGCATCTTTCTCTGTCACACAAACCACCTGCATGTCCTCTCTAACCACATCCATAAAGCTTAACTTAGGCCTTCTTCTTTTCCTCTTACCTGGCAGCTTCATCCTTAGCATCCTTTTCCCAATATACCCAGCATCCCTCCTCAGCACATGTCCAAACCAATGCAATCTCTCCTCTCTGGCTTTGTCTGCAAACTGTCCAACTTGGGCTGACCCTCTAATATACTTATTCCTAATCCTGTCTACCCTTGTCACACCCAGTGCAAATATTAACATCTTTAACTCTGCCACATCCAGCTCTGACTCCTGCCTTTTTGTCAATGCCACTGTCTCCAACCCATATAACATAGCTGGTCTCACTACCCTTTTGTAGACCTTCCCTTTCACTCTTAATGGTACTCGTCTGTCACAAATCACTCCTGACACTCTTCTGCACCCACTCCACCCTGCCTGTACTCT
Source organism: Protopterus annectens (assembly GCF_019279795.1). NCBI lineage: Eukaryota > Metazoa > Chordata > Ceratodontiformes > Protopteridae > Protopterus > Protopterus annectens. The sequence continues at coordinate 1,477,838,604 of NC_056731.1, read as the reverse complement.
TTTCTTCACCTCTCTTCCACACTTGCCATTACTCTGAACTGTTGATCCCAAGTATTTAAACTCATCAACCTTCACCAACTCTACTCCCTGCATCCTCACCATTCCTCTATCCTCCCTTTCATTCACACACATATATTATGTTCTAGTTCTGCAGATCTTCATTCCTCTCCTCTCTAGATCATATCTCCACCTCACCAGGGTTTCCTCAACCTGTTCCCTACTCTCACTACATATCACAATGTCATCTGCAAACATCATAGTCCACGGGGACTCCTGTCTGATCTCGTCTGTCAACTTGTCCATCACCAGTGCAAATAAGAAAGGGCTCAGGGCTGATCCTTAATGTAATCCCACCTCCACCTTGAATGCATCTGTCACTCCCACTGCAGATCTCACCACTGTCACACTACCCTTGTACATATCCTGTACCACTCTTACATACTTCTCTGCCACTCCCGACTTCCTCGTATAATACCATAACTCCTCTCTAGGCACCCTGTCATATGCTTTCTCTAAGTCCACAAAGACACAATGCAACTCCTTCTGACCTTCTCTGTACTTCTCCATCAACACTCTCAGAGCAAACATCGCATCTGTAGTGCTCTTTCCTGGCATGAAACCATACTGCTGATCACTAATCATCACCTCCCTTCTTAACCTAGCTTCCACTACCCTTTCCCATAATTTCATGCTGTGACTGATCAGTTTTATCCCTCTGTAGTTACTACAGCTCTGCACATCACCCTTATTCTTAAAAATCGGTACCAAAACACTTTTTCTTCACTCCTCAGGCATCCTCTCACTTTCCAAGATTTCATTAAACAATCTGGTTAAACATTCCACTGCCATTTCTCTTAAACACCTCCATGCTTCCACAGGTATGTCATCTGGACCAACAGCCTTTCCATTCTTCATTCTCTTCATAGCTATCCTTACTTCCGTCTTGCTAATTCATTGGACTTCCTGATTCACTATCCCCACATCATCCAGCCTTCTCTCTCTCTCATTCTCTTCATTCATCAGCCCCTCAAAGTACTCCTTGCATTTGTTCAACACATTCTCATCACTAGTGAGTATGTTTCCTTCATTATTCTTTATCACCCTTACCTGCTGCACATCTTTCCTAGAATGGTCCCTCTCTCTAGCCAATCGGTACAGGTCCTTTTCTCCCTCCTTAGTGTCCAACCTTTCATACAACTCTCTATACGCCTTATCCTTAGCCTTTGCCACCTCTCTCTTTACCATGCACCTCATCTCCTTATACTCCTGTCTACTTTCTTCATCTCTCTGACAATCCCAAATCTTCTTTGCCAACCTCTTTCTCCGTATACTCTACTGTACTTCCTCATTCCACCACCAGGTCTCCTTGTCCTCCTTCCTCTGTCCAGATGTCACACCAAGTACCTTTCTAGCAGTCTCCCTTAATAGCTCTGCTGTAGTTACCCAGCTATTCGGTAACACTTCACTGCCACCCAGTGCCTGTCTTAACTCTTCCCTGAACTCCAGCTCACAATCACCCTTTTTCAATTTCCACCATATGATCTTTGGTGCTGCCCTCACACTCCTCCTCCTCCTCTTCTTGATCACCAATGTCATTCTACAGACCACCATTCTATGCTGCCTAACTACACTTTCCTCCGTCACCACTTTACAGTCTCCAATCTCCTTCAAACTGGCCCTCCTGCATAGGATATAATCCACCTGTGTGCATCTCCCTCCACTCTTGTATGTCACCCTATGCTCTTCCCTCTTGTTAAAATATGTATTCACCACAGCCATGTCCATTCTTTTTGAAAAATCCACTACCATCTGACCTTCTGCATTATTTTCCTTAACACCATACCTACCCATCACTTCCTCATCCCCTCTGTTCCCTTCACAACCATGCCTATTGAAATTTGCTCTGATCCCCACTCTCTCACCCTTGGGTACAGTCATCACTACTTCATCCAACTCACTCCAAATTTTTCTTTCTCATCCATCGCACACCCAGCTTGCGGAGCATATGCACTAGCAACATTCATCATTACACCATAAATGTCCAGCTTCATAAACATCACTCTATCCGACACTCTTTTCACCTCCAAAACACTCTTGGTATACCGTTCCTTTAGGATAACCCCTACCCCATTTCATCTCCCATCCACACCATGATAGAACAATTTGAACCCACCTGGCCTTACTTCCCTTCCACCTGGTCTCTTGTACACACAATATATCAACCTTCCTTCTGTCCATCATATCAGTTAGCTCTCTCCCTATACCAGTCATACTGCCAACATTCAAAGTTCCTACCCTCACTACCACACTCCTAACATTTCTCCTCTCTTCCTGCCTTCGGGCATGCCTTCCCCCTCTTCTCCTTCTCCTCCTTCGGCCAACAGTAGCCCAATTTTCGCCAGCACCCTGTCGGCTAACAGTACTGGTGGCGGTCATTGTTAACCCAGGCCTCAACCGATCTGGTATGTAAATCTGTATTGGTTTCTGCATATCTCATTTGGCGGATGTTTTACACCGGATGCCCTTCCTGACGTAAGCCTCCCCATTTATCCGGGCTTGGGACCGGCAGGAAGAAATGCACTGGCTTGTGCATCCCCAGTGGCTGGGTTCATGGTATCTTATTAAAACACAGTTGTCATCTTAGAGAAGATGGCAGTGTTTAAATTTAAGTTAAAATTAACTAAATGTATAACATTTGTGCGATATTTTATTTAAGACATCATAATATGACTGTCTAAAGTTTCCAAAAGTTTTATGTTAATGTATGATTTTTATTATCAGCTTGAGTGTTTACTGTAACTTACTGCTGCAGTTACATAAACATTTGTTACCCAAGCTAGATGTTCCATATTTCAATTTGTACATCTTATTTTGCAGTATCCACTTATTGTAAACCTGTTGCTCTTTTCATGCTTATGTTATCACTTACTATTGCAGATCAAGTAATGAAATACATGCAGTCCACTGTTTTCTGACATTATCTTGTAAAAGTCTTGACATATAATTCCCACCAGCATTTGTGACTAATGACTCTGGAAGTCTTTTGGCCAGATTCAGTAAAGTTCATGGAATGCAGTGGATTATGAGGATACTAGCAGAGAAGTTGCAAATAACGCTGTAGAACGTAGACATGCCACAGTGAACTCCAAACATCTTAGTGCACAAGGGAGTATCTTAGTAGTAATGGCACACTGTACATTACCCACAAGTTATCCATAAGAAATGAAAAATCTCTGTCAAAGGGTGATGTGTATTAACAAAGTTACAGAAAGCATCTGACAGCTCAAGCATCCTGGCACTGTTGAATACACACACACACACACACACACACACACACACACACACACATATATATGTATATATATATATATATATATATATATATATATATATATATATATATATGGATCCCCTACACTTCACCGACATGCCACAACGCCGACACACAAATCACTGACACCAAAAGACCGACAACACACAATACCGACAATACACACAACCATACATGCACTAACCTTAACCCAAACCCTAACCCTAAGGTCCGACACAACTGCACACTTACCCTACCGCACTAACCTAACTCACTTAACCCACCCCTAAACCTACAGTCCGTCACTATCGCACACACACCCTACCTGCACCCTAACCCTAACTCACTTAACCCACCCTTAAACATATAGTCCGTCACTATCGCTCACTTACCCTACCCGCACCCTAACCCTAACTCACTTAACCCGCCCCTAAAACTACAGTCCCTCACTATCGCACACTTACCTGTCCGCTCCCTAACACTAAATCCCTCACTCTATCGCACACTTACCGAGTCCGTCGGGTTCTCACCTTGTCGGTCATCTGTGTTGTCAGTCTTTTGGTGTCGGTGATTTGTGTGTCGACATTGTGGCGTGTCGGTGAAGTGAAGGGGATCCATATATATATATCTTTTGATATATATTGATATGTGTATATATATATATATATATATATATATATATATATATATATATATATATATAATATATATATATATATATATATATATATATATATATATATATATATATATATATATATAAAAGACAGGATCTCTCTAGTACATTTAAAGACAACTGCAGAATATCACCATAAGTCCATTATTACTAAAATATCCTGTCACTTATGGATTCCGAGGGAATCTGTAACTTTTCTAATAAAAAAGATTAATACAGCAAAGGGCAAACATGACCACATCGCTACAGCTAACATTAGCTAACAATGGGTGTGCGGCTTGTGTGGAGAACACATGTAATGCACACACCCAAGAAAGTGGGAGATAGAAAAGATGTGGGGTATGGCCGAAGAAGAGGAACACATAAGGGATGTTAGAAAAGGAAAATCAGAAGGAAAGTCAGAGAGGCATGGGAAATGTTTTAATTTTTTTTTGTTTAGTAGGAATTGTCCCCATTTTTTATTCTTTAAAAATAGGGCAAAAGGTAAAGATAGGAAAATAGGAGAAGGCAATCAAAGCAGGTATACCCATATAACAAATATCACAACACATGACAGACAAAGGTTGGAAAAAAACAGTAAGGACAGGTAAGATACATAGACTGCACACTGCACAAGACAGTGAACAAAAAGTTGTCAAACATGGTGGGGATGGATATGAGTCATGGAGCTCAAAACCAGTTCATTTTATATTAAGACACATATGAGTTGGAAACTGCTGGTGGAAGACTTATTGTGTGTTTATCTAATTGGCCTGAGGGCTTAACTGTGCAAAAGTCTTTCATCCTGCTGGTATAAAAGCCTCACACAAAAGCAGTTACCCACGCCTTTTATTTAAGCAAGCCTCTCCAGTTTAAAATCCCTATAGTAAACACTCTCCATAGTCTCCCATTGTTCATAGCTGCTCAAAGAGCTGCCAGATTGTGAAGAGGAAAGCACCAATGCAGGTCATCTAATAGTATACTACTAAACACTCACACTTAGACCTTTTGTTAAACTGAATTAATAACAGGTTACAAAGATTAAGCTACTGTACAATTGTATATTCATATTTACTGAAAGGTTTATTAAAACAAGCCAAACAAGCACTGCCGTCAAGATTTTTACATTATCTTTATAACACAGATTACTGTCAGACATTGCACTTCCTCATATGACTCAAATTACAAAATGTCCACCAGACAATTCTTTACAGTCACTTTTATCTAGTTTCAAACTTCATCCTTGATAAACATTATTTTCGTGTATTGAAGCATTCTTTGTCTGCATCCTTATCTCATCCACAGAAAACTGGTTCCTCAGCAGGCCGAAATGTTCTTTCATTGATAGGCCAGTCTGAAATGTTTTCTGCTGTGTTAACCATTTCCCTTTACCAGGTTTATCCACATGAATATCTATATGCATTCAACTGCTTATGATATTTTAACAAGCCTCTATTGTCAATGACATGCGTTAAAAAAAACATTCAGATGTACAATACTTTTTGTTCAACATGAGCATATACTGTTAAGCTAATCATACTTGTTTACTGTATATTTGTTTCTGTACTTGCAGATGCTGTGTTACATGCTATTTCTAAAAATATCACACTGTTACAATGATTGAAAGCAATTTTATCAAACCTCTGTTAATGTGAAAGAGAAACAGCTCTACTTCTACCAAATTATATATTTTTCTATCAAATACATGTTATTACTATGAGGGAAACCAGTTTTACTTTATATAATCTGTCACCTTTAAGTGAATCTCCCCTATTCCTTCCCATATACTAAGGATCTGGTAAAATGAATAGGTGCTTCCCTGTTATCTCTATTTCTGGCCTGGTGGATGTCAGCATCCTGAGGCTGTGTAGTACCTGCCTCATATTCACTGACAACCATTTAATTTTAGAACAGACAAACAATGTTTGAGAGATGTAGATACACAATGTCATTGGAGGCAAAGCCCTCACATACACACATGAAAAATGCAAACCAGGTTGTCAGCATTACACCCAATACACTCACTACTAACACTAAGGAACAAACACATAGACCCTCATATGTGGATGCACTTACTTGTAATCTACCCGAACCTACAAGACCTCCTAAAAGCGTCTCTCATTGGCCCCATGTGCACTCAAAAAAGACATAACCTCACAAAGCATATAATTCTGAAAATCATAGTAACCCCACGTTCAAGCCCATAAAGCAATACACCACACAGCCAAACACTCTACTTATTGGGGATTCCATTGTAAGACATACAGATGTCATCCTTACCAGGCTAAACAAGAAGAATATCATTGTGCACTGTCTATCTGGAACCAGGATCTGCTAGATCACAAATTCACTTAGGTTTTTAAACCAAAAATACCAGTATGGCATGGTCATAGTCCATGTGGGTGTAAGTGATCTAAGAAATACCTCACTGGACTATATGAAGAAAGACATGATGGGGCTCTCTGAATATGTGTTCTAGACTGGTATGAATCTAGCCTTCAGTAGAATCCTTTTTCATAGGTTCATAGGTTCATAAGTAGGTACTAGGCTATCGGCCCAAGGGCCTATGTAAGCCTAGTCAACAAGGTTCCAAGGTTTACGCCACCCAAGAAAGTTATTTTCCTGTGCCACTGTCGAGCAGAGACACAGAAGTGATCCCCGGGGTGTATTTCCTATTTCCCATACACTCATCAAGATTTTTCTTAAAGAGTGCTAATGAAGAACTTTGCTTGACATAGATGGTTAGCTTGTTCCAGAGTATAGGAAGTCTCTGGGACAGGAATCTATCCCTCCAGTGTGTCCTATTTATTGTGGTGACAAGGTTTAGGTCCCTAGAGTGTGTAGCTCGGAGGTGATTGGGATTTCTTTAGGTGTAGCATGTCTAACAGCTCTGGGTTTGACATAGCTTTATATGTTAGCCAGAGTGCACTTCAGAGTAGGCGATATGCTACAGAGTAAAGCTGGAGTTATTTCAGGCGGTCAGTGTAGGGCATTTGTTTGAGGCCAGTAATCTTCTTTCTAAGGTACTTCTGTGGCCTTTCCAGCTGCTGCAGATGTCTTCTGAGGTACATTGCAAAAGGGGCGTTGTACTCTATAATGGGTCTAATGAGTGTCGAGTAGAGGGGAACAATGACCTCTTTTTTCCTGGATGAGAACCCTTTTTTGACGAGGTGTGCCACATAGAAGGACTTCCTGACTACTGTGGCGATGTGACTATCAAAGGATAGACTACTGTCCACCTGGGTCCCAAGCTCTCTTATCATGCATTCGGTGTTAAGTTGATTGCTGCCTATGTGGTAGTTCATGGGTACAGAGTTTTTACCGAAGGGGATGACACTGCACATTTTGGCATTGAGCTTGAGGCCATGGCTGTGACACCAGGAATCTGTCTCAGTGAGGCCCTTCTGTAGGATGTCCACATCATTTGGGGACTTGACTATGGCTCTTAGTCATCTGCGAACTTTGTTAGCCAGAGGCCTTCTGTGTTAGCCTGTACTTAAGAGAGATAGATACCAAACAGGAGAGGTCCCAGGATGGAACCCTGTGGTACTCCACTTGTCACTGCTTTGAGGTCAGATTTGGAGTCTGCAACTTTTACAGTGTGGGGTCTGTCAGTGAGCCAGTTGGCAATTCATCTTGTGACGTAGGGATTTATACCTAGTTTAGTGAGTTTAGCTATGATTCCAGAATGGGGGATGGTGTTGAAAGCCTTGGCAAGGTCAAGATAGGCTGTGTGAACCACCTTACCCTCATCCACGGCTTTGATGACTGCCTCAAAGAAGTCAATCAGGTTCAGGAAGCATGATCTGCCTTTCACAAACCCTAACAGGGTGGGATCCAGAGTTTGGAGGTTAACAATGTCTTTGTTTATGAGTTCCATGATGATACGTTCCATGGCCTTGCAGACCAGGCTCATCAGGCTAATAGGTCGATAGTTCCCGGGATCAGTGGTGGCTCCCCCTTTGTGGAGTGGGATAACTGTTGCTGTGTGCCATTCAGTGGGCACAAAGCCTGATGCGAGGTAATTATTGAACATGAGGCTTAAGTGGGGAGCCAGTTCGTTCTGAAAGTCGAGTAAAACATAGCCAGGGTTGTTGTCCATTCACATGGATGCTGTGTTTTTGGCTTTAGAGAGTGCAGCTTTTACCTGCATAGTTGTGATTACAGGGACTCTGCATTCTTCCTGTATAGATATGGGCCCATTAGGGGGTGAGAGGGGGGTAAGGTTAGCACTGAACCTATCTGCCAGGATGTTGGCAATATCAGTTGGTTCTGTAATTTCCGTGCCTTTGTGCTGTAACTCAGAGCAGATCTGGGTGTTGCCATCTAGATTCTTGACATAGCTATAGAATGCTTTGTGGTTGTCCTTGGATTTAGTGGCGATTTTGTTTTCGTAGCTAGCTTTAAAGGATCTTATAAGGGATCTCAGCTTCTTACTAAGGCTGACCAGGGAGCTCCTCCACTCATGGGATTTTACTCTTTTGCAACAGTTTCTTCCTTCTGTTGTACACTTTGTTTATGGCAGGGGGCCACCAGGTTGGCTTCCTTTTTTTTGAGGATAGCATCTTGCTTCTGTTTGGGATAGCACGATCCATGCACTCGTGTAAGTGCTTATAGAATGCATTTGTGTAGGATTCAGCAGTTGTAACTGTATTGTCCATCTGCATGGGCGTCATGAAGTTCACCACTTCTGTCTTAAGAAGCATGAAGTTGGCTTTGGAAAAATTTCTACTGTGGTTTCCTTAATGGGGGGTGGGGGCAGGATGTGGATATCAAGGGTGATAAGCTTATGGTCGGATCGGACCAACGAGGAGTTGACTTCAGGTGTGGAATACCGGTCATTCATGTTGGTAATGACTAGGTCTAGGATATTGTTGCCCCTGGGGGATAAGTTGATCTAGGGTATTGGAGTTTATGAATTCCAGAAACCGTTGAGCTAAGGAGTTGGTACACGAGTAGTTTTCCCAGTTAATGGTGGGGTAGTTGAAGTCGCCCATTATTAGGGTGTTTGGTTGAACCCTAATATTTTCCAGTACATCAAGAAAAGAGGAGTGGGAATCCTGTGGCATGGTGGGGGATCTGTAGCAAGCTACAGTTTGGATTGCAGTTTTGTCCAGAGTTAGTTGCACTTGGATAACCTCGGATGCATTATGCTGAGCAACCTGCCTGGAGGTGTGGATATCCTTAATGAATATGGACACACCTCCGCCTTTGGTGTTTCAGTCCAGGTTACATGGCCGAAAAGTGTGGAATGAGTTATAGCCTGGAAGTGCAGGGGTGCTCTCTGGAGCCTTGAACCAGGTCTCAGTCACTGCACAGATATCGATGATCTCCATTTTAAGGAGTGCCTCGAGTGAGTGCATTTTGAGATTTAGACTTCTAGCATTGAGTTACCTTCAGTTTTTGCTTGCCTGTTCCTGTTATGGTGGTGAATTTGTTATTTGAACCTGCCTAAAAAAGGCACTATAGGGGCAGCAAGAGCCTTAGCCAGTATCCGGAATCCCAGGGGCATCAGGTGCAGGCCATCTGTGGAAAAGCATCGTGGTCTGCAATGATGATGCCACAGTACCAGCAAAAAATGACTGACTTCAAAAATTGGTTTAGTTTCTGGTGTCACAATAAGGGGTTCAGTATCTGTCAGCTTGGGGAGACATAGTCAACAAACCACGATGCTTTGCCAGAGATGGTTTTCACTTGTCACCACTTGACTTTTGTATATCGTCAAAAACTTTATCTATCCCCATAGTACCTTTCTTAGGCCATGCCAAGTTGTTAAACCCTTCAGCATAATAAAATTCACTCACAACTACCTAAAGGTACTGCTGCTTAATCCTAGGAGTTTAAACAAAAACCCTGGACTCCCTGTTAGCCCTCGTCATCCAGGAGGATGCAGCCATATGTGCAGTCACAGAAGCATGGTTCAGAACTATGGAAAGCACCCCAGCTATCAAAGGATACAATGTCTTTTATACATTTTGATCCCCCTCAGCTGAGAATAAAACAAAAGGAGGAGGTGTCTCAGTCTTCATGAAGGACAAATGCACCACTAGACTGGTCAAACAACATGATTCTCTTGAGCTGCTCCATGCCTAACTAACCATAGGTGTGGCCCCCTATTCATATCCTTGCTAGCTACAGATCCCTTTAGATGGGTCTGGAAAAGCACACTTCCTTTCTAAACCTACTGGAATTTGTTACAACACCATACTTATGGGTGACTTCAACTACCCCTCCATAAACTAGGAGACTTATATTACCCATAATTCACTTCCTCAGAAGGTTTTGGACTTCGTCAGTGCAAACATCCCTGAAGCAACTAGTTAGCCCCCAACTAGAGGTGCAAATATCCTAGAACTAGTACTCATGAACTTGGGGGGGATGCTGCTCCTCCCATGCATTAAATCCTCACTGGTAAGATCTGGCCATAAAATTATCTCCTTTAGTGTTAAAACTAACATAGAACCCCCTTCAAACTCCAAAACTGATAAGAACTTTGCTAAGTCCAATTACCTCAAACTAAGTGGCAACTTATTAAACTTCAAAGCCTCTCCAAACTAGGATGACAGTGAGGCCTACTCTGAGTTGTACACAAAAGCACTGTAAGCATGATGGTTAAGGTGTTTGCCTTACAGACACAGGGTACTGGGTTTGATTCTCACTGGGGATAATTGGCTAGGCTTAAGATGGCCCACAAGGGCAGTTAGCCTAGTACTAATCTATGAACCTATGAACCTAAAACCACATTCATATCTGCATAGGGGAGGCAGTACCTGTCTGAGTCAAAAATAAACCACCCCAGCAGAAATAAGATGTTTGGCAAAAGGAAAAAATCTTTTCCATAGCCAAGAAAGAACAGCAAAAACAGTACAAAAAGACATTCAGCAACTTAAACAACCAAATTAGAGAGCTGGTCAAATCTTCCGAAGTAAGCTATGAGGCAAAGATGACTCCCAGGACAAAGATAACCATAAGGCTTTTTTAATCATGTTTTTAACTTCAGGGGAAATGTTCAGAAATGTGCTGAGTTAATCATGAATGGCAACACTTGCACCCAGCCTGAAGCTATAGCAAACCTTTTGGCCAACAAGTTCAGTTCAAACCTCTCCTCCACCATCACCTCCTACAACACCGAAAGAAATACATGCAGCTACCCCCCCCCTACTGGTCAGTATGATGGAACAGGTCCTTAATGCACTCATTAGAGCCAAAAAACAGCCTCCATGGTTCCCAACAACATTCCAGGATGCTTCTTAAATTGCTTAGAACAGAATCTATCAAGGGCAATAGAAACACTCTTTAACCACCGTCTCTGGATGAGCTTTGTCCTAGAGGAATGGAGGACTGCAACAGTCATCTGTCTGTACAATGGGGGGCTCTCAACTAACCCTGGGAACTAGAGATCTATAAGCTTGACCAGTCATATCTGCAAGGTCATGGAGAGAATTATCATGCACCTGATAAATAACGACATAGGAACTCTCCAAACACTGGACCAGAGCTAATTTGACTTTGTCAAAGGGAGGTCTTGCCTGCTCAGTCTGGTGGACTTCTTCAAGAAAGTCATCAGTGCCACTGATGAGGGTAAAACAGTGCACACCACTTATCTAGACCTGGCCAAAGCTTCAACACAATCATCCACTCAGTGTCATAGATAAACTTGCTGAGTTAGCCATAAACCTCTACATCATCAGACTGATAGTCACCTGTCTCACTGACAGTACACAAGTTATCTGCATGGACTAATCCACTTCCGATAAGAAACCTGTTACTAGCAGTGTCCCACAGGTTTCAGTGTTGGGATCCCTCCTATTTGGCATATAAGCCTTTGAAATGAAAGGCAATGTTGGGAGCCTCTAGGTTACTAAGTTCGCTGATGACTTTAAGATGGGAACAATCACTGAATCCCCAAATTATGTTGACATCCTACAAACAGACCTGCAAATGACAAAATGACTGTTGCCAAAACCATGGTCTGAGACTAAATGCTAAAAAATGCATAATCATACCTGTTGGTTTATCAGATATCCCAGCAAATTATAATATTGATAACACACCCCTAAAAGTAGACCCACTGGTGATGGACCTAGAAACACAGATAGATAGTAACTTAAAGTTCGGAAATCCTGTGTGGCTCAACTTATAAATAAAGGCATGGCATCAAGATCAAAGGAAGTCATAGCGCTATTGTATTTAGCTCTTATCAGGTCCATAGTCAAATACAGTGATCCATTCTGCATGTACCTAACCAGGCAGCTGAACCAATTGGACAGGCCCTAGAGGTTTCTCACTAAAAAAATAAAATGTTTAAGGCACATGTCTTATGCAGACTGACTAGAGGTCCTATACCTTTACTCCATCTCACATTGTTTATTGAGAGGGGACTTATGCAAGACCTACAAGGCATTCTCTGATCCAGCCCTCATGAAAATGTTACATATTCACAAGAAAAATGTATGCATGCTATGGACCTGCACCTTATTTGTGACTCTAACAGAACTTGCTGGATTGACAGATTTGTATCTCAAAGGCTACCTTGTCTATGGAATACATTTCCCATCTTTGTGAAATGAAGCACCTCTCGCATACTCTTGAAAAGGAACTTGGTTAAAAGAATGGGGAACTGTAAATTCACTTCTGGGGTACTGCCCATTTCCCTTATGGGTAGAGGCAATATATAAAAAGACCTAGGGCTCCAACACCCAAAGACCTACTACCCTGATACTATGCCATCCCATATCTGTGGAATTAAGATATAATGTTGTCATATCCTTGGTATTATTGTCTAAGCTTGTAAAGGATCTTGTATCATTAGCCTTGTAATCACCTATGAATATATGAACCTATGTTACACATAGGTATGACAGCTACATGGTATGCATGCACTAGAATGTATATACAGTCCAATCAATTGTATGGCAATCAGCACACTGGCAGCATAACACAGTTGAAGCACACAGACATTACTTACGAATGTGAGGAACTTGCCTGATGGGTATGAGCCTAAACAATGATCTCCTGGGCTATCTCCCTGAATGAGTCAGACAAAGCCCATATCATGTCCTGGAAAATCATGTTTCTCATCTGTGTTCGAAACAACATCAGCCACAAACTCCTGGATTTTCTCCTGATAACTGGCTCTCTGTTATTCCTGCCGTCATCTCCTCTGGGGTGCAGCAGGCATGATTGTTCGTGCTGGTGTTGGTCCAGCTTCCTTGTTATTGTTGTCATCATTATCATCATCAGAGGACTCTAGCAGTGGCCTGCTATGCATTTGTCGTCTAAGTCTGATTAGGGATCACCCTCAGGTCCCATGTTTGGTCAAGATGAATGGCAAAACAAAACAGAAATTACATATGCATACCTGATACTACTTGTCTGCAATACATACCTACTGTGACACAATAAACAGGTAGAAAACAGTCATCATGAAATGCTAAAATACATAGTCCACTATACCACCATATGCAATGTATGTCAGTAGTCAAAACTATATCAATGAAAAACAAATGTCTGTCACACCGCACATTTCTGTGAAGATCATAGCTGACCTTAAAATGAAACTGATGTGCAAATCTGAAACCAAATATATATTAAATAACATCCCAGCCACTTGTGAGTTCTGCAAGTACAGATATGAGATGGAAGGTATAGTAGCATACATCAAAGTTCTTATTTAAAACACAGTTCAGTTTGAAATGGTGCAAGCATTAGCAAGTAGCTAACACAGGTGCTGCTAGTGAATGGATTCTAATGCACTCAACACCTTCCCTGTGTCACTTTATCTGTAGTTATGGACATGTCCAATAACAGAATATGTCAGGGAGACTGTATCCATCACCAGTGTGAGTAGTTCAATCAAGGATATGCAATGGCATGCATAACATAGCTTACCAGTGGGAATTATGACATCATCTGAGCATTTTCTTATTGGCCAGCATAAAGCATGGCAAGCATACTTAGAGCAAGAACATGTAACATATCCTGAAATTTGAATGGAATCATGCTAAACACTGCCTCATGCCTCATTAACATAACTGAAATTTGACAAAAATGAAAGCTTGCAAACATGAAGATAACATTATTTTTTGTGAATACACCGTTTAATAATGTTGTTTGCCTTAGTAAACTGTCCAGCTGTGAGTCTGGCAGCATATCATTACCACCATTATTTTCCCTTGCATGTGTTCCCTGAGTAGTTATGTCTGTGTGGGAATGTAAATTGTAGTCTCTACATGTAATGAATCATATGAACAACCACCGACACTGTTAAAATAAAGACAAAGTGAGATGATGATATAGTGGAAACTAGGCAAGCCATATTACAAACATCTGAGCCAGGCAGTATTGGAATTGGCTGACCTCACATCAGTATAAGGAATATAACAGTAACAAATAGTGATAATGCAACTATGAATGATGTACTCCTCAAGTAACAGGGATATACATTACTCAAATGATGTTCTAATAAATTTACTTTTGAAGAGCGTCACTGAATCATCATATACATTTTGCATTGTTACAGACAGGCATTTACATCTTTAAACACAGCTTTGAGGACAAGAGGTTCAAACCTGAAACTTTAATGTACGCGCATACTCTAATCCTGACACCAACTTGCCTAGCAAATCTATCTTGTCTGAGACCATGTGTTGTGAATGAAGTGAAAAGACTTTGGGCTATAAATGTGCAAGTACAGGCCACTAATATGGATCATGGCTTAGGATTTCAAAAAAGGAACATATGTTGGGCATGTAGATAAATAATTTGCAAAAATTAATTCATGTCAGCACTGTGGTCATAACCTGTAACAGCAATGGCAAACCTTCATCCCTCAGACCGTAGGACAGTGGGACAGTATCATGTATCACATAACCTCTATTAACAGAGTCAAAAAGGTGCTGCACATTCTGGACTTAGTAAGGTATGTGGAAGGACTACATTTAATTATTTCTTGGCAAAGTGTACAACACATATCAAATGCATACATCACTGTAACTCCCTGTTCTGCATTTCAGCTTTAACGCTGACCATCTGACTCCCTCAAAAGTCAAGGATGTTGTTAAGTTAAGGCTGTTGGAGTGAATTTAATAATAAATGACAAAACCACACTTGACAGCACTTTTACAAATCATACCATATTCCACATAACTTTTTGTCAGACATATAACAGTCCATTCCAAGGTGTACACATAACTCTTTACTTAAAGAGTTTCTGCTACAAGAACATTATGGATTCTGAAGATATTCATAGGAATTTGACAAATAACCAAGTTATTTGCAACCATGGACAAAGTAAATGTTAATATCAATAAGCAGTTATACAGAGAAAAATAATTGACAGTGTGTGAAATATACAATGATAATAATATAATATATGTTTCCCTATGTGGAGCTGAACTCACAGCACACCAAATTATAGGTATACTGGATGGTTTCCTTACAAGCCTAGCTAATAGGCAGCACATGGTTCTTCTTAGCAACCATGTATGGCATGCATTTATCCATATTCCTGCTGATAACAGATGAATAAGGAAACTTCTGACACTTATTGGCCATTATAATCGAAAGAAATAACAACTATCAACATATAACTGAAAACATATGTGTAATCAGTTGAACAGACATTCCTATTGGCATAAACAAATGGGATTGTAATGAGAATGTTCACTTTATTAAGAGGAACGGAGTAAAGAAGTTATTTGCGAGTCACTGTTCAGACATACACAGCTAGAGTAGGCAATACTTTCATAGTATAATGGATGTGTACAAAATGTGTAGCCTTCAGCGGCCTAGGCACTATAGGTGTCAGTGATAGAAAACTGTAGTGGATGCATGTAATGATGTCATTATATGTTAGAAAACAGATGTACAGCTACAATGTTCAGTGTTATGCATACTATAAACATTACTAAACAATTTAACAGCATGAGATAGAACCCATACTTATATGGACAGCAGTCATCACTTCATCTTAATTATCCAGATAAGCTATTTGTTAGAACATCTAAAGCCAAGAACACAGCATCCATGGGACCAGACAACATCCCAGGCTGCGTTCTACATGAACTACAGAACGAACTGGCACCTCACCTAAGTACCATGTTCAATCATAGCCTCACCTCAGGCTTTGTGCCTGCTGAATGGCGCACAGCAATGGTTATCCCACTCCACAAGGGGGGAGCCACCACAGACCCCGGGAACTACCACCCCATTAGCCTGATGAGCCTGGTCTGCAAGGCCATGGAACGTATCATCATGGAACTTATAAACAAAGACATTGGTACTCTCCAAACTCTGGATCCCACCCAGTTTGGGTTTGTAAAAGGCAGATCATGTCTCCTAAACCTGATAGACTTCTTTGAAGCAGTTGCCAAAGCCGTAGACATGGGTAAGGTAGTTCACACAGCCTATCTAAATCTTGCCAAGGCTTTTGACACCATCCCCCACTCTGGAATTATAGATAAACTCACTAAACTAGGTATAAATCCCTATGTCAAAAGATGGGTTGCCAACTGGCTCACTGACAGAACCCACACTGTGAAAGTAGCAGACTCCAAATCTGACTTCAGACCAGTGACAAGTGGAGTACCACAGGATTCAGTCCTGGGTCCTCTCCTGTTTGGTATCTACTTCTCTGAAATACAGGCTAACACAGAAGGTCTTTGGCTAATGAAGTTCGCAGATGACTGCAAACTAGGAGCCATAATCGAAACTCCTAACAATGTGGACATCCTACAAAAGGGCCTCACTGAGACAGATGCCTGGTGTCAAAGCCATGGCCTCAAACTCAATGCCAAAAAGTGCATTGTCATCCCCTTTGGTAAAAACTCTGTACCTATGAACTGCAACATAGGCGGTAGTATACTTAACACCGAAAGTGTGATAAGAGACTTTGGGACACAGGTGGACAGTAGTCTTTCCTTTGATAATCACATCGCCACAGTAGTCAGGAAATCCTTCTATGTGGCAAACCTCATCACAAAAGGTTTCTCATCCAGAAAAAAAAAGATCATTGTTCCCCTCTACTCATCACTCATTAGACCCATTATAGAGTACAACGCCCCTTTTGGTATGTACCTCACAAGACATCTCCAACAACTGGAAAGCCTGCAGAAATACCTCACAAAGAGGATTACCGGCCTCAAACAGATGTCCTACGCTGACCGTCTCAAAAATCTCCATCTTTACTCTGTCGCATATCGCCTACTCAGAGGTGATTTCTGCCTAACATACAAAGCTATGTCAAACCCAAAGCTGTTGGACATGCTCCACTTAAAGAAATCCCAGTCCCTCCAAGCTACATGCTCTAGGGACCTAAACCTTGTCACCACAATAAACAGAACATGCCGGAGGGATAGATTCCTGTCCCAGAGATTTCCCATACTCTGGAATAAACTACCTATCTATATCAAACAAAGGTCCTCATTAGCACTCTTCAAGAAAAATCTTGATGATTGGATGGGAAATAGGAAATTCAACCCAGGAATCGCCTCTGTGGCTCTGCTTGACAGTGGCACAGGAAAATAATTTTCTTGGGTGGCAAAAGCCAGGGTACCTTTTTTGCTGGGCTTGTATAGGCCCCAGAGCCGATAGCTTAGTACCTACCTATAAAAACAATGTAGCTGATATATTTGGGACATAGCTATATCTCTCAAATTTGGCTTACAATCAAAACTGCAAAGGCTCGAGGGCAAAAGTCGTGTGGGCGAAAGGCAGTTTTCAAAGCTGCACAATGCTGAACTGGATTAATATGACTTCATAATAACGAACATAATGCTTGATTTGTTATTATGAATTCAGCATTGTGAATGGAGATCATGGTACAGAGAGGATCAGGAAATTTACCCCTTTCTTCACTGTAGTGCGATCTTGGAGTTGGTATAAATAATTTGCAGGGGGCGTGGGGGGTGCAGGGTGGCTTGCCCCCTACTAAAACATAAAAAGAGATACAGACTTTTGAAACCAGAAGTCTAGTAGGTCGAATGTTGAATGTTGTATTTACAACATTCGACATATAGGCTATATTTTGTTTTCAGTTTTGAGATTTTCTTTCATTGTTTAGATGGAAAAAAAATGTCGCCTTCAAGATTATGATAGTAAACCTCAAAATTCCGTAGAAATGGTCAGGTATATGTAGTATTGTGAGACTTATTGTAGGCATCTACTGGCTGTCTCTACACCTCAGTAACCCTCCAACAAAGCTCCTTAGCACATAGCAGTGATGAACCTGCATTCCAGTACACTAGATCCCATATTTTGTCAATGTTCCCACTAAATCCGGTTTCAAATATCAATCATCATGAAGCATCTTGGAGTGGCCTCATTCATCGCTCCACTCCAGAGTAGAAGGTCAGCATCTGGTAGTCTCCTCCTCAGTTCATTTTGGCACCTAGACATGTTGACACCTTCTGCAAGTAGCCATCTCAAAAATGTTGATACTTCAATTAATACTCCAGTGGAAACTGTAGTAAAATTGGAAAAATGTTCATTGAGGTCCCACTCTGTTCACAGCCAGTGAGCTCTGATCTGTAAATGTAAGTGGTGCTTATGTCATGTTATTAGATCACTGGAAGATAACAGGCATGTGCTACACATGGTACCATTTATCCATACCTATTGGGTACTTGCGTAGACCAACTTCCCGTTATGCTGAGCTATTGGTTAATGCACTGAATTTGAAGAACTTATGGAGATGTGCACAAGTGGGATTCCAAAACCTGGAATTTAAATGAATTTTTTTAAGGTGGGAGGCTGGCAGAATGGGGAAGATGTTTATCTTGCAGACACAAGGTGCAAAGTTTGATTTTCATGTGGGGTAATTGGCTAGGCTTAAAATAGCCCACAATGGCATTTAGCCTAGTACTAAGCTATGAACCTGTTATGTATGGCACAAATGATGCTTAAAATATGAATGCACATTAGGGGCTCTTATTTTCAGTTATACCTGAGTTATAAATGACTGATAAGGTAAATTGTCACCTGCTAGTACTTCTATTTTGGTGAATATTACCTTTGTTAATATTACTCATGAAATGTATCTGTTTTTATTTAGTTTTATAGACAATGCATGCATTAAGACAAATGCTTGAAACTTACTGGAGTTCTGTTTGTTTTACCTTTATGCATACAGCTGCTGCCATCTGCATTAAGGACATGCATTAATTTCCCATATGTATTTGTATAGACAGATTTACATAGAAAAAGTGAACAGTATATAAAGACAGATTTATGGTATATCTGTATGTCTTGTGGGTGACTCCATGCAATCTGTGGTGTACGTATGGAAATCTATGGATTCTGACAGTATTCATATGTATTATGTCCTTTTGCTGTTACAGTTATTTATTAATTGATGACTCTTAATACAAATCTTAAAACTACTGGTTCAATATAAAAAGGATCTGTACCCTTTGTGGCCTGCTTATGGATACTGTGGTTTTCCAATGTGTTCTATAAATTGTTCAATTGATAATTTGTGTAGTATTTTAAAGTAAAATGCATACAGACTCCTATAGCATGATGCTGTTGTCTTTGAACCTCCATTCAATGGATATGTAGCTTATTGGGTTTGAATTCCATAGACAGCTTCTACAGAAATCACAAGTTATGTTCATTTTACAACTGTTATCTATGCAGGCAAAGTTCTATGTTTCTATGTGTCATATTATTACATGTCACAGTGAGTGCATCATAGACTTTTGTATTTCACAGGAATGCATACTGTTTACAGTGACATAAACTGTCCACATAATCATTTGAATGACTGGGCCCCCACAGCAATATGAACATGTGCATATCATTCAGACAGTAAAAGTTAACACCACAAGCAAGAAAATTTAACTGCACAGGACAAGTAGAATGTATAGCATAAAAATTGTAGCAACCCCTGTGCAGAATTCACCCAGGCGGTCGTTCGAGTCACACCAGCTGACTTGCAAAAAATGTCTTTTCAGACTTTACAATGGGAAATCTCTCGGAGTTCCAAAACGAAAATATAGAGCACTCAATTAATAGAGTAAATGTCTATTCAGACCTCACAAAACACTTCTTTAGTATCCAACAATATTCCAACTTCAGATCTAGAGTAAAACGCCAAATATTTTATTGAAGCAAAGTGGTAAGCGCTTTCGCTATACAGCTTTATCAAACCATCACAGATTCACTCCTAAAACAGATTAATATATATAAAATATAAAATTGAACTAATTAGCACTTCAATAATATGTTAATCAATCAATTATTGATTTAAAGATATACTAAAACACTAATACATAAAGGACTACCTACATAAAAAATGAAAGAATAACCATACTTTAAAAAGTGATACTACAAATAGTTAAGACATATATACATATATAAAACTTTGCATATAAAAAATCTTACATATAAACGACTTAAACATGAAAAAATCAAGTGCATAGAACTCATATACTTAAGGCATTCTATTTTTATACAAGGCATTAATATTTAATTTTTCTCCCTTTAAGGGTAGGTTTTAAAGGTATTTTTTCATTCAAACCAGGGGGGTTATGTGCTTGCAACCTAATTATCCACCCAGCTTCTATTTGTTCTGTGCGATTCCTTATATGCCCCCCTCTCTGATTAGGTGTGTTGATCTGTATAACCATAAATTTAAAAAAATGAGTGGGTCCTTTCTGTAATACATGCTTTGAAAGTGCATTAATTTCAGATTTTATTCTAATCTGATATATATGCTCCCTGATTCTATTCTTCAGCTTTCTGTCGGTTTTTCCGACATAAAATGCTACACATTCCATACAGGTAGCTAAATATACTAAATGTTCTGTATCACAAGATGCATTAATATTAAAAGTGTGAATCTTAGAGGTACTAGGATGCACAAACATATTAGTATTAGATATATATGAACAGAAGTTACATTTTCCACATGGTTCTGTTCCATGTTAGTCAATTATATTATTTTTTAAGTGATCTGGAAAACATAACAGTCTGTGTAAATTATTTCTATTCTTATATATAAATTGTGGATGTTCTCCTACCAATTCCTTAATTTCAGGGTTGGTGGTTAAAATATCCCAATGTTTATATACTACATCTTTGATCAATTTTACATCTTGAGTATAAAATAAAGCTAGCTTCTGCTGTTTTCTCGTGGTCTCACTTTCTTCTGGATATATCTCCTTATAATAACTTTGGCCTTTCTCAGAGAATATAGGACATACTTTGTTGTCTCTCAGTTGATATACGTTTAAGAAACGTTTTTCTACTTCTGCCTGTTCATAGTTTCATGCTAGAAGTCTCTTATTTAAATCATTTAACTCAACTTCATAATTACTTTGTAACGGATTCAACCTTGAAGCTCTAATAGCCTGCCCTCTTATAATGTTGGAAAAAATATGCTGTGGGTGCATACTATCTGTATGCAATAATAAATTTTTATGGCAAACTTTCCTATGCACCCCTGTGTTTAACCTTCCATTGATTAAACGCTGTATAGATACATCTAGAAAAGCTATATTGTCCCTAGAACTAGTTATAGTAAAGTTCAAATAGGTTGTTAATGAATTAATCTCTCTAAAAAACTCATGTAATTCGTCAAATGTACCCGTCCACAGAAAAAAAAAATTGTCTACAAAGCGCCTGTAAAAACAGACATATTTCTGATACATTTCAAGGTGGAAGAGCTTCTCTTCTTCCCATAAAGCCATCACTAGGTTGGCGTAGCTATTGGCACACGAGGTGCCCATAGCTACGCCGTCCTTTTGTAAATATAATTTTCGTTCAAACAAGAAAACATTATTCTCCAATACTAGTTTAAGTAACAAACAGATGAAATCTACATGATTCTCTAACATGTTAGAATGTCTGTTTAGATACATCCTAATGCTTTCTATTCCTGCTTTATTAGGTATATTTGTAAATAGTGAGCAAACATCCATGGTTACCATTATAATTGAGGCAATATCTGTGATGGCTTCTGTCCCTTCATATAAATCTAATAAAAATTGTTTCGAATCTCTTAAAACAAATGTATTGGAGCTAACTATAGGTTTCAAAGTTTTTTCAATTAATATTGAAAGAGATGTATTAAGAGACTGTTATGTTTTCCAGATCACTTAAAAAATAATATAATTGACTATCATGGAACAGAACCATGTGAAAAATGTAACTTCTGTTCATATATATCTAATACTAATATGTTTGTGCATCCTAGTACCTCTAAGATTCACACTTTTAATATTAATGCATCTTGTGATACAGAACATTTAGTATATTTAGCTACCTGTATGGAATGTGCAGCATTTTATGTCGGAAAAACCGACAGAAAGCTGAAGAATAGAATCAGGGAGCATATATATCAGATTAGAATAAAATCTGAAATTAATGCACTTTCAAAGCATGTATTACAGAAAGGACCCACTCATTTTTTTAAATTTATGGTTATACAGATCAACACAACTAATCAGAGAGGGGGGATATAAGGAATCGCACAGAACAAATAGAAGCTGGGTGGATAATTAGGTTGCAAGCACATAACCCCCCTGGTTTGAATGAAAAAAATACCTTTAAAACCTACCCTTAAAGGGAGAAAAATTAAATATTAATGCCTTGTATAAAAATAGGATGCCTTAAGTATATGAGTTCTATGCACTTGATTTTTTCATGTTTAAGTTGTTTATATGTAAGATTTTTTATATGCAAAGTTTTATATATGTATATATTTCTTAACTATTTGTAGTATCACTTTTTAAAGTATGGTTATTTTTTTAATTTTTTATGTAGGTAGTCCTTTATATATTAGTGTTTTAGTATATCTTTAAATCAATAATTGATTGATTAACATATTATTGAAGTGCTAATTAGTTCAATTTTATATTTTATATATATTAATCTGTTTTAGGAGTGAATCTGTGATGGTTTGATAAAGCTGTATAGCGAAAACGCTTACCACTTTGCTTCAATAAAATATTTGGCATTTTACTCTAGATCTGAAGTAATATTGTTGGATACTAAAGAAGTGTTTTGTGAGGTCTGAATAGACATTTACTCTATTAATTGAATGCTCTATATTTTCGTTTTGGAACTCCGAGAGATTTCCCATTGTAAAGTCTGAAAAGACATTTTTTGCAAGTCAGCTGGTGTGACTCGAACGACCGCCTGGGTGAATTCTGCACAGGGGTTGCTACAATTTTTATGTGCATATCATTGTCTTTCAGATGGCAAGCAGACCTAAGGGTGACAATTTCTCCCCACAGGAAAATGAAATTATAATAGATGCTCTGCTGCAACATGGATAGAGACTCCTAGAATGGGCAAGGAATACAGTATGGAGCAATCTAGTTGGGCTGACATCACCAACATGATTAATGTGGTTGGAGGTCACAAAAGACACTGTGAGGCCTGTTGCCGACTCTACTCTGATATGATTCTCTGTGCAGTCAACAGGTTATCATGGTATGGCAGATTGAGAGATGCCACCAGTGGTGGCCCAGTATTGACCCTTCATGATGAGATCACAGTATTTATTGCCTCCCTGCATACAGTGAGTGTGGAATGCTACATTCTCTGGGGGTGGGATAGAGACAGGAGTTTGAGGCCAAACATGTATGTGTTACTTTGATAACTACCTGCTATTGCCTCAGCTAATGTCATGACACTGCTATTTACTGCCATATTGATAATACCTTAACACTGTACACTACAGGTACATCCAGTGGGAGCCCAAGTAGAGCAGGAGCAGGTACAGACAGGCCAGGTACAATATGTTACCACAACAGGTTCATAGTTTGCAGCAATGTGTTGCAGATCTGTGATATATGACATTAACATCACTGTTTTTTGACACAGGGACAGCTGGCCAACAGATGCAACATACATCAGGTGAGCATCTGCAGCCCCTATTACTGCATCATATATGTAATGCTGTCAGTAATTTGTTGCATGCATACATAACCGTGTTGTCTTTCTCTTTACTTTTCCACTGCAGGATCTGCAGTGCAATACACAAACTCACAACAGCGGGAGTCTGTCAGTGGTGTGCTATTGCCTATCATTCATAGAGATCATTGCTGTTACTCCTGTTCTTGTCCTCCATTAATATTGTGCCCTTCTACCCACTGTTATGACAGGCTGCATCACCATCAAATGCACAATAAAATGGTATGTCTGTGTATAATCTACTGTATGTTGCAATGCATTACGAATAGTTCATGCTGACAATGATGTGATTAATAATGGCGACTTTGTTTCCCTACAATAGTTGAACTTTATCCATCTTCTTCCACTCCATCTTCTCATGAGGACTTTTCAGATGTGCGTTACATTAGTATTCACTATATATTTCATGTATGTTTGATATGTAACCTAATTGTCAACTCCATCTATGTAGATTCCATGCCCCATACATAGACAAGACCTAATGATATGTCAGTATTATCTGTAACATTGATGTGAGATATATGTGTCATATGTCTTTAATGATATATAGCATATGATGTAAGCATGTTGTCCTGATCTGTGTCCTCTGTCTCTTCATTTATCACATGAACTAATTGCATCCTCCATTAGCCCATCCAGTGATCATGATGAGGGATTGCATGTATCTCACTATGGTAGCATGGCCTCTGGTATGCAAGACAGTGACATAATCATACAGTCTAGCCACAACAGTAACAGTCATGTGGATGCAGCCCTAGCCTCAGATAGGGATGAAAATTGTCCATCCATTCTGACAATGAGGGGGCATTGGATGGTGGACAGGATAAGGCCTCTGAACAACAATCCCATGTTGAGACATCTGCTGATGCTGATAGTTCCCCACAACACATTGATACTGACCATCAAAGTGGACATAGTTGCGCAGCTGGTGTACACTGGCAGTTGTCAGAGGGTGTCTGCTTACTCCTACAGGCAAATGAATATTCTCATCAGTGTCATAGATCTGACATCCATGCACTTCTCCATGCTACAGATGGTGTTGCACACCAGCTGGGTGTGTTGCAAGAAGGACAGGAGTGCAGACATGGTGAGGTAATAACATCATTGGCTACAAAGTATGAAAGTATGTTTTCTGTGTCATGATCAGTAAAATCATTGGCTTCTTCAGGACCAATCTTGCCTGTTGGACATCAATGTCTATCCTCCAGCATGCACACACTTCTGCTGCTGTCCTATCTGCTGTGGGTCCATCAGTCATGACCAGACAGGAAAGTTCCAGTCATGATTGTTTACCTCCACATGCTTGCATCACCCCCATCACTCCATCAGTCTCCTCTGTGGAGCAACTTGGGCTAAGTGTTTCCATACGTGGTAAGGACAATCCAGACCATATTGTAAGCCATCAGCGAGGGCACCTTAGACTGCATTAGAGTAACCCAGAGTTGATCAAATGTCAAGTAGCATCATTCCCACCCAGTGGTGATGATGATTGTTGTGCAGAACACTGAGAATGTCATCTGTCTGTGTTCATTGACAGGTCTGAAGCCACAGGTGTCCAACAGTTTTACTAAACATAGCTGACTCCATTTATTACATTACTTTATCCATACTTTACAGTGATATATTTAGCCTTATGATATTAACACCAGTTTGACATTATGGCCTGTGTTGTTTACCTGTTTGCAGATTTTTATAGTAGACTGATAGGAATGCATTGCATTGATGTGTGCCCCTTATTATATGCCATACACATGTACAACAATATGAGTCTGTAAGCATACCGTGTCAGTTGTGCTCTGAGTTGATGATCCCTGTTATGATAAATGTGTATATGTTCATAATGTTATATGTTATGATTATGTTATGTCTTATACTTATCTAGTGGGTAATTGGCATTAGATGTAATCCATGCTGCTGTTGTGAGGCAACACCTGAGCATCAATATATAATCTGTGTACTTCTGTACACTGTGGCTTGTTATGACTCAAAGCTGTGGATTATATGAAGGCGTGTTGACTGGACCTGCACTTATGATCACAGCCTACATTGCCTAGGCTTGTATGTTTTGCCCCCACCCCCCCCCCATCTACCTGCTCCTCCTCTGATAGCTGTGGGATGTTATCCTCAGACATTTGAAGTTCTTGGGGTAGTTCACCCATATCACCCACACCTGTAGCTGCAAGACCACCATGTGCTCTAGTTATCATGTTGTGCAGCATGGCACACTATTATCATCTGTGCTGCCTTCTCAGGCATGAATTGCATTGCACCCCTGGATGTGTCCAATCATCTGAAACTAGCTTTCAGTACATCAAACACTTGATCTATGGTATTCCTAGTTGTTGTGTGTGCTTTATTGTATTTCTGCTCTGCAGGTTTGGATGGTACACATTAAGAGGTCATTAACCACAGCCCAAGTGGATAACCACAGTCACCTATTGTGGAATGTAAACATACCTCTCAACCTCTTAGTGCACAAAATCTGGACAAAGCCTAAGAAAATGGGGGGACTCCTACTGTTTGGAACCTACTGCTGTGAAGTACAGGATAAAACTAAAGGACTGTGACTGACAAAGTTTGCTGATGACTGCAGACTGGGAGTTATCATTGAAACCACTGGTGATGTTAACATCCTGCAAGAAGGTCTTACACAGACTAATGACTGGTGCCAAAGTCACGGTCTTAAACTTAATGCAAAAAAATGCATCACCATCCCCTTCAGCAAGGGTGATGTTTCTGCAGACTACCACATCAATAGCAGTGCCTAAGCACACAGTCAGGGGTGAGAGATCTGGACACAGAAGTCGACAGCAATTTTAACTTTGATCACCATGTCTCCACGGTGGTTATTAGGGCATTTTATATTGCTCATCTCATAAGTAAGGGCATTGCCTCAAAAAAATAAAAAGAGGTCATAACCATCCCTGTACTCTTCCCTCATTAGGCCAATAATAGAGTACAATGCTCCCTTTGGTAAGTTCCTTTACAACCACCTGCACAATTGGAGCCACCACAAAGGTTCCTTACAAAGAAAATTCAGGGTCTTAAAGACCTGTCTTATGTAGACACAATGAAATCATTGTCACTTTACTCTGTGTCACACAGACTGCTCAAAACTGACCTGTGCCTTGCATATAGAGCAATCTCTGACTCAGCTTTAATGGAAATACTGCACATTCGCAAGTCAAATGAAATATGGGTCACTTGCTTAAAGGATCTTAACCTGCTATATGACATCAACAAAACTTGCTGAAGAGATAGATTTGTCTCACAGAAGTTGCCCCACCTTTGGAACAACCTTCTTATTCATGTTAAAAAAGCCCCTCATTGGCCATATTTAAGCATAATTTGGATGATTGGACGGGTAACCAGAAACTCACCCTGGAGGTGTTCCACCTGTGTCCCTCTTGGACAGGGACAGTAGGTGCTGATTTTAGTGTCTGCTTGAACTAGACACCCTTGGGACACAGGTTGAACTTGGCTAGGGTTTTAAGGGCCATTGGGCTGTTAGTCTAGTAACCTCCTTATGATCCTATGATCCTAAGAGAAAAGCCCAAAAATAAGGATACAGTTTACATATTGCTATTATAAACTTAGAATGTTACTAGAGCAATAGGTTTTGTGTTACCATGAATTTTCTGAAGGATCTGAAGTCTGAAACTCAAATATATGTTATTATTTAGTGACTTCAATCCTCAGATCATCCCAGTGATTTGCCAGAAAACCACAAATTTTATGATGAATAGACCAAAAATAAGAGGCAAAAATCTGGACACTGTGAAAATAAATCTGGACAGTTGAGAGGTATGGGTATAAATGCATGTGTTGTCAGCATGGATATTGTTGGAAGCGATATCCTTAGCTTACATCTTAGTTGTGTTCCTGTACTTAATAGTAGTCCTTCAGGTATTTCACCTTGCTGGAACACAGCCCTCAGTCCACTTTCCCTCCAAATGGCAGTATCATGGACACTTCCAGGGTGTATTCCCATGATGTCTGTTATGCTGCCATCTGCTTCACACGTGAACTGGCAGTTCAGGGATTCCCAGCTCTTTCTTTTTATATATTGGTCTGCTTCAGGATGTACTGGGGTCTTGATAGGGGATGTGTTTGCAATCTATTGCATCGAGTATAGGGAGGAAGTTTGTGATATTGTAGAACCAGTCCATTACAGTTATGTGCTCCATGAGGTAGATAGAAAGTGTATGTAGTCACCCACATTGCTGCTCATTGCTGCCAGGAGTTTTGCCAGG
This sequence comes from Protopterus annectens, assembly GCF_019279795.1. Lineage (NCBI taxonomy): Eukaryota > Metazoa > Chordata > Ceratodontiformes > Protopteridae > Protopterus > Protopterus annectens. The sequence goes on along the minus strand of NC_056731.1, from coordinate 1,477,810,466 downwards.
ATACAACTGGCATCTATCTGTGACACTCTCACAGCATTCCCTGTGTGATTCTGGAATGTCCCAGATGCAAGTACACCTAGGTTGAGACACACTTTGGTTTCAAGGGGGATGGGGTTTCCTTGCAGGGTCCACAAAGACATGTGTTGAGCACATATGTTGCAGACAACCTGCACTAGTTGCCTATCTAGGCAGTACCTGTCAATTATTTGCAGATTTGACAACTTGGTTTAGTTGCAGCCTTGCGCTCACTCTAACAGGCTTCCTTTTAGGATAGACAGCCACATCCTCATTCATACCTTGCATTACTACAGCCTGTCACAGTTCATTAACTGCAGGTTGCATTTGTCTTTCTTTCTTTGTATTTGTTTTGGTATTCTTATGAAATATAACAGAATCAATAGTAGTAACTTCTATTCCTTGTGAGGCCATATAGCATACGGTGAGGATTTTGGAAAGAGTCGTCATTGCAACTCTGTCACATTTAAGTTACTTTGGGAGTGCACAACGTGTTTTGGAATCAGACAGGTGTGAACAGAATCTGTAATTATTCTACACTTAATAGATAAGTGCTTGGACTGCTTTCAGCATGTCTTCTGAAACAGATCTGCAACTCATGCACTGAAGTCTTCCTTCGGTGTGCTACACTGTTTGCAAATAGCTTTAGGAATCTGTCCCCTTCTCTGTGTTCCTTGTAATTTTTTAAAGACTAATTCTGTTTTGAATACTTATATCCTGTCATTAAACATGCATACAATCATATTTTGAAAGTATCTCAGTTTAATACTACATTTAATATGCTTGCTAACAACTTATCAACATTGTCTATATCGCATTGTATCAAAACCTTACAATTGTATGCATACTGAATGGACTTGAATAAAGCAAGCACTAGTTTGAACTTTCTTTGTCATACACATTTTACTTGAGGAGTACACAAACCAGTGAAAGGTTAAGTATTCTGAACTCTTCAAGTGACTCTTTTAAACAAATCAGAATATGTAATGCCTTGTGACCACCAAGGCTCACTGTTAAGCAATCATGTAAAAGAAAAAAAAAAGATACTTAAGACTGGGAAACAGAATACTTTGGGCATTTTGATTAGCATTTGTACAGAATTCTTGACATGGCAACATTCTCTGAATATATTTTATACAATTTTCTGAATGCTGCTTATAGTAATAGAAATTATGCTAACAAAAATCACTGTTGAAATAAGTGCAAAAAATTCTGGCAGTATTCATAGTCCTGTCCTCTGTAAGTTCGTAGAGATAATCTGCAAAGAGCAGTTCAATTTCCTTATGCAAATTCCTTATGCAAATAAAGTGAGTAGAGGTCATTCATGCTGACTATGGAAATATGGGGGCGTTTTGGTAAACATGCCTACCTACAGCAAAAGATGCAACATGTTTAAGGCATAAGTGTTAGGGGGAGAACTATTATGAGGATAAGGGATATTATATGTTTGCATATTATTAAGTTTCATTGAGATAAACATATAAACATAAAAGGGCCTCAATTGTATACAAAATGCATAAAGGACCCTCAACTTACTCTTGTAAGGAACAATTTACCTGAGGAATATGGGAGTTAGGCAGCAAATTAAGTAGTTGACTGGGAGGGAAAAAAATTAATATTTACTACCTCACTTTTTAAAAAGAGGTATGATTACTGACTTCACTTTAAGAAATGCTTATTTTATTGTATTTTACTGCTTGTGCATTCATAGACAATCTACTGAAGAGACTGCTGAGGGAAATTATTCATTTTGGTGTCACTTGAGAGTCTGTGCATACATGGACAAACTATTGACGGGATTGCTGGGGGAAATGATTCGTTTTGGTGTCATTGAAGTACTTGTGCATATATGGACAAGCTGCTGAAGAGATCATTGTTGTAAATAATTCATTTTGTTGCCATTTAAGTGCTTGCACATACATGGTTAAACCGCTGAAATGATCGCTGTAGAAGTGATGTCATGTGCTGCTTATGCATACATGGTAAAACTATTAAAGGGATTGATGGTGAAATGTATTTATTTAAGTGACGTGCATACATGATTAAGCTACTAATGGGATTGATGAGGAAATAGTGTCATTTATTGCTTGTGCATACATAGTTAAACTACTGATAGTATAAATTGGGAAATAGTGTCATTTAAGGGCTTGTTCATTCATGGTTAAACTACTCAAGGAATCTCTGGGGGCAAGTGCATGGATTACAGCAATGCATTTAACTTTGGATGTAAGTATGTCAGGAGTTTAGAACTATGAATCACAAGAATACTTCATTAGCATGTGCAACTTTACACAATTTCGCATTTACATCTTATTAAACATAATTTGTTTACAGGTAATGTGCATTACCGTAGATGGCCTCTAGGAATCATGCCTAGTACACATCATGGGTACCCCATCCTCATTTGCACAAAGATTATGAATACCTCCTTTTTTTTTTTTTTTTTTTTTTTTTGTTGTCAAAAAATGCAGTCATTAAATATTTAGAGATAGAGTTTATCTTTAAAACTCTCTGCCAGAATAAATTTCATCACATTTTCATTATATTTAACAATATCTGATCAATAATAAAATGATCGATCTAACAAACTTCCCTATTATTAAGAAAGCCATAGTTTGGCACTTTTATAACTCTAAAAATGTTGCCGAGGTCAAAACTTTATTTGGTGCTCCTAACAAATATGATCCTATCTTAAGGCAAATTAGCTCACTTATAAAACAAAAATTCTCTAACTATAGAGTGAAGGAGCAAGACATTACAGTATCACAATCTATCATTAAATCACGTTCCCTACGGAACAAAATGATTTTGAATACCTATAAACTTCTGTCAAGCATTAAGTATGATCATTCACTACTATTTTCCAAATATTGGGACGGTATACACGGAGAAATTTCTACGGAGTCTAAGTGCAAAGCAATCAATAATACCCTGAATCTAACCCCCTTCAAAAACCTAATTTACACCCAGCTTATGATAAACAACAATTCCTACTATACCCCAGCAATCTTACTGAAATTCGGATACAATAAAAACCTAACCTGTCTGTTCTGTTCCCTCCCACATGTAGATATACTTCACATCTTTTGGAGCTGGAAGAATATTTACAAACTTTGGTGTTCTTTCAGAACTCAGTTGGAAAAAATGGGATATGAAAAAACCACATTCTCTTGGCAAACCATGATTTTAAATATAATTCCTAAATCTCTTAAGGGTATCCATCGCCACATCTGTGGAACAGCCTGCGCCCTTCTCAAATATTTTATAGCCAAGAATTGGGTCAATCCCTCAACAATAACTTGGGAAAACTTTACATTAATGGCAATCAAATATATACCTGCACATAAGTTATGCAATAATAACAAAAAGAAAAAAGAATATTTTTAGAATTACTGGTGTAGACTTTTTGACCTAATCCAAACTAAATAATCTTCTAAAATGTGGGTCACTAACACTACATTCCAGGAAATCCTCCATCAGTATCATATCTGGCCCTATAACCATTAGACATTGTTACCATCACACGGTAACTTTTGATTTTACAAAATATTTCGTTATATTATTTTGTTATCCTCTGGCATCCATGGTGTAAATATGTTGTAAATATGGTATAAGTAGAAGTACATGGTGTAAATAGTTGTTTTTTATGGTTATACCCTCCTTACCGCTTTTCTTTCTTCTTAAGACAGTCATATATTCTTCCTTCCAAGCCACTTTCCATTTGTATCTCTAGACTTTGACTGTAATAGGTTATTGGGGGGGGGTCTTTACTGCTTATATTGGTCTCAGAGATGTAAGTTTCCCTGTAAGATAACTGCTGTTTTATAAATGCATAGTTTTTGTACTAACTGTTACATATATACCTATACTTTACTGCTTCCTGTAACGACTTACAGTATTTCATTTGTATGTTTGAAAAATTCAATAAAAATATGTTTGAAAAAAAACAATATTTGTAAGCTTAGTTGAAATTTAGATTTTAATGAACAAGTTTAATAAAGCATCTTTCTAAACTTGTAATGGATAAGCCTCGGTGAAACAAATTCTGAAAATTAATAGTTTTTCATTTTATTTAAGCAAACTGATTTTTGTTAATGACAGTATATGTATGAACAACAACTTTCTCCTGATACCAGATAATGCTGTTAATGGAAATTCTTAAAACAATATGTTTTTGAAATGCAATGACAGCAGTCCTTCACATTTTGCTTAATAAATGTAATGGTGTAATTCCCCATTATGAGGGGATATCTGGAATATACACGGTTAGCATGTATGTGTTTAGCAATGCAAATCTCTTTAATCATTTTGTCATTTGAGCTTTGCTAAACATTCATTAAATGCCTGAGGATTTGCCAACATTTACAGTGGCACCATATGGGCTTTAGCTATAGAAAGTTAAAAAAAGCAGAGACTAACAGATGTCCCAATTAGTAACACAGCTCTTAAATTCAGGCAGGGAGCTTCATTTTGTAATAAGATTTTGCCCTGTGACAGGTGTGATATCAGTACAACATGTAGACTCTCATTTTCTAAATCTTAACTTGAAATAAGGTTTTAATATTCTGAGTTTTTAAAATGCCCACCTTGCAATTAGTTTCTCCTTTAAGTATACTAAACTGACTTCAGGAATAAATAATATCTTCAGTCTTTGAACATTAACATATATAAATATTGTTTCTGTGCTGAACACTCATATTCCACAAAAGATTTTAATTGCATGAATACAAGACCATAACTATTAAAGCAGATTGATGAACACATACAGAGAATATAGGAATATACAGCTAGTGTAGCATATTCATAGCATTGAAATAACATGATGATTGTGGCAATAAGAAGAAAGAAATATGTTAGTGTTTTAATATGCATTTTTATGTTACTTCTGATGCTGACTGGAATCAATACAGGTTAAACGTTTATTTTAAATTCTTATGTGCACATCTGAAATTTATTCAATAAGCCCTACATGCTCATGGATGGTGAAATCCTTGTGGGGCTAGTACTTAGTAGGTATAACAGTATGTGAATCTGTAGGTGTGATGTACTTCTTGTGACGGTGCATTGCTAATGTTTGTTTTTCATACTAACAGGTGTCTGTGGTTACCCACTGAATCCCTGGCTTATGACATCATTCAGACAACTATCCATGCCTGCTGAGGATGCATTTCAAAGAGCACACACCATAACATGTATGACCATTGAAAAAGTATTGGTGTGCTGAAAACCAGATTCATGCTTCTTGGTAGATCTAGAGGTACATTGCAATATGCACTGAAAAATGCTGCTCAGATGGTCACCATGTACACCATGCTGTACAATATTATAACATCCAAACATGGTGGCCTGGCAACCTTAGGTGTAGGTGGGCTTCCTCAAAACATCCAGGTGACTGAAGAGAAACAAGCACAGGTTTCAGCTGAATCTCAAGACAACACAGATTAATTACCATGAAGGCATGGCCAATTAAGACTGTGGCCATATATGCAGGCTCAGGCAACTCAAAATTGTTTGGTTTGGGAGCCTTATACTCCATCCATACAATTGTACACAGAGCAACATGTGATGTATACTTATATATGTCAGTAAAACTAAACAACATCTGACAAGCATATGAATATATGCAAAGTGTACATGAAATATCATATATTAATGTCAGTTTGTGTCAGACTGGGTCATGTACACATCATGCAGGCATGAGCACTGGCAGGCATATGCAGTCTACATAGCTGTGTACATTATTTGCAGAAAAGGGGCACCAGCAACACAATGTCAGTGTGTGTGTGTGTGTGTGTGTGTGTGTGTGTGTGTGTGTGTGTGTGTGTGTGTGTGTGTGTAAAAGTAAGAGTGTGTGCAAGTGAATGTGCAAATATGAGTGAGTGCTTGTGTGTGTGTGTGTGTGTGTGTGTGTGTGTGTGTGTGTGTGTGTGTGTAAAAGTAAGAGTGTGTGCAAGTGAATGTGCAAATATGAGTGAGTGCTTGTGTGTGTGTGTGTGTGTGTGTGTGTGTGTGTGTGTGTGTGTGTGTGTGTGTGTGTGTGTGTGTGTGTGTGTGTGTGTGTGTGTGTGTGTGTGTGTGTGTGTGTGTATGTGTGGGGGGGGGGTGTGGCCATTCTTGTAATTTCACTCCTGTATAACTCAGAGGTTATGCAGAAAACATACTTCTCAAATCTCCTGTATTTTTTTTGCCAAATGTCCCTAAGTTTTTCTTATATTTTTGTTCATTCCCCTCATAAAATATTTGATTTTGTAGTAAATCACGGACGATTACAGGCAACTCAGTAGTGTGAGACAGTAAAGTTTCACACTTCTTATTGTTCAGAAAATGCATGATGCTGCAAAATCCATTGTTCTATTATTTTTTAAGTGAATTGAAGTAATATTTATTAATTGTCCTGATTTTTCCCTACATAATTTTAAGCAAGGAATTTGAGAGGTATACAGTGACCTATCTGCCAATGACTGTGGAAAAGTAAAAAAAATAAAAAGCACGAATGCTCCATTAGGAGGGGTGTCTGTTGTTATTACCTTGTTTCCTGTCAAAATTAAAAAAATAAAAACTTACCTTTAAAAGGAAAACCTTTCCAGAAGATCACACATCTACATTCCTGCCAATCTCTTGTCAAAAGTCTGCTTGAATAGATATTTCCTGGAAAGACTGACTGTCTACCCATGTCCTACTATTGTGTTCAGGAAAAAAAGTGGAATTGCTGGGCCATCACTTCGGATTCATAGAGCATACAAGGCAGAACAAGTCCTTGTTAGAACCTGCCATCATAGGGATCCTCCTGTCTACAGGAGTGAAAAACAAGTCAGGTGAGTGATGAATTTATAGGTGCCCATCTAACTGTTAAGGTTTGCCTTGAAACAAGCAAGGATATCACTCCATTCTTATGTACCATATTCCAGAGATGAGGGGGAGTATTGAGTAATAAACTTGTCCTCCAGCATATCTTATTTGTTAGGTGATGCAGATTCAAGTCTTAAGTTAGAGTGTTTGTGGAACTATTTGATTTGTAGAACTGTATGTGAATGAGAAGAGCTGAGTCATTAATAACACAAAATGCTAAGCATAAATCAAAAGACAGAAGTCTGTATGAGACAACAAATAATGATAGAGTTTCAACCTTATTTGGTAACTGGGTGTCTTTAGTCTGATGATCTTTTATTTAGGAACTTCTTGGGTCTTTGTGGATGTATGATGTGTTCGGATAGATGCATATAAAAAGGGGCATTATATTCTATAGCTGGTCTGATAGGGTAGAATATTGAGGAAAGATGACCTCTCTTGACTTGGATCAGATACCTTTACTTGTTAAGTGGGCCAGACAGATGGATTTCCTGGTTACTATACCAACACGATGGTCAAAAGATAGGTAGTTGTTTATAAGGGTATCAAGCTCTCTGATGACCATATAATTCTGGATTGCAGTACTGTCTACAGTATAAGCTGCTGCCATGTTGTGTTTACCATGGCGGACAATGCTACACTTCTTTGTATTTAACTTAAGTCAGTTTCCTAATTTTCCATTGATTGTATGGTTTAGTCCTTGATGGCATCAGTTACTGACTGAATAACAATACCCAGCATGCAGTTATTGACAAATTTAGTTAACAAAATGTGTGAGATAGTGCTTTGGAGATCAAATAAGAAGATACTGGACAGAAGAGGTCCCACAACTCAACATTGAGGAATGTCTCTAACTACCATAATGGTTTCTGAAGTAGCATCTGCTACTCTACATAAGAACATAAGGGTCTGCTTATGCCTACTTAGGCACTTAGGCTTGTTGGTAATACCACTGAAGATAATATTGTTAAAGATCTTGGAAAGATTCAGGTACACTGTATGACTGCCTTCTACAGCTTCAGTAACTTTCTTGAAGTTTACTAAATTAAGTAGACATGCCCTCAGATTGAAGAAACTATTCTTGCATGGAGTGGTTCATGTCCATTTAGAACAGAAGTGTGCCTTGAATATTCATAAAGGAGCACTGCTGTACTTCCTAGATGGACACAAATCGTGAACGAGTGCAGTGGGCTTGTCCAACTAGTGCACGGAAACTAAACACACCCCCTGAACTCAGGAAGTGCTGTATGGCACTTTCTAAGCTGAACTGGCATAATATTAGAGCTGTCCTCTAATATTATGCCAGTATTTCAGTGTCCGCGGACACTGAAATGAAAAAATGATCATTTCAGTGTCTGTGGACACTGAAATAACAATCGGCAACAAGAAAGCAATGCAGGAGGGTGTGTGACAGGTTTTGTGACACCCCCCCCTGCATTGCTAATGTGCCGTACGGCACTTTTGCAACCTGCTAAAGCAGAAAATGTGTGCAAATGCACACATAATGGAGGATAAATCACCCAAAAGTGAAAAATCACAATACAGCCCCACAAACACAGAAAGTTGATAGAGAACAGGTCATGCATTAGTATGAATTGTGAAAGGGTAGAAGTCTGAAAGCAAATGCATGCCAATATTCCCTTACAGCAGTCATGTTAACAAAGGCACAAATGATGGGGGGAATAAATACTAAATTAGGGACATGTCTGAAAAATTTGCCTCACACCCTTTGAAAGTTGATAGATAACAGGATATGTATTAGCAGGAGTCCCTGAAGGATAGAAGCCCGAAAGCCAAATGAATGGCATTATGTCATGACTGCAGTTGTCAATGAGTTGTCAGAATACCACAAGACTCACTTATATACATAATAATATAAACATAATATAAACTTTTTTTTTTCAAGCTTAAGGAATGTTTAAGCGTAACTAAGCGGGTGTGCACGTTATGGCCATCCACTTATCATAGCTTAAACATCCCCTAGGAGGTAATTGCAAATATACAAGCAAAGTTTCCAAGCTGAGATAGTGTAGTGGTTAGAGTCCTGGCTTTATATGCAGGGGCTCATGGATTGAATACCAAGACAGGCAACTTAATTTTCTACGGGAAAGTAGTGTTAAAATTATATTTGTAAACTTAAATTATGTAGCAACTGTTTTTTGTCAACCAGGGTAGTGTAGCAGGTCCAAAAGTGAGATGTCAGTCTAGAAATAAGCAAAACCCCCATATAAACACAAGTGCCCCATACAGTATAGTCACACAAGAATATAATTTAATGAAAGCACATAGGGGGATGTCATGGAAGGTAAACCTAAAATTTTATGTCAGTAATGAGGAAACAGTCTCACAATCATGATACTTTATAAAACGAAATGTGAGCAATGCTAAGTAGTGCTCAGCTATGTTAGCCTCATTTAAGCATTGCTCAGTTATAAATGCTAAGCAATAATTAGCCCAGCTAAGTGGATTTGTACACTGGTAAGCAGTGCTCAACATCTATACCTTTAAGCACTGCCAACCTTAGCTATGCGGGTTTGCCCGTCGTTTAGCTTAGCTCAGCATATTCAAAATCATCCAATCATAGCAAAGTGCGGGAATTCAGTCCTATTTAAACCTCGCAGGTGGGAATACAGCCATAACTAGTTGTAGCTGATCACTGTAGGCACTATGGCTGGCACTGATAAAGGTACGCACTTCTGGGTGCAACATTGGGGCATTCAGGAGTCCATGGTCATGGTTGGACTCCTTGTGAAAGACCATGAAGGGAGACTGCTGCAGGACCAGTATCAGGGCTCAATACAAAGCGGGGACCTGGGACCATCTCACATGTGATCTCACCAGTGCTACTGGCATCCCTCGAACTGGTGAGCACCATTATGCTGATCTCAAGCATAGGAAGAGGGAGCTCTTGGTCCAGTGGACCCAAGACACATGGGCATGGAATGTCCAAGAAGTGTGTAAGTATCAGTAGTACTTACTGTTCTTCAAAGTCCAGCCTGAGTATGTGATTGATTGGTATGTGTAAATGTTTCTTAATCTCCTGTACAGTTGCAGATGAGAGGGCCGTGAACGTGGGCACACATGCAAACAGGGTGCTAAGGCTGTGCCGAAAGGCTGGTGAGTACAAATTTAGCAAATAAATAAAAAGGAGTAGAATGTCAACTACCAATAGGTAAAGTGTGTACTGCATGTAATTAATAAATGACCGTTAGCAGATTAATATTGATGTACAGGATATTTAACAATAAAAGTCTCCGTAGCTTTCAATAAAAGTAAAAACACCAGACTGTTGTGTTTACTTTATGCTGTGGCAGGAATATAAATGTGTACAGGTTCTGCACAGCAACCATGGCGCTGACAGCAAGAATGAAGTGAAGCTCATCTTACAAAGATTGTGGAGCTGTAAAACAGGTGAACAACTATATGAAATGTGCCATGCAACAAGATCTGAACCTTGGCTAGTAAGATGTAAAATCTAAACTTTTATTCCCTGCAGCAGTGCTTTGTGTTAACCATTGCTTTCCAGATTGTAATATGTCAAAGCACGAATACACAGTACAAGAACTATCTGCCATGTATGAATGCCATTACTACCAGGTCAGATTGTGCAAACCAGAGAGTAGTAGAGAGTAAAAAGCTAAGAAAATGGTAGCAATTCATCAATAGCTCATTGTGATAAAACACAAGTGTGGTGTTCTTTTTTTAGTACAAATAGACATGGTTTGAATCCCAGCAGTGGTAATAAACTGAATGCATAGTGTCACACAAGAATATGTGAATATGTGTAGAAATTCTCAGGTACTGTTAACAGAATTTACCTCAACAGGTCTACTAGGTAATGAAATGTTTCTAACATCTGAAGGAAGGTTTTACTAAGATACTGTGTACAACACTTCCACTGTCCAACCCAAGGCTGCAAATGACAGCTAGATAAGTACATACAGCAAGTGCTTTTTTCTGATACATGTCTATCAACTGTCATGCTGTCATGGCTAGTGGTCACCGCTGCCAATAACCAGGGTGACAGATAGAAATCCTGGAAGAGTATGTCAGTAGCACACCCACACAGCATGAGTGCAGGACACCCCATTCAGTGTCACATATGTAACCCTGAATATGTTAATATGTGTAGAAAAGTCAGGTATTGTTAACTGAAATATCCTCCACAAGTCTGCAAGGTAAGGAAATGTTTGTAGTAGCCGTAAGAAGGCATTACTAATATACCTTGGGTACAACAATTCCACTGTCCAAGCCCAGGCCATAGGTACATGTAAAGTGAGGTCGGACCTGGACAGTAATGAGTAGAGTACTGATCAGTATACTTGTGAAAAATAGAAGTCTATGCACTTGTTAACTGCCATCTCTCTCTCCCCCACCCCTATTTGCATCAATAGTATATACACATAAATAATGGGTACATCTTTCTCCAAACCTACTGTTGGGACTTGTGTTTTTTTGTTCTACAAATATTGAATTGCTTGAATATTAATGTAACTCATTCAAATATTATAATTGGTGGCCTGTTGCGGTCAATGTAACTTGCACGCTATTATAATGCCCACTGTGGTTTCATATATGCATGTGCTCTGTTTCCTATGCAACTGTTTCAAAACTGTTCTATGAGGTCAATTGGAACACCCATGCATGTTCTTATAACTAATCTTGAAATGTGTTGTTCATGACTAACCAACATACTTTTTTAAAACCTGAAAACCATAGTACATCTGGGAAGGGAGATAACAGCGGATCCCACTTGTCCAGCCTTATCTGGCAATGGCACCGAGCACCAGCACATCTGGGGCCCGACTCAAGCCTTCTATTTATGTTGGTCCTACACCACTATCGGGTGGAACCACATCAGGGGACGGGGCTCACCACCCCAGGGTGGGGGCAGAGAAGAGACCATCACCTGTAGTCAGGTCTGGGGATTGGTGCGTAGCATCCTGCAATCAGTTTGGTGATCAGCTGTGCCAGCTTGAGGGCAACCTGGTGCAACTTGAACGTCAGCCTGCCCCTCCTGTTCAGCCCCCAGCACAGTCACCTTCTGGGCCATGAAGGTGCAGTGGTGACTGCCCATGGGTGGGGAACCTCAGTCCCACTGTATCCATTTGGGTGCTCATGTGCATCTGATTCCCAACCACCCTCCCCGTCCAAGGTGTTTACCCCCCACATGTGTTATATACCGCCCCATCTGCTGTCTTGTCTGTCTTGTCTGTTTTCCTACCCAACTTACCTCTGCAAATGTAACTGCTATCCTTCCCCAACTTCCCACTCATACCTTAAAAAAAAAGTCAATCTTTTCCAAAAAAAAAATTACGCCCCATACATAGCTTTCCATTTTGTACGTGTCCAGTGGACAAATGTAGTCTGATCCAATTGGCATGGTAACACATTAATGTTGTCCTCACCCCTATCCCAGGGGTTTGAGTGCCCAAATTCACTTCCAAATACTGTAGACATTCACAGCTGCTGCTGTAAAAGAAATGGACAGCTATGGACTTTTCCTACACAGGTCCTGCATATCCCTAGCTACTTTTCATACTGTACTTCACTCTGTTTGCCCATTTTTTTTACCACTTTCCTATCACACATTTTTCTTTTCTTTCAAAGAAATCAGCACAGGGTAAAGTGGGAGTAAGCGCCGCTAAGTGAAGCTAAAACGAATTAACCATGTTTTAGCATCACTTACCATAGCACAAACCCACCCAAACCCGCTTACATCTGCTAAAAAGTGCCTTACTTTAGGCATAAACACACACACACACAGACACACACACACACACACACACACACACACACACACACACACACACACACACACACAGATATATATATATATATATATATATATATATATATATATATATATACACACACACACACACACACACACACACACACACACACACACAGATATATATATATATATATATATATATATATACACACACACACACACACACACACACACACACACACACACACACACACACACACACACAGTGCAGGAAACCTGTACAAAGGTTGTACAAAGTGGGGGGAAATGGGCCACATTAGGGACATATTTCAAATATTGTTGTCATAAGCAAACATTTGTACAACAACATGGTGTGCTTCAGCAGAAACATCTGAAGGATATAAAGATGGGACATAACATGTTATGTCATCATTCACTGACATAAATCCTTGGATCATCACAGTGATCTACCAGACAAATACAAATAAACTGTGGAACAGAACCAAACCATGGGCCACTAGGTAGCCTATCTACCACAAGTGGAGTGATTTCTGGCCCAGAAATTGTAGTTTATCGGTCATTTGGACAGTTTTTCCATCTCTTTCAACTTTCTGTTTTAAAAGCCTGTGTTTGCGCATGCTTTCCACCTTTCCTGTAACTAGTCTAGTCCAGATACAGATTTGCTGTATCCACGACTGTTTGTAAGCTTCTGAGCAGTACCAAAGGCTGCTCTTCAATTTTTCCCTTAGATCTGCTAGTTCTCTCCTCTCCTGCACTTTTACTAACTTATTAGTTTAGAACTCTGCCAGACTTCATATAGCAATTATTGTAGCATACAAAAGTGTTACCAGCACTAAATCTTCTACAAGGAAACAGCTCCAGTACTTGCTATTAATGCCCACCCCTCCAGGCATGTCTAAAGGTCAGTTCCCTGCTCTTTCTCCTATTAACCTGGTGGACTTGGGCATCCTGAGGCAATGTAGCAATTGCGTCATGTACACTGACAACCCTCTCCTCTTACTTCCCAACACTCAGACTTGTGAGAGATGCACTTATATATCCATATTGAAAGCCACAGATTCTCCAGTCAAGACCAGAAAAGCTGGTCAAGAGGAGAAGGTCAACACTTATACCACACCACATGGAACACATAGCCCTCCAAAACACATACCAGCACTGTCTTCACATAAAAAGCACAAACCACACACCCACCTTCACTGAGGTTTTCAATAAAAATCTACCCAAACAGCAGAGACCTCGAAGGCAGAAATGCACTTAACCACAACACAGCACTAATCATGAGACAGATAACTCCTAAACAATGTGCCACTCAACTAATGCCGCTAAGGCAAAACAGCATGCCCAACACACAACACACTAGTCATCGGTGACTTGATAGTGAGGCACACTGATGTCCCACTCACTAGTTTGAATAAGGAGAAAGTAATAGTCAGCTGCCTGTCAGGAGCCAGGATCCACCACATAACACACGCACTCAGGTCCCTCAACAACAGGTACAAATATGACTCTGTCATTGTACATATAGATGTGAATGACCTAAGATGTATCTCCCTGGACTACATGAAAGGAGACATGGGGGAGCTCTCAGATTATGCAGCCCAGGTGGGTATGACCCTAGCCATGAGCAGCATCCTACCATCACCCAGAATGATACCACAGTATAAGCAGAAAATGATTGATTTCAACAACTGGCTAAGTTTCTGGAGTCATTCAAATGGAATCCAGTGTCTGTCTGCCTGGGATTACATGATTGACAGACCTTGATGCTTTGCCAGAGATGGCCTGCATCTGTCACCCCTGGGCTTCTGGATACTGGCTAAGGCACTTGCCACCTATATAGTGCCTTTTTTAGGCAGTGCTACAAAGACCAAATTACCACTGTAACAGCTGCAAACAAATGTAATCTGAGGGTCATGCTGCTCAATGCTAGAAGTCTAAATCTCAAAATGCACTCGCTCAAAGCACTCCTTAAAATGGAGAACATCGACGTTTGTGCTGTAACACAGACCTGGTTCAAGGCAGCAAAAAGCACCCCTGCACTACCAGACTATAACGCATTCCACACCTTTTGGCCCCAGAACTTGGACCAAAGCTCCAAAAGCAGTGATGTTTCCAATATTCATAAAGGATGCGCACACCTCCAGAATGGTAGCCCAACATAATGCATCTGAGATACTAAAGGTGCAGCTAACATTGGGTAAGACAGCGATTCAAGTAGTAGCCTGCTATAGGTCTCCAACCATGTCACAAGACTCACACTCCACATTCCTAAGCACCCTGGAGAATATTAGGGTCCAACCTAACACTCTCATACTGGCCAACGACAATTACCCCTCCATTAACTGGAAAAACTACTCAAGTACCAATACACATACCCCCACTAGAGGTAGCAACATCCTTGACTTGGTCATTGCTAACATGGGCAACCATTGCTCTACACAAATAGTCAACTCCTCCCTGATTAGATCTGACCACAAACTAATCACCTTGGAAATCCACACCCCCCCCCCACAAAGGTAACCACCATAAAAAACTTCTCCAAAGCTAACTTGGGGCTCCTAAAAACAGAGGTGGCTAACTTCATGGCACCCATGCAAATGGAGAACAGTTGCATGACTGCAGACTCAAACACTAATGCACTGTTTGAAGATGTACACAAATGCATGGATCTTGTCATATCCAATAGAACCAAGATGCTCTCCTTAAAAAAAAAGGAAGCCAATCTGGTGGTCCCCTGCCATAAACAAACTCTACAACAGAAGGTGGAAACTGATGCAGAATAAGCTGAGACTGGAAAAACTCCATTATCAGCCTCAACAAAAGGTTGAGATCCCTCATCAAATCCTCTAAAGCTAGCTTTGAAAACAGAATTGCAGCAGATAGTAAAGACAACTATAAGGCCTTCTATAGTTATGTAAAAAATCTCTATGGCAATACCCAGATTTGCTCTGTGCTACTGCACAATGGTACCTCCTATATGAGCCAACAGATATTGCCAATATACTGGCCAACAGATTCGGTGCCCACTTTACCCCTCTCTCCTCCTGAAAGGACCAATCACAATACCAGTAGATTGCCGGGCACCCAGTATTACTGCTGCGCAGGTTAAAACAGCTTCTATGGGATGTGACAATATCCCTGTCTGTGTTCTACATGAATTACAGAGTGAACTGGCACCTCACCTGTGTGCCCTGTTCAATCACAGCCTCACCTTAGGCTTTGTCCCTTCCAAATGGTGCACTGCTACAGTTATCCCTCTCCACAAAGAAGGAGCAACTACAGACCCCGACAACTATCACCCCATTAGCCTGACGAGTCTGATAAGCAACTCTATGGAATGCATCATCATGGACCTAACAAACAAAGATATAGGGAATCTCCAAACTCTGGATCCTACACAGTTTAGTTTTGTGAAGGATGCCTGCTCAACTTGATTAACTTCTTTGAGTCAGTCACCAGAGCTGTGGATGAAGGCAAGGTGGTTCATACAGCCTACCTTGATCTGGCCAAGGCCTTTGATACCATTCCCCACTGAGGAAACATAGAAAAACTCACTAAGCTAGACAACCCCTATATCACTAGGTGGGTTGCAAACTGGCTCACAGATAGATCCCACAGTGTGAAAGTAGCTGACTCCAAGTCAGACTGTCGACCAGTCATGAGTGGAGTCCACAATGTTCGGTCCTGGGTCCTCTCCTACTTGGTATCTACTTCTCTGAAGTCCAGGTCAACACAGAGGGACTCTGGCTGACAAAGTTCACAGACAATTGCAAATTGGGAGCTATTATTAACTCACCAATTGATGTTGACATCCTACAGAAAGGCCTCAGTGAGACCAATGACTGGTGCCAGAAACATGGTCTTACACTCAATGCCAAAAAATGTGTCATCATCCCCCTTGGGAAAAAAAAAACATTTCCCTTGAATTACCACATTGGTGGTGGTCCACTGAACACAGAAGGTGTTTTAAGAGATCTAGGAACACAGGTTGACAGCAACCTCTCTTTTGACCACCATATTACCACTGTAATCAGAAAGTCCTTCTATGTGGCACATCTCATTACTAATGGTTTTGCATCCAGGAAGTAAGAGGCCATTATCTCCCTCTACTCTTCCCTCATTCGTCCAATTATTGAGTACAATGCCCCATTAGGCATGTACCTCACTGGACACCTGCAACAACTGGATAGGCCACAAAAGTACCTCACAAAGAGGATCCTAGGCCTTAAACATTTGTCCTATATGGGCAGACACAAAAAACTCCAACTATTCTCTGTCTCATATCGCCTACTTAGAGGCGATCTCTGCTTGACTTACAAAAACATGTCTGATCCAGCTCTGTTAGAAATTATACATCTAAAGAAATCCCTCCGCACCACATGCTCCAGAGACCTTAACCTTACTACCACAATCAACAGAGCATGGTGGAGGGACAGGTTCATACGTCATCATACCTCAGAGACTGCCCATGCTATGGAATAGACTTCTCAGCAGAGCACCTCACTGGCCCTCTTCAAGAGGAATCTGGATGAGTGGATGGGAAATAGAAAATTCACCCTGGGATCACTCCAGTGGCTCTACTTGACAGAGACACTAGGAACTAAGGTTGGGTGGCATGATGCCAGGGTAATCCTATAGGCTAGGCTTCTAAAGGCTCCAGGGCCATTAGCCCAGTACACACCTATGAACCTAAGAAACATCTGGACATTCTGTGAAAAGCCTGGCAGTGGAGAGGTATGCTCAGAACCCCTTAGTGCACTGAATCTGGACCAAGCCTGACAAAGTGGGGGGACAAAGGCATGGCAATAGAGATGAATCCAAAATATGTGAGTAGATAAACTGAAAAAGTTGCTGTACTAACACTGTTCGTCCTAACATATATTGACTGAAATATCTCAGGTCTGGAACTCAATTGATTCTCATTAATTACTGACCCCAATCCATACATCATTTCACTGATGTGTCAGGAATATCAAACAGTTATGGGGACCAGACCGAAGGTATTGGCCAGACAATGCTACATCCTATGAATATGTGGACATAACCCAACAGTAGGGAAACTGCACTGAGCTACCAAGCACTGTCCAAACTACAAGCAGATTGACATAATACTACCAAAATTCAGCTCTGTGTCCGTAGACATGCATTTGCAAATATAACAGGCACTACAGGGATATAACACCAGTGTAAAACAGACACTGGTGTGAAAGTGCTTACCAACAAACAATTGTACCACAGTCATAGTGACATACCAGCAAGCAAACTGAACACTGCAGTATAATGACAGGGTGAACACACATATCCCATTTCCATTCACACATTACCCTACATATACTGCCCCAAGCCACAATGTATTGGGAATCTGGAGGTGTTACGGGACGTGCCACGGTCTGCCCGTACAAGCATATAACAGCTGATAGTGAAACAGAAACCAGAGAGGCATGCACAGTCAGATAGAAAAGGGCCATGACTCTCATATGTACCCCCTCCTTACACACCCAAATAATGTACACACTACACTTCTACACAATCCTGACAGTCTGTCAACTATGGCCATATATACACAGATATATCTAATGTATGGTTTACTTCAGAATGTACAGGCTCAGGACTCATATCTACGGCCTCTTCCCTGTAACATGTCTGTGGGTCTACTACATCACTGGGATGGTAGCAGGAATGAAGGAAATACATAATTATACTAAATACCTGTGAGCCTCTTAGTGCATGACATCTGGACACAACCCAACATAATTTGGGGACAGAGGCCCAAACACAGGTGTATATTGGACATATTTCTTTTATACACTGAGATGGTTGCTGATGTTACTGGGTTTGTTGTAATATATCCTTTCTGAGGGATATGAAGTCAGTAATAGCAATGGATGTTAGTATTTCATGAATACATTCCCCAGAGTTCTCTACTGATTTTCCAAGGATAACTACTGTCTAGGGAACAGACCAAAAAAAACAGGCAAACATCTGTCCAGTCTGTGGACAACATCCTTGTTGAGAGGTATGTCAGAGACAGATCACTGTCAGACGTCAAGTCACTCAATGAATGCATGCCCAGATGAACCCTGTCAATCTAGCAACCCTCCATGTGTATAACAGTACTAATGGCATACCATATGTACCCATTTCTGGAGCTTTGTTCCCCATGTTGCTGGGCTGTCCACACATGTCCTGTCCTGTGTAGTATTCCCACCTACTGTCTGTGAAGCTGTAGCCCCTACACCTCTGTAATGTCCCTCACACAGGCAAGGAAATAGGGCAAGGCCCACATGAAGGATATAGGTGACCAGCTGCAAACAGATGATGTGTACACATCACCACACTGTCTCCCCATAGGTATACATGTGCATGCCCAGCACCTCCCCCCTACCCTTATGATCACAAAGCAGGTCTATAATGCCCTCTCAAAGGCAACACATAGAGGTCTCCATAGGCCTAATACCATTCCTGGTTGCATCCTACATGAACACAGGCGTGGCTTCTCAGATACATTCTGCAGTGTAATCTACCACAGCCTGAGCACCGGTGTCATCCCATCTGCACATAGGACAGTCAGAAAGAAGACAGAAAACAGGTTATGCATTAGCATGAATGTTCTGAGGGATATAAGTCTGAAACTGTAATGTATGCCATTATTACATGACAGCAGTCCTCAATGGCATGGCCAAAAAACACAGTACTCTACAGTTAATATAATAATATGGTATTAATATCCAATAGGAGATATATAAAAATATATAGCTCACATCCCCAGAACAGGATAGTGCAGTGCTCAGAGTCTCAGCTTTGCATGCAGGGGTGCATGGTTTGAGTACTACAACAGGCAATCCAATTTTAAATGGAAAAGCAGTGTTAAACATACTAGTTTAATAGTTAAATATGTTGTAAATGATTTTTGTCAATCAGGGTACTGTAGCTGGTCTAACATGGAAGTGTGACTGCATATAACATGTGAAACCAACCATGTATACCCAAGTGCCCCATACAGTATAGTCAAACCCCTTGCTACTGTAATGACAACACATAGAGGCATGTTATGTAAAGGAAATCATATACACTAATTAAATTAAGTCATTACTCTGCTATTTTCTAAGGATGGTTACCGATGCTCAGCAATGTTTAACAGGTTTACACATGGCTCAAACATGAATGCTAATCAGCAGGTAGCTCAGCTAAGCAGATCTGCACACTGGTCAGCATTGCTAAGGGAAGTCTACTGGGGTTAAGCACCTATTAGTTTAACCGTGAGTTGGCATCACTTAGCATCATGCAAAGCTGCTTACAACTGCTTAAAAGTAACTTAATCACTCTGTCTCCATCAGCTTCTGTTTTGCCCAGCAACAGAATAAACAGCCCTAGCAAATCTTGAACTCAAGACCCTATACACCATAGTCACAGGGATTTACCACTAGGCCATCTTAGCTGTAGGATTTTCAGATGTTTTTTCAAACATATTATGCAGTACAGTCAGTTTACCTTACAGAATGGACACTGTGGAATCACTAATGACTGGTATTTACAAATATATATGTATATATATATATATATATATATATATATATATATATATATATATATAAATAAAACATATAGATATATAGAGAGATAGATATGTATGGAAATACATA
>NC_056731.1:1477702701-1477787701 GCF_019279795.1 Protopterus annectens | reverse complement strand
TACATCCTCCAGGGTATACCTATCAATGTAAAGTTTACTGTGGTATTGAATGACTCAAATGTGTTACAGCAATATTAAGACAGTGTGACTAATTTTTTCCCATTGCCCCCAATTATGTGTGGCGTCCTACCGATGTCATGCTCTAATGAGTTGACAGGGATGACTAGGTAGCAAGAGTGTGAATATAGTGTGCCATACTGACATAGAACAGAAATGTATATGAAATATTACCTGTGCACATTTCAGTATAAGTAGGTGTATCTGGCTGCCTCATAACAGACATGGGTTCAAAATGACAGTTAAAGAAGCTCTACATGCTATACACATGTGTAATCTTAGTTACTGTGCATCCAACAGAGTGACATTTCTACAGCTACTGGTTGTTGCATTGTCCTGACACAGTCATGGGTACTACAGTAAGCATGATTATCATTTTAAAATTGGAGATTTCCAACTGTGTTATGACTTTGTGTCCATGCCTACTAAAAACAGCTGTATGAACACCTACATAGCTGTATGGACTCAGCAATACCTTATGTATCAAACCTTCATCCAACAAAGTAGAGTAATCCCCTTTGATGGACATCAGCAATACACAAATCACAGACTTGGACCCTATATTAGCTGTACAGGGCAAAGTAGGAACAGGGACCACCTGGCATCAAATCAGTCATTGTCTGAACAAGCATATAAGGCCACAGGTGGATTACTGTAAGGCTAACTATGAGTACAAACTAGAGACATCCACCAAGGCCAATCATAAGCCCATCTTCCTATATGTCTGCAATCTCAAAGGCAAAAAAAAAAAACAACCCAGCCTGTAATGGTGGTCACTCAGACCAAATACACACACAACATAGCTAGAGGCAACCTGCTGCAAATAGGGTTAGGGCAAACATCACCCCCTGGCTCAGCATCACTATAGGTGGATATGAACAGCACCCACACCCCTCCCCTCATCACCATGCAGTTGCCTATTGAAAGGCAACAAACGCACATATCCATGGGACATGATAACATCCATGTCTGCATCCTACATGAACTCAGACATGTGCTCCCAGCTCCATTACACACTGCAGTCACACCAAGCCTTGGCACCACCCACACCCCATCAACATGGAAGAGGGCTAATGTCATCCATCTACACAGACCTAAATGAGGAATACAGGATTATGCAATTAACTGGCCCTCATTGGGGGGAATATGACACATCAGGACCAGGAGTGCAATGCAAGCTGATACTGAGCTGAAAGATTACAGGGGTAAGGTGTGGTTATGAGTGGTGGCTACTGGTATTCAAGGTACATGTGTAGGTTCTGTACATACTGTTGCCAAATGTATGGGGTCTTGTGATGTGTTTCCCTGTTTATGTCTTCCAGGTACAATGTCACATCAGAGAAGGCTGACATTTTAAGTGGCTGAAACCAACATCAACATCAATGCCATACTACAGCACCATTCAATACTGTTTGGCCAAAACTAGCAACATCTGCAGGAGAGGACTGCCCTGTGGGATGACCTTGTCCACAGGGTAAATGATGTCGCATGTACATAGGAGCAGGTCCAGCATCGTGCAAACAACCTCATACATCATGCCCGGCAAAGAACTGTTGCTGTGGCCAGGGACCCCACAGCCACAGGTGGGGGCCCCAGGCATGCAGCCCCTACTGACACCCACCAAGGAGCTTCTCAACAACCTTGGGGCACCCATCCCAGTACAACATCAAGGTACAGACCCCCACATGCTGGAGGTGGGTTGCCCCCAGACAATGGACGAGGACCGTGCAAGTATGGCCCCAGTGGAGATTAGTAGACTAGTGTAGAAGACATACTTGTATCTGTAGAATATCTACGTGCATGTGTCAGATCAGATTACAGTTGTGGATGTGGTTTTCTAATGCACAGAAGTGCACATCTGTGGTGAAGGACAGCAAATTGTTTAGTATTAGGGATTGGACTGTAAATGTGCAGACATGTTGCATCTATCCTGTACCAATGTCACATGTGAGTCTGCTGAAAATACCTCTCTCCCACAACTACCTAGGTCCCTCTGGTCTACATATGGGACAGCAGCCTGAAGCTGATGAGTATGGAATTGTTCTGTTGTGGTTTGGCAATACCCCAGGCATGTGAAGGGCATGCAATTTACCATGCACACAACTATCACTCATAGCTGTATTGCTTTATGTGCATGTTCAGTTGTGGTGGGGTTAACTGCATTGCATTACAGTGGTTACCACAGGGGCCTAGCTGAGGAGAATGTAACATTCCTGTAGCATACCTCACAACCTGTCAGTGCAAGATGTCTGGACAGTGACCAGAAAAATGTGGGAACAAATGGCCTAAGGTAGGGACATGTGTGAAACATTACTCTTATACAGTGGGTATAAAATTTGTACACACCCTTGTTATGATGCCAGGTGTTTGTGCTATGTACAAAGTGAGACCACAATATGTCAGTCCAGACAGTTTCCAACCTTTAATGTGACCCATAACATAAACAATTTACTTGTAAAACCAACCAGTCTGTTGGGCACCAAAGATGGAGTATACAAACCTTACAATAAGCTAGATGCATACATGTGCACACCCTCTAGATAATATTGTATTGTATTGCAGCAGCTTGTGATTTACTACAGCAATCAGTCTGCTTGGGTACACACCTGCCATCAAGTAAAGGCACTCTGAGTAACACCAAATAACAGTCTGCTGTCCAAAAAGGATATTCATGACATTTGCACAGTTGCCTGCAACAGCAACAGCCATGGCTTGCAGACAGCTTACAAAGCAGCAAAGGGATTTTGTATTTGAAAGGTATCACTCAGGAGTAGGGTACAGCTACCTTACCACAGCATTGCATACATCATGGGACACAGTGGAGACAGTCATCAAAAGGTGGATTGAATATGAGACAACGGTGCTGTTGAAAAAACCTGACGACCCTCCAAAACTGATGACAAGACGTGTCCAAACCTGGTCAGGGAGGCTGCCAGAAGACATACAGCAACACTGAGGGTGTTGCATGAATCTCTTACAAGTACTGGTGTTGTGTACTACATGTGAGAACAATCTCCCATATTCTGCATAAGTCTGGCCTATGGGGTAGGGTCAGAAGATGAAAGCATTTCCTCATACCAAAAAATATCCAGGGGTGGATACAAATTTCAATACAGCACATCAAGTCTTCCAAAGGCATATGTGAAACTGTGTTATGGTGTAATGAGACTATGGATCGACCTCACAGCCACAAATCCAAAAGGTACATGTGGTGCACAAGCAACACCTCTCCTCACCTGAAGACCACCATCCCCATGGTGAATCATGCTGGTGACATTAGCATGCTGAGGGTATGCTGTTGTAAAGCTGGAACTAGGCCTGTAGTCATGGTGGTGGGAATTCTGAACAGTTCAAAATAACACTCACCTCTGGCCCACATCCATCAGGCATCTGCAAGAACACTGAGGATGAGGACGGGTGTCGGCCTTCAACATGGCAAAGACCCGCAGCATACATCCAAAGATAGCTAAGAATGTCTCCACCTGAACACACTCACAGTCACTGATTGGTACAGCCAGAGCCTAGACCTAAACCCGATAGCAAAACCCCAGTGTGACATGATGAGGGCTGTGCACATAAGCTGCCCTTGCAATCTTAAAGAGATGGGGGAACTTTACAAGGAAGAGTGGCCAAATAATGTCAAGTCAAGATGTGCCATGCTGATAGACACCTTCCCAAGCAGAGTGAATGCTGTAAGTCACTTACAAGGTGCTTCAACAAAGTATCATTTTAAGGGTGTACACATTTATGCAAGCACCATATTGTACATATTTCAGTCATTATATTTTACATGTAATACATTTGTTTGTTTATCGATTGGATTGCACAGGTCATATGTCACATGAAATGTGGGTAATATATTGGAATGCATTATTGCGGTCTTATCTTATATGTTAGCAGGTTGTGTACACTTATCATATCCACTGTAAACTTAGAAGGTTGGCGGTGTAACAGGAATTGTGTGACTACACATTTACTGCTGGTTTGGAGGTCTGAAACTCAAATGTATGTCGTTAATCAGTGACTTCACTCCTCAGATCATCCCAGTTATGTATCAGATAAACACAGGGTTATGAGAAACAGAGCAAACATATGATACAAATATCTACACATCCTTTGAGGATCTGTACAGTTGTGAGGTATGTTCTGCAGAACTTGCCACTGTGCTATACAGGTGAACAGCAATGATGTGTACATGGGTGCAGTCTGTGCTGGGGAAATGCCATTACCTGTTACACTAGTCATGTATCCCAGAGCACTATATTGTGAGTTATAACCAAAAAGCAAAAACACACACGAAATAAAGCAAAACGTCTCCGGCACAATAAAGGTTTTCCTTGTATCAGTGAAGGCAGGCAGACCACTCGAGGAAGTAGCAAACACTTTTAATCCGTAAACTCACATCAACGAACAAAAAACAAAAACAAGAACAAAAGCAGAGGTCGATTAAGCGCTTTCGTCTCCTGTTACGGAGACTTCATCAGAATAACCTTTACATCTCGACCATTCATTTTATATATTCATAATTTTCATTAATTGGCAATCATTGAATTAACGCCAACTGCATTAAAGCCATAGCACCACATAAAAGCACACTGAATTCTACTATTTGTGAATGTCAGTCCGTTTTAAAAAAACATATTAAAAGTTAAATATTAAATATTTGATTAATATGTAGTCATTCCTAATACAAACAAACAGAAACTGTTAAAAATCACAGAGTGCTGCTTAGAGGAAGCTTACATTATATTTAAAATACATGTCCTAAATTAAGTTATTAATGCATCTACATTCTTGTATATGTGTTCTTGTATATGTTCTTAACAAACTTTCAAAGGACCAATTTCTAAAATTCCAAAAATACATGTTTGTAAATACAAACATAACCCTATCAAGACAATGTAAACAATGTATACAATCTAAACCATCTAAAACTCCCCACGAACCACACAATACCAGGAGTACCTTGAAGATATACTTATTAAAATATACTATAAGGATGGACGTATGGGTATCCTTTGTATAACTAAAGTGTAAACATAAACGTAGAAAAAAAAAAAAAAACCCAGTAACCCCTCTAAAAAAGAATGGAGTAAGTATTGTGATACTTTTTTCTTTTGTTGTTTGAAAAGTATTTAAAGTTAAAAAATATATAAAATTCTTAAAATTCTTAAAAATAATCCAATGAATTGGAACCTGTTTTGTATATTTTAAAAATTTTTAGTAATTTAAATGTATCCTCTTATTCAATAAATAAATAGGTAGACAAAAAATATAAATGCTTGTCACCATACTATTTAATAAATATATAAACAAATAATTCAATACATTTATATAAATATAAATATACGCATAAATATACATATAAATAAATATACACGAATAAATATTTAGTATAAGTGAATAAATATCATGTATTAAATATTGTATAATAAATATTAAATAGTAAATTGTTAAAAAATAAAATTGTTAAAAAATTATTGAATTATTACACATTAATCAATATTTTGTTATTTTAGGGTCTGCGGCCAATATTTTAAGTGCTGGGACAATAGAGATGTGGTCATTTAAACCTTTATCACAACATGCATCTAATTTTAACTGCCAGATCATTTCTCTGTATTCTACCTTGGTCTCCCAATCACCTCCTCGCTCCAAATGTCCTACCACCTCGAGAACCCAGAATTTGAAGTCAGCTTTTTCACATTTCATAGCGTGTCTGTATAAAGCATTGTTCTCATTACGTCTATTAATGTCTCTAGTATGTTCGTAAATTCTATTTTTCAATTTTCTTTCTGTTTTCCCAACATAGTAGCTTTCACATTCTTTACAAAATACTAAGTAAACCACCCCTTTTGTATAACAACTACTGTAATGTTTAGATGTTAATTTGATGGGAATACTAGATATACTAACTTCCTTGTTCTCATAGATATAGGAGCATTGGGCACACCTACCACACTTAAAAGTTTCGTGTTTCCTACTGGCACCTTCCACATAAATCCCTTTTCTTTCTATAATATTTTTTATATTAAAATTTCTTCTAAAACTAAATTTCAAATTATTCTTAAAAACCTCAGTTCTAGTAGCAACATTTTTAAACATGTCCCATATTTCATTCAAACTTCTCTTAAACCAGCCCATACCATAAAAATAGGTTGTAGTTAAATACGGTGTGAACTTTAATTCATCAACAGTCATAACATTGCTGTTATCAACTGAATTCTCAATAACCTCAATTTCCTGGTTTAAAAGCGGTGTATATTTTTTAGTATTTCTCTCTAAAACAACATATTCTTTAACTGAATTAATAAGTTCCATAGGGTACCCCCTTTCTTTAAATAGGCCTTCTAGAAACGTAATTTCTTTCATAAATTCAACATTATCTGAAATCATTCTGGCCATCCTAATCATCTGGCCCTTAACTATATTTTTCTTTAACTGTTTTGGGTGGTCACTGTTGTAATGTAAATAGGCATTTGAGAAGTGTTCTTTCCTATATATATTGGATTTATAGCATTTATTTGTCCTATCAAAAAATGTGTTTCATCAGTATCAATTTTGTGTGTAAATTTCAAAAATGACGTTGTATTATTGATATATCTTGTAAACACATCTATTTCTTGCCTTGTTCCTTTCCATAGGATAAAAATATCATCCAAAAACCTATAATATTCAACTATATGCTGGTTATATTCTGTATTAAAAATAAATTCCCTTTCCCAATATAACATAATGGTATTCGCAAATATAGGGGCACAGGCTGACCCCATGGCCACTCCTTCTTTCTGGTGATAATAATCACCCTCAAAGTATATAAAATTGTATTTTAAAACAAGTTCCATGTTTAATAAAACATTTCTAAAATCTAATGGTGTAAGCCAATCCATTTCCGTTAATATCTTCTCAAACCACTCCATCCCAATATTTTGGGGAATAACAGAAAATAGTTCCTTAACATCAATAGTGATAAAGAACACATTTTCCAAATAGGCACATTTTCCTATTTTACTTAAAAAGTCCCATGAATCCTTTAATATGTGTTTCCATTTGGAGTATATAGGCGTTGTCATGGCATCTACGTATATGGCCATAGGCTGGGTTTTTGAACCTTGAGAGGCAACTATGGGTCTTAAAGGAGGGTCAAGTGTGGATTTGTGTACCTTGGGTATTCCAAAAATACCTGATATGACCGTTTTTTTTACATTAAAATAATTATATAATGGTAAATCTATTAAACCAGTTAATAAATTATCCTCAATAACAATATCTATTTTCTTATACTGTATATTGATCTCATTTTTGGTAATAAGAGTGTAATTCTCATCCTTACCCAGTATCTCCTTCATTTTTCTAATATAATCCCAAGTTTCCATCAAAACCACACCCCCTCCTTTGTCCGGCTTCATCACCCTTAACTCCCTGTTGTTACTCAAATCCTGTAGTAACTTTCCTTCTTCTATACTTAAATTACTTTTCTTTGTTATATTGGCCCTGTATTCTCTCCTAATTCTATCCATAACACATCGTTCAAAGCTTAATATTTCATGCTGCAATGGTGGGTTCCAAGTACTATGTCTAACAAACTTATTTTTATTATTACAATTGTTATTATTATTATTATTATTGTTGTTGCTTAAAGATTCATAATTAATATGTTTGAGGTTTAATTTCCTTGTAAATAATTTAACATCTAACATAAGCTTTTCCACACTAGGCTGTTTAGCCGGTAGAAAAGAAAATCCTTTAGTAAATAATTCAAAGTGACATGATTTAATCTCAATGTCAGTGTAATTAAAGATGTTAAATGTATCATATGAATAAAAAATCTGCTTCCCACCATCTGTGCAGTCCAAGGATTTAGATTCACATTGCACCATGTCATAGTCTGTGCTAATTAAAAAACCGGTTCGTCACCCTTTTTCCTTTCAACAAAATTCTCCCTAGTAGTAGCTTGGGCATAGGACTGTTGATTCCTATTTCTTAGTCTTTCAGACCTTCTCAACTCATCTACCACCCCCGGGGGACTCATTCTACTAATACCTCCATCTCTATCTAAAATGGGGAATTCCTCATCCAAAAAACTGTTTCGCCTGTCCTCATATTGCCTATTAATGTAATTGTAACTATTATGTCCATTATACCTCCCCTGATTTTGTTGTACATATCCACCCTTGTGATGTACATAATCTGAGTGTATAAATTTATCAGCTGATCGTGCCTGTCTATTAAAAAGTCTTTGCTTGTATCTGGGTATATTTAAATTTTTATTATTAAAATTAAAATTAGAATTTTCACCATGTACATAAGCTGTCCCTGCATTATAATCATTAAGGTCCCTGTTAAGTTTTTTTAGCTTCCTTTTTATGTTCAAATTAATGTACATATCAATATCATGCAACACTCTGTAATACATATGCTTGTATTCATCCATAGCAAATAGTAAATCACAACTAATATCAGCCTGCAGCTGATCAATCTCTTTTTTGATATCTTGCATAGTTTTAAAATTATGTTCCGTCATAGCTTTGATAATAGCCAGTCCACAACTGTTTAAAATATTGCAAATTTCCTTAAAAAATACTTGGTCCCCATTGACGTTGTTTGGGAACCTGTTCAACCTTAAACCTTTCGGTACAATGTTATCCTTAATACACAGTTCAAAGTACCAATTCTTAACGGACAATGATTTGTACTTTGATAAAAGTTTTTTAAGCAGCTTACATTTGTCTTTGTAGGAATAGTCATTGTTCCATTCCCTGCCTCTGGGTATGTCCCTTTCGCCTGTATTCCCTTGGAACGTTTTGTTTAACCAAGCACCAAAATCAATGCCTTTATAAATTTCCTCGTACCCATAGTCCATGCCCTGAACGTCGCCTGGCTCCGTTGGGAAGTTTGAAGGAACTCTCTGTTGCTTTCTGTAGTTATCAGCCCCGTAACCTACTCGCCCATCACGCGTGGAGTGCTCGTTCGAGCAGTTGGTAGTCCGTCCACTTCTTGGGTCCTTCGGGCTGCTCTGGGCGCATGGAATACCACTGTTAGTGCCTGCCTGCGTGTTGTCAGTCTGCGTGTGGTTTTGAATAACCCTTAGCAGTTCACTGAGCATGCTACTGTTATTCATTTGAAAAAACTTTTAAATAGGATTCCTCGTGTCCGAAAACCAAACAAAACGACTTGTAACCAAAAAGCAAAAACACACACGAAATAAAGCAAAAAGTCTCCGGCACAATAAAGGTTTTCCTTGTATCAGTGAAGGCAGGCAGACCACTCGAGGAAGTAGCAAACACTTTTAATCCGTAAACTCACATCAACGAACAAAAAACAAAAACAAGAACAAAAGCAGAGGTCGATTAAGCGCTTTCGTCTCCTGTTACGGAGACTTCATCAGAATAACCTTTACATCTCGACCATTCATTTTATATATTCATCATTTTCATTAATTGGCAATCATTGAATTAACTCCATCTGCATTAAAGCCATAGCACCACATAAAAGCACACTGAATTCTACTATTTGTGAATGTCAGTCCTTTTTAAAAACCATATTAAAAGTTAAATATTAAATATTTGATTAATATGTAGTCATTCCTAATACAAACAAACAGAAACTGTTAAAAATCACAGAGTGCTGCTTAGAGGAAGCTTACATTATATTTAAAATACATGTCCTAAATTAAGTTATTAATGCATCTACATTCTTGTATATGTGTTCTTGTATATGTTCTTAACAAACTTTCAAAGGACCAATTTCTAAAATTCCAAAAATACATGTTTGTAAATACAAACATAACCCTATCAAGACAATGTAAACAATGTATACAATCTAAACCATCTAAAACTCCCCACGAGCCACACAATACCAGGAGTACCTTGAAGATATACTTAATAAAATATACTATAAGGATGGACGTATGGGTATCCTTTGTATAACTAAAGTGTAAACATAAACGTAGAAAAAAAAAAAAAAAAAAAAAAAAAACCCAGTAACCCCTCTAAAAAAGAATGGAGTAAGTATTGTGATACTTTTTTCTTTTGTTGTTTGAAAAGTATTTAAAGTTAAAAAATATATAAAATTCTTAAAATTCTTAAAAATAATCCAATGAATTGGAACCTGTTTTGTATATTTTAAAAATTTTTAGTAATTTAAATGTATCCTCTTATTCAATAAATAAATAGGTAGACAAAACATATACATGCTTGTCACTATACTATTTAATAAATATATAACCAAATAATTCAATACATTTATATAAATATAAATATACGCATAAATATACATATAAATAAATATACACGAATAAATATTTAGTATAAGTGAATAAATATCATGTATTAAATATTGTATAATAAATATTAAATAGTAAATTGTTAAAAAATAATGCAGATGGCGTTAATTCAATGATTGCCAATTAATGAAAATGATGAATATATAAAATGAATGGTCGAGATGTAAAGGTTATTCTGATGAAGTCTCCGTAACAGGAGACGAA
This sequence comes from Protopterus annectens, assembly GCF_019279795.1. Taxonomy (NCBI): domain Eukaryota; kingdom Metazoa; phylum Chordata; order Ceratodontiformes; family Protopteridae; genus Protopterus; species Protopterus annectens. Next base: position 1,477,777,155 of record NC_056731.1, on the reverse strand, counting down.
AGCGCTTAATCGACCTCTGCTTTTGTTCTTGTTTTTGTTTTTTGTTCGTTGATGTGAGTTTACGGATTAAAAGTGTTTGCTACTTCCTCGAGTGGTCTGCCTGCCTTCACTGATACAAGGAAAACCTTTATTGTGCCGGAGACGTTTTGCTTTATATTGTGAGTTATATTTACTAAAAGTGGCTGCAATGCATGATGTTGGGGGCCATGTGTCATGCATGTCACCATTTGGGTAATGTGAAGTCTGTGTAACAAATTTGTGCCACCTCACCTGTAAATGTGTGTGTGTGTGTGTGTGTGTGTGTGTGTGTGTGTGTGTGTGTGTGTGTGTGTGTGTGTGTGTGTGTGTGTGCATGTGTGTATGAGTGCGTGTGTGCTTGTGTGTGTGTGTGTGTGTGTGTGTGTGTGTGTGTGTGTGTGTGTGTGTGTGTGTGTGTGTGTGTGTGTGTGTGTGTATGTGTGTGTGTGCATACGTGTACCAGCCAACCTCAAAGTGCAGGTATTAATGTATATATGTTTTCTTCCCCTCACAGGTGGCGATGGGGTTCGGGGTGCCTCCTGCTTGGAAACTGATGTCATTGTCTTTGCAGACTCTGGAGTTATGATAGGAATAGTGAGGTAGAGGTGGGGTTGTCATGGGCTGAATCTGTGCCATTGGTTGGCATCCCACTCTTGTCCACACCATCCCCGCACACAGTGACAATGCCCACACATACCCATCACCAGAGGCCACCGATGACGTACAGTTGGCAGGTGGTGACATGGAACAGGCTAGTGTGGTGACTATGACAGGTGTGAATGTAGACACTTTCCATAGCCAGAGTGCAGGCGAGGTCCAACACAGGTGGATGGACAGGGGTGCTCACAGGAAGGCTGCTGCTTGGCAAGCCACTGTTGCAAATGTCACAGCAGTTGTTACCAGATGCATGTTTTGGGCTGTCATGGATGCACAGGCATGTAGTGAATGCCACACCAGACAAATAGAGTGATGGATGCAACTCTTCCTGATTTATGTGGCAACATACATTACCTTGTTGAGGCCACACGTCAAAATACTGAGGTCACTAATTGATGGTGGGGTGAGACTTTGGCAATCCTCAACCATGGTATGTCTGTGCTAGAGCATGTGGTGGGATTTGGGCATCAGCCACATGGACATAGGTCAGCACCAACAACAGCTGAGAGTCTACTGTGCTGTGCACCTTCACACTCCTGTTGTGGCAGTGACACCAACACTACCGAAGGGCAGTTGCTGTCCACATCACACCGGAGCAGGCCATGGGCATGTGGTCCTGGCTGTTTCCATCAGGGGCATGGATCCAGCAGACAGCAGTCATCATCAGGAAGTAGTACTGCATCTGGCCTTGGGCCTGGTAGGGCCAGTGATACCCCTGGCAGGCCCAGTTCCCATGCCCATGGCCAGAGATGGTGAACTGGACACCCTGCTATGTGCAGTACACAGCTGTCCAACATACCCCTGTGTATGGCAGCCACATGGCATGACTGTGTGCATACATACACACACACATACATCTGTATCACAGGTAAGTTACCTCCAGCCACACACAGCACCTCTGCACAGTCCATCTATTGGATACCCCTCTAAACACATTCACATGATGTCAACCGTATGGCCCAGCCTAGGCCTCTGACAAACCCACACCACATCCTGTGCATATGTTGATACCTGTGCCAAATACCTGTCATCCATAACACTGATGCAGGGATATGCTAATATGGGTCTGATGCACATGGTGAATATAGTACAGTGTAGTTATGTAATACTATGTAAGGTGCTGTTTGCTTGCATTTGTTATGGGTACACATACAGGTGTATGTACCTTATTAGCCAGGGTGCATTATTGCTGCTAGTACCACTGACTGACTGACTGTAGTCTGACATGCTGTATTCAGTTTGTGTTCCAGGTGTCTATGTGTCTGCAGTTTGTGGCCCTGCAGACATTCCCAAGAGTGAGTATGGCAGAATGGGAATACACCGACCATGTCATAGGCAAGGTACAGCTTTATATGTACATATACCAGGCATGTATGCATGCAACAGTGTGTGAGGGACACTGTTGTCAGACAATGTGACTGTGCATATATACCTCTTGTTACAGACAGGTAGCCTTCAGACATGCCACCTTAATGTTGTGTAGTACCACAGGCTCATACATACAGAACAGGTTACTGCAGTACTTCTCAGCAGGTCCCTCACAAGTGTAGCCTTTACATTAACTGCAACAGATTTACCTGTCAGCACCTGTTGGCCCAGCCATTTCTTTCCCATACACTCAATCCTGATGTAGTTGATGAGGGCATGCATGATACTCTGCATGACAGGGTTGTGGTATGTATTCCTGAGTTCACCGGGTGGAACAGGGAGACAAAATGGTATATCCCTTGCATGCACACAGTAAGGATTGACACAGGGGATGTGCATACAGTAGCACAAACACAGTTGGCAATAGACAGATTAGTAAACCTATATTCCCACTTTGAGGTACTGTAGTACTACATACATATGGCATGCCCCACATAGATTATATGCATGGGACATAACACACTGTCTCTTACAATATGTAATGTTCTGAATGCCTTTATGAATGTTGAGTTAAGCCACCAGAAATAGCATATGGAGTCATGTATTGCTCCTACAAGCCTGGACAAGTGATAGTGTAGCAGACATTGTATCAGCATGATGTTCCAGTCAGGTATGATACTTGATGCTGGCATGTTTGTCACTACACTCCCTGTGACCGATTTAGCAACAATATCACATACATGAGCATTTTTAAGGGACACAGACCACACATAGGTTGCAAACATCTAGATATGCCATACACATCTGTACAGGGGACTGGTAAGCCCTGCACAATGGTTTAACATGCTTCACATGAAGCAGGTGCTGTTACCACACTATATAAAGTATTACCATCGGGAGGGGTAAACAGGTGTGGATGGTACACACATCTAAATGGTATCAGCCAAACAGAATATGATCTTCACCCAAACACACTACCAGTATTGGGATTAGAACCCCTACCTATCTAGTTATTATTATTGTAGTGTTATGCAGTTATCAGACACACCACAGAACTTATCATAACTTCTAAGTTGAATGACATCAGCAGGCCTAGTAAAGTAAATTGATGGGAAGTTTACAGGGAGGTACACAACTAAAAATGGTAGAACCCCACAGTATATGATTCTCACACAAGCACACAAACATTGCCAGTATTGAGGTTAGAACCCCTAACTATCTAGTTATTTCTACTATAGTGTTATACAATTACCCAAAACGCTGTAGAGCTTACGTTATTTCACCTAGTTCCAAGGTACTTCTAAGGTGAATGACACACACACACACACACACACACACACACACACACACACACACACAATTACTTAACAGCTAAATAAAAAATAGAAAAACAAACAAAGCAAATCTTGAAGCCAGAAAAAAGCCGCACTTATGAAACTAAAATGTATTGTTAGTGCTTTCTTCACCTTTCATTAAAGCAACTTCTTCAGACATTTGTAATAGCTCAATTTACAGTTTAAATACTCCCAAGTTGATGACATAATTGACCTCCCATTATCCAAATTCAGCAAGTATATAAGTAAATGCATACCAATTTCTTTGTGTATAAAAACTTTTTATAACACAAACAAATTCTTCACTGATATTAATTACAACAAAAAAAAAAGTAAAATATTCTATGGGGGTATTTAATATTTGACACACACTTACTTGCCAGTATTTAGATTAGAATCCCTGCCTACCTAGTTATTAGTTTTATAGTGTTACATAGTTATTGCATGCGCTACAGAGCTTACTGACCTGACAACTGGCCAATGGTGCAGATAACTGCACAGCTGAGGTAAACTATTCCAGGTGCCAGAACATCTGCCTTCAGTTTTTCCCTGAGCTCTTGCTAGTTCTTTTTCTCTTGCACTTCACATAGCCTAATAGCTTTGCACTTCAACAGGTTTTTCTATCACTTGTTCTATCACACCTGAGAGCCATTAGCAGTAGTATTTCCTCACAGAATTAGCTACAGTACTTAATAGTTATTACCACCCATACTGGCATGATTAAAGTGCAGTTCTCTGTGCTTTTGCCCATTTACCTGGTGCACTTGGGCATTTTGAGGCACTGTTGCAACTGCCTCATGGACACAGACAACCCTCTCCTCTACACTCGTAACACTCAGATTTGTGAGAGATAATCCTATATCACCAAAATGGAAGATATGCACACTCCAGCAAAGACTGGACTAGCTGGTCAAGAAGAGAGGGGTCAAAACCTGCACCACACCACATGGAACACATACCCCTCCTGAATACCCACTATCAAAGCTCTGACATACAAATAAAAACCACACACCCACCTTCACAAAGGCACTCAATAGGCATTTACCCAGACAGCAGAGACCACCAAGACAGGCACCCACTTGACCACCACAACACAGCACAAACCACAGGACACAATATCTCACCTACACAGAGTGTGCCCCTCAACCTAAGCCCCTAAGGCTAATCACCTTACCTAATACAGTAATCATAGGTGACTCAACAGTGAAGCACACAGATGTCACACTCAGTAGGTTGAACATGGAGAAGGGAACAGTCAGCTGTCTATTAGGTGCCAGAATCCAACACATAACACACCCAGTCAGGTCACTCCACAACAACTACAAGTATCACTCTGTCATTCTCCATGTGTGTGTGAATGACCTGAGATGCACCTCCCTGGACTACATGTAAAGAGACGTGGTGGCGCTCTCAGATTATGTGGGCCAGGCATGTATGACAGTAGCCCTGAGGAGTATACTACTGTCACCCAGAGCGATACCGTAGTAAAAACAACAAATGATTGACTTCAACAATTGGCTTAAATGTCTGCTGTCATTCTCAGGAGATCCAGTATCTGTCTGCTTGGGATGACATGACTGACAGACTGTGATGGCTTGCCAGAGATAGCCTGCATCTGTTACTCCTGTCACTCCTGGGTTTACAGGTACTGGCTAAGTGTCTTGTCACCCCTATAGTGCCTTTTTAGGCGGTGTTCCAAATCACCAACGTAACAGCTATACATATATGCAATCTGAGGGTCATGCTGCTCAACACTAGACATCTAAATCTCAAGATGTAGCCACTTGAAGCACTCTTCAAAATGGAGAACATTGACATTTATGCTGCAATGGAGACATGGTTTACAGCAGCAGACAGCACCCCTGCACTATCAGGCTATAACTCATTCCACAACTGTCAGCCCAAAAATATGGGCCACAGCTCCAAAGGAGGTGGTGTCTCCATATTAATAAAGGATATGCACACCTCCAGACTAGTATCCCAGCATATTGCACCTGAGATACTTCAGGTACAACTGACAGTGGGTAATGGTGCAATCCAGGTCATAGCCTGCTATAGTTCCCCATCCATGTTCGCAGACTCTCACTGCACATTCCTTAATACCCTGGAATCTATCAAGGTCCAACCCAACACTCTCATACTAGGAGACTTCAACTACCCCTCCATCAACTGGGAATGATACTCAAGCACCAATACACTGGCCCAACACTTCCTGGAATTCATCAGTTCCATTGCTCTGGACTAGCTCATTCAGATACCCAGTAGAGGAAGCAACTTTCTTGATCTGTGTTGATTACTGACATATGGAACCATTGCTTGACAACAATAGCCAATCCCTACCTGGTCAGATCCAATCCATATCTCACCCACACCCCCTGCAAAGGTAACTACCTTGAAAATTTTCTCCAAAGCTGACTTTTGACTCCTACAAATAGAGGTGGCTAACTTCACAGCACCCATGCCAATGGAAAATACCTGCATGACTGCCGAATCATATGCAAATCCACTGTACAAACATGTACATCAATACATGGAACTAGCTATACCCAACAGAACCATAACACTCTCCTCCAAATACTGGAGGCCAATTTGGTGGTCCCCTGCCATTGATAACCTGTACAATAGAAGGACATAACTGTTGCAGAAAAAGGTGGAGTCCCAAGAGTGGTAAAGCTCCCTTATTAGCCTCAACAACAACTTTAGATCCCTCATGAAATCATGTAAAGCCAGCTATGATGGAGGAATTGCAGTAGACACTGACAACAATCACAAAGGCTTTGATAGTTATATCAAGAACCCCCACGGCAATACCCAGAAGGGCTCTGAGTTACTGCACAATTCTACCTCCCATAGTGAGCCAACAGTTATAGCCAACATTCTTGCCAACACACTCTGTGCCAGCTTTACATCTCTTCCCCTCCCAGGGAAACAATCAGAATGCCAGATGAATGCCAGGCACCCAGGATTACTGCTGGCCAGGTTACACCTGCATTGTCCACAGGCAAGAATACAGCTTCCATGGGACCCAAAATTATGCCTGGCTGTGTTCTACATGAACTACAAAGACACCTGGCACCACATCTGTGTGCCCTGTTCAGTCACAGCATCACCTTAGACTTTGCCCCTCCCAAATGGTGCACTGCTATAGTCATCCCACTCCATAAAGGTGTAGCAACTAGGGACCCTGGGAATTATCAGCCTGATGAGTCTGATATGTACAGCTATGGAGTGCATCATCAGGGACCTGATCAACAAACACAAAGGTAATCTCCTAACTCTGGATCCCACACAGTTTGGCTTTGTGAATGGGAGATCATGGCTGCTCAACCTGGTTGACTTCTTTGAGTCAGTCATCAGGGCTGTGTATGACAGTAAGGCACTGCATATAGCGTAAATCAATCTGGCCCAGGCTCTTGATACCATTCCTCAGTCAGGAATTGTTGATAAACCCACCAAACTAGGTAGCAACCTTTTTATCACTAGGGGGGGGGTTGCAAATTGGCTCACAGATAGTACACACAGTGTAAAAGTAGTGAGGTCCAAGTCAGACTGCCAACCAGTCATGAGTGGAGTCCAATAGGGATCACTCCTGAGTACTCTCCTATTAAGCATCTACTTCTCGGGAGTCCAGGCCAACACAAATGAACTCTGCCTGACCAACTTCACAGACAACTGCAAGCTGGGAGCCATCATTGACTCCACAAGTGATGTAGACATCCTACAGAAAGGCCTCACTGAGACCACTGACTGGTGTGGAAATCATGGCCTGAAGCTTAACACCACAAAATGCATCATCAGCCCCTTTAGTAAAAACTCAGTTCCCACTGAGTAACACATCAATGGGAGCCCACTGGACACTGTAGATTATAAGACACAGGTTGACAGTAACCTCTTCTTTAACCACCACTTTGCCATTGTGGTCAGGAAATCCTTCTATCTGGCATATCGCATTACCAAGAGTTTTGCATCCAGGAAGGAAGAGGTCATCTTCTCTGTGCGTACTCTTCCCTCATTAGACCAATCATCAAGTATAATGGCCAATTTGGCATGTACCTCACTAGACACCTGCAACAGCCGGAGAGGCCACAGAAATACCTTACAAAGAAGATCCTAGGCATTAAACACATGTCCTCCACAGACAGACTCAAAAGAATCCAGCTATTCACTGTGTCATATCACCTACTCAGAGCCGATCTCTGCTTGATTTGCAATGCCTTGCTGACCCAGCTCTTTGACAAATGCTACATCTAAAGACATCCCAATCCCTCTGCACCACACACTGCAGTGACTTCAACGTCATTGGCACAATCAACAGAACATGCAGGAGGGACAGGTTCCTTACCCAGAGAGTGCACATGCCCTGGAATAGACTTCCCATACATGTCAAGCAAAGAACCTGGATGTCCCTGTTCCAGAGAGATCTTGATGAGTGGATGGATAATAGAAAGTTCATCCCCAGGGATCACTCCAGTGGCTCTAGTTGATGGAGGCACTGGGAACTAACATTGGGTGACACACTGGCAGGGCAGGGCACTTCTATGGGCTAGGCTTGTAATAGCTCCAGGGCCATTAGCCTAGTACACACCTATAAACTTGTAAGGGGAGTGACATCAGCATGACTGATAAAGTAGGTCAGTGGGTGGGAAATTTATCCAAATACTTCTTCCTACAAACATACACACTTATACACCCACACACACATTTGCTAGATCTGAGATTATAACCCCTGTCGATCTAGTTATTTGTACTATAGTATTAGACAGTTATCACATGCACTACAGAGCTTACAGGGCTGACAACTGGCCAAAGGTGCTGATAAGGGGAATGACATCAGCAGGAGAGATTAAGTAGGCCAGTGGGTGGTAAACTTATCAAAATACTTCTTCCTACAAACATACACACTTACACACAAACACACAAACACACATTTGCCAGATCTGAGAGTAGAACAGCTGCCTATCTAGTTATTTGTATTATACTGTTATACAGTTATCATATGCACTACAGAGATTACTTGTCTGACAACTGCTCAAAGGCATTGATAAGGGGAATGACATCAGCAGGACTGATAAAGTGGGGCACTGGAAAGTGTTGTGGGCGTGAATGGTCTAAAAGTGTTTCACCTACAAACAAACATACACTCCTTCATACACAACTGTCTCACACACACACACACACACACACACACACACACACACACACACACACACACACACACACACACACACACACATGTTCCCTACCTACCTAGTTATTTATGGTATAGTGTTGCACAGTTATCACACACGCTACAGAGCTTATAGGGGAGATCAGTGTCCAGTGGTACTTCTAAGGTGAATGAAAGCAGCAAATCCTGTGAAGTAGGGAAATGTGAAGTCTACTAAGTGGGAAGTGTCTCCTAATACTTAGACCTATGAACACAGACACACACAGGCAGGTGATGTGATATTATAAACCTAATGTCAGTATGGTTACACAATAGGGCTCACCTTTTAGACTGGCACATGCGACTGTTTATGATTGGTATGCCATTGTCCACAGCAGCACATCACTGTATGCCATTCAGGTTATCCATGAGTGTGACTCACTCTGTCTGTGTCCTCCTGTCTCTCTCTCTCTCTCTCTCTCTCTCTCTCTCTATCACTGTCTATCTCTCAGCTCCCCACATCTATGTGTGTGTGTGCTTGATATATGCTGTTATCTGTTGCCCATATATATGTGTGTGTATATCTCATGCACATGTGGGCCACGTACAGCTAGCTGAGGGTAATCCTGTCTTATGTGTGTGTGTTTGTGCGTGTGAGAACAATTGAGGTGTACATAGCTCTCTGTATGCACAGACATAATATACACAATACAGTCATATATTTCGATGTGGGTTCCAACATGCCCTGTGATTGTCAAAGTGTATGAGCATGTCCAGTGTGACTTTCTATAGTTAGAGTGGGACTCCATTCCAGAGATAGGTGTACTTCAGTTCAGAGTTTTTTGTGCTTGAGCCATTTCTCTCAGGAGTACACAGGACTTTCCTCATGGTACTTGTTTTGTTTAGCAGACATTTTCTGACATATCTGTAGTCTGGAGCTCCAATTTATTGTGTCATTACCTAGTGACAGACATCCTCAGATCATCACAGTGCTTTACCAGAGGAATGCTAGTTGTATGATGCATAGACCAATATTATGAGAACAGCTATGTACATTCTTGTCCAGCAAGTCCATCTGTGAGGTGTGGCTACAGCCGGTGTAGTAATGACACATGGCTGTGTAAACAGTCCAGCAACCTGGTGAAATACTGGCTGGGGATCTCCTGCTTATGTGGTATCTTTCTAAACTGAGATGTCATATCCATGCATGGGCATACCTCACACCTGTACATTTTTTGTCAGGTCATCCAGGTGTTTGGCTAGAGGTTTCATCCTTTCTAAGTAAACATATACTTGAAGTGTGATGTTACAAAATAATACAGACATTACTGTTTCAGAATACATAACCTTTAGACAATTCCCGGTACAGCAAACTCCTCGCCTTACCAACTTTCTCAGTATGTAAGGGCAATATTTACAACACATGCCTATCATTGTGCCTTTGTTCCACTTTTATTTCTGCCCTTATCCAGACATCTTCCATCAGAGGTTGGGAGTTATGGGTGTGGCTAGCGAGTGCATTCAGCTATGCAGGCATGTCCATTATGTGTATAAGCAAAAATAAGAAAAAAGGATTATTGAGAATGACCACTGGAAACAGCACCACAAAACACTTATATTCACAAAAACCTTGGCACCTCTGCTACACACCCTTCAAGATGTCAGTAATATGTATAGTATATTCCACATAGCATTGTGACTTCCAGTTATGTCAATGGCAGAGCAGTGGGTGTCAGTGACATGCATAACAGTTTGACCAAAAACACAGCAGCAAGTTATTCAAAACACAGAAGCAAGTCTATTCCACTGGAATAAACTTGCTGCTGTGTTGTGAATTACTTGCTGCTGTGTTTTTGGTCTATTGAGATATATTTAATTGCTGTGCTTTAGAGTGACAGAACGTTTGCTGCTGTGTTTCTGTAGCCTGGTGGTACTATATAATTTAGTTGCCTACTAGTTTGTGGTTCATGCATAACAGTTAGCACTGCAGTTATCTGCACATGGCCCTGTCAAAGACTGCACTGTACTTAGGGCACTACAAGACAACTGCCAGGAGAACGTGCTGGCCAGATCCAGACAGTATTAACCACACATACACATAGCTCATTGACCCCTGCATATTGTGGACAGGCAACATGTTTTCATGTGTATTGGTAAAGCCCTGCCAGTGTGTGCAATGCTGCTATTTCCCTGCAAACATACATGTTACTGCATTTGTGTGGGTATATGGGAGGGGGGGGCAAACCTATCAACTGTACACATTTGCACAGACTGTGCTTATATTTGCTTTACATTTTGGTTACATTTACCATATATTGTGCCCTGTCTTGGGGACTAGATGCATATCAGTAAAGAGCCCAGGTCAGATTGCACTGACATACATATGAGTTTCAGACTTATTACCCTTTATAACCTTACTGCAACTGCAGGTCCTGCTGTACTATCACTATGTGATTCTGTAGGAGGTTAATTCAACATTGCCACCATCTGTGTGCCTTTACCAGACATTTTTCTATGGTTTTCTACAGCTGACTTGCTGTGTGGGTGTGAGGGGTGGTTATGGAACCCCCACCTTGACATCCATGCCTGTGACCTATGACCCCCAATTAGTTGGCCCACACATATACTGCTGTGGGATTTGCCACCTTGGGTACTACTGCATAGTGTGGGAAGACCAGTTTTGGCCAGACATTTCCTGGTGTCCTACATAGCTGTCAGTTGTGTGCTGCTATCCCAGTAGGCAACCCATTCCCTTGCATATGGTAGCAGGACATACTAATCCATTCATTTATTAAGACTACTGACTTACCTTATGCTTGTGGCAGTTGTGAGGATGGTGCTTGAGGGCCACCTATGTTGAATGCACACAGTACTATACCTATACATGGTATGTTACAGGTAATGTGATGTGTGTATCATCCATTTTACTGTGTGTGAGAGTCAGAGAGAGGTGTCAGTCCCTGGGGGTCCCTACGGTGTCAGTGTATGTGTTATGTGTTGCCTCTTTGCCAGCGCCTGAACATACTGGTCATGTCTCCATATGCCTACAGGAGCAGACTCAGGGGCCTCCTCCTGCGGGGCCCTCTGTGCCTGTGGGGACCTTGGCAATAGTGGTGTGCTCTGTGGCCCTTCCCCATGCTGTTCTTGCTGCAGCTGTTTCTGCAGGATCATATAGTGTAGCATGGCATATACTATTTGGCTGGAGTGTACTGCAAGGCTCCACAGATATGTCAAGAGAGCAGAACTGTGACTTGAGCATCCCAAACACACACTCTATAATGATCCTGGTTTGTGGGTGTGCCTCATTATGGCATTCTTGTGTGGGCATCTGTGCATTTCTGATGGGTGTCATCATCCATGGCTCCAGGTGCATAGCCAGCATCCCCCACCAGATGGCCATATGTCATGTCCCACTGGCAAATGCCTGGTGCAGCTGTGACGAATGTCAGATGTGGGAGTCATGATAGTTTCCAGGGCTGCCAGCACACTCATTCATGATAATGCCCTGGGCATTGCACACAACCTGGAAATTTATGGAGTGGAAGCCCTTGCGGTTTATGTAGACCCTACCCTGTTCACCAGGTGGTGCTTTGATTTTGATGTGCATGCAGTCCATGGCACCCAGTACCTCTGGGTATTCTGCTACATGATGGAAGAGATACATATTGCTGGTCCTATCCTCATGGGTGTTGGGGAAGTAAATATGGTCACCGGCATGTGGTAGCATAGCATCCAGGAACTGGTGAAGTACCCTGGATGCAGATTCCTTTGAGACCCCCATAATGTCCCCAGTAGGTCTTTGGAAAGTACCTATAGCTAGAATTCTTAAGGCTACTTATACCTTGTTATCCACTGGGATGGGTTCCTCTCTGTTGGTTGTAGGTCTGAGTTGAGGCTGGCACAGCTCGGTGATTTGCTATAGTATATCTCTGTCCACCCTGTACAGCTCTACTATCTCCAGATCATGTAGCCCTTGGTAAGTTACCCTGGGTCTGAACACTCTTCTCCTCCTCCTCGGTCTGTGGCGGTTGTCAGCATTATCCTCCTCTCCACCCTCAGCCTCTAGCACATACTGATGGATCAGGCCAATGGCAGCCTCTAACATTTTTCCAGTTAAAATTCCCCCGCATGTATACACTAATGGTGCAGAGTTTGTGGGAAAAAAAGACTGCAGGGTGTTTCAATACTTTATACTGTTGTGCTGCAGATGCTGCCTGTATGATTGTCTGACTATGATGCATTTCACCTGCCAGGTATGTTATTTGTACTTAATTACTTTAGTTCTGCTATTTTTCCTTTTTTTTTCTTTTTCCCCTTCCTATTTCCTCCTGTTTTAAGCCTCGGGGTGCGCAACACAAACTTGGTGCTCAAATGTAAACACTCCTGCTATTTCCTGTGCTTTTTTTTTAGACCAGGTATGCACTGTGCAAACCAATTTAGCTGATGTAAACAGTAAGAAATAGCCCTCCCCTGGGCAAGAACACGCTCCTCAGTTCATGGAATAAGACACTTATAAGCCTCAGACATACCCCCTTGCAAAGCTGTGCTTAGCTAAGCTTATCTCTGCATCTTAGGACTCCAATGTGCTTACAACATGTCTTACACACCCCCTTTTCATGTCTGTTGCTCCTCCTAGTTACACCATCATGCTAGAGCACCTACACGGTTAAGTGCAGTTTGGGACTTAGAAGATTTTTGTGATTCAGTAAATGTCCCCTCATTTGCATACCCCACTGCCTTAGTCCGTAGTTATTGCACTTACACAGAGCCTTTCCCCTTGACAACCACTGTTCCCTGGCATTGTTTTCATTCTGCATGCCATATACTATAATGGCAAAATGCAGATTTCCCTTAAAATTGAGTCTTCACCTTTTTTTTTTTTTCCACCCGATTACATTTGCGCACCGCTGTCCTATGCTTAAACGGCCAAGATCGACCAAAAAAAAAAGTTTGATTTTTATACAAAATAATAATTTTTCCTTGACAGTTGCCATATATTTGGCCACTGGCATGCCTGACCACTCTAATACCTGCTTTTTTGATAGCCATCATGCCCCAATTTTGTTATTTGCAGAAATGTATTCGGTTAGTAACCGAATACATTTCTGCAAATAACACTGTCCCTGCACGGATACCTGGCTGATTGGTGAATTGCTAATTTACCTCATTTGAATCGTTTTCACCAGCAAATGAGGTAATTAGCATTCTGCAGCCGTATCCATGCAGAAACAGTCTAGGCACGCTCGTGCACATCAGATCAGCTGTTTGCTGGCTCGCTCTGCGGCAATATTCCATGCAGGAGCGGCTACACTGTTCCTGCACGGGATTTTTGGCTTCCTGAATCCCAGGGATGATCTCATTTTGACAAAAATATTTTGCTGTTGTTATGTCACAACTTACGATATCAGATATAAATTGATACAATGTATACAGTTGCCAATTATCCTTATTAAAGCTGATGGGCCTATAACTCCTGGGATCTGATGTGGAGTCCGTTTAAGGAGAGCATAGTGACAGCCATTTTCAATGCGACATATCCTATGGGTTTTGCTTAAACTGCATAGCTTTATGAGGAGTTCAGAATGGCATGTCTTGTACTGCTGGTTAAGCAGCTAGGTATGTTACTGTGGCCCATGGATGTGGAATTTTGAAAGTGCAGTTAAAACATGTTTCTTAATAATCTTGGGGGAGGAAGGGACTGTGGAATTTATGGAACTTCAAAAATTGTTTCTGGTAGAGTTGCTGCTAGGTTACCTGACACCCAGTGCAACACCCTAGTTGGTGTCTTCCCCTCAAAGTTACAGATATAAAGAAGTTTGGCATAGCAGCGTGACACAAAAAAAGGCCTCTGGACAAAGTGCCGCCATGTTTACATGTGAAAGCTCTTTATCTGTTTGAAGCACCTTTCAGAAGCTGTAACAGAGACATACTAGCTCCATACTAGAGTTCCAAACACACATACACACACACACACATGCACACGCACACGCACACACGCACACACACACACACACACACACACACACACACACACACACACACACACACACACACACACACTTCAAGCAAATTATTTAAGTTGATGCAGCATCACTCATGGCTGCTTAAATAACTACAGAATGCAGTTGTCACACTCAGCTGTCCTACAAAAGTGATTGCATCACTGACTTGCAGAGACCAATTGGCACGTTTTCTACAGCTCTGATTGTGCTCCCTAACAGCTTGCATGAGGTCCACCTTTGCCGCACCCTAGCTGTTTTTTTGAATTCTGGCCTGAAGTTGACATAAATTTGTCTGCAGGCATATTAGCAGAATCTTTAGAATCAGAATGGGTAATACCCTTATGCAGTAATCCAGAACATTGCTGTGTGTTATTTCTTAATCATCTGATACAGTTAAACAAGAATTTATGATTATCTTTAACTGCATATGACAATTTTAATTTGCGTTCCACTATGCTGTTTCTTAAGAAACTTTCATATTTTTACTGAGCCTTTTGATAAGAGTCTTTAATGAGGGTTGAGTATGATTTATTTTAAGCTTTAATTAGCTTTTTTCTTTCCTTGTATTATATAGCTTATTAATATTGCATTATACAAAGATGCTTTATTTTTCGGTTCACTAGTATATTTAGTGCTGATAGGTGGCCGCAGTGGTGCAGTGGTTAACGTTGCCACTTCACAGCAAGAGGTTCTGTGGTTCGATCCTCGGCTAGGGTGCCTTCTATGCGGAGTCTGCATGTCCTCCCTGTGGTCACATGGGTTTCCTCCGGGTGCTCCGGCTTCCTTCCACATCCCAAAGACATGCTGTAGGTGCATTGGGCACTCTAAATTGGCCCTAGGCATGAGTTTGTGCCTTCTGTGGAAGGTTGGGTGCTGGGCTGGCAACTCGACACTGTAAAACTCCACTGCCATTCATGAGAGGACAGGTGATCCACTTTGGTGACCCCCAACCGTGAAAAGCTGAAAGAAGAAGTATATTTAGTGTTGATTGTGACAGCTTGGTTTATGCTATTTTTTAGGATGGAGTAAAATTAATTTGAATAATTGACAGCTGAAGTTAAATGGTGGCTGGAAATTTTGCATTTGAATTTTGAGAGCTCATCATTTAGTTTTAATAGGTTTATTTCTTAAATTCCTTGAAAGCAGAGGTTCTTATTAGGGTGGGTTCAGATGCATCAGTATTGTTACTCTGGCTATGGTCAGAGTGTTGGAGTATCCTGCATGTGCTGGTTAGTTTTGCCTAAGTGCAGAGGACAAGGGTTACTTTGAGGGCCACTTTTCATGTTATGGCACAGAGGCTTGTTAATGCTACATATTGTTATTTGTGTGAATGGACATGTGCAACCAGTTGCCATGATGTAACACACAGGCTTGGTACTGAACAGAGGCATTGGTGTAGTTGGACCTCTGGGACTGCCTACTGTGATGTGGCATAGACACTTAGTGCTGAATGTCAGCACTGGTGTCAATTGTGAATGGAATTCTGTAAGATGGGCTGACATGACATGGCATAAAAGCTTGACACAGTACTATATAAGTGAAGTCTTCTGGCTGTTCTATAGGGATTCATTGCAATGCAGCACTGGAATCAAGTTTCATTCTGTGTGATATGGCTAAAGATATAATGCACTTCAGTGACATCTTATGGCCGATACATTTTGAGGGGTGGTGCAGTATGCTTATAACAATGTAATTCTGTACTGAGGCATAACCTATACCTTTTTGGGGAGTACAATATGGCTCCATGTATATAACATGTAAATTCCTGGCTATACCACTGAATGCAGGTACACAGAGCAGTAGCATACAACACTGCCAATAGTGCAAAAGGGTTTCAGTGCAACAGGGATTCAAAGTAATCATAATCAGTAGTACAGCTGGTGTGCAAGAACTACCACGGACATGTGCATGTGTATGTGGGACACACTTGTTTGCATGTTTAGTCCTGTGTTAGTGGCAGTGGTTAGGCATTAAATATGTATACTGCAAGTGTGCGTGTGTGTGAGTGTGTGTGTGTGTGTGTGTGTGTGTGTGTGTGTGTGTGTGTGTGTGTGTGTGTGTGTGTGTGTGTGTGTGTGTCTGAATTTGTTGGGGAGTGGGCACATCTAAGCAGTCTTGCTAACAATATTTAATATAAATCTGATGGTAAAATGCCACAACTAGTAAACAATGATACATTAAACATTATTGCAGTTCAGACTTTCGCTACAGCCCATCCTGCATTTTCATACGGCATGCATCAGGTGTGTATTCAGGAAATATTAAATGGTAGTATGTGAATCCTATAAACTAGAAAGATGTTATATGTCAGAGACATTGTATATGTACACTTTAAGCATGGCTGTGTTACATGCAAACAATTAATTTATGTTGCACACATGGTATGTCGTTGTCAGGAGTGAAACCCAAGCAAGGATTAGGAGGCCACTCTGTAAGTTCGGAAATGTATAAATCGACATGGGAAGGTGTATGCATGTTGCAGTATGTATGCCAAAATGATGGTCATGTAAGACTGTGATGTGCAGATGTGACATAACTGAGTGTTACATACTTTTGAGGAATATTACTCCATGGCAGTAGATACATAAACATGCTACAAAATGAGCAATGCAAGTGTGTCCGTGCATCATGCTGTAACCAATAATTTGTCTTAATTATATTTCCACAGGTACACTTTAACATCATGCCTGTGGATAAGAATTATGTAACAAATTCTGTTGATGTATACTGTAACCAATGCCATGACGGTAATTATTGTTGTTGTTGACGACTGTAGTATTACAGCTGCTATACATTTTAAACATATGTTAGGCATAAACAATATGCATAAAAACAAAGATAAAATGCATTAACAAGCTATCTACAATGTGTTGTAATAGCTGAGTTCTGTGTCATCAGATGGAACAATGACTACAAACATGCACAGTTTGTATTCATTATCTTCATAGTTTGTGAGATATACCAGCACAAACCCTGGGATTTAAAAACAGATAATGGGAAGGATAAGTCCTAACATGAGTGGCCTATTACTTGCAGACCCCCTTTGAGATTCAGGGTTGGCCCACTGCAGTGATTCTATTCAATCAGCAGAGTCACCACAGCGGGCCATCCTCATGACTATGTTAAATGCCAATAAGACATTTGAGGGGATTGGCTAATGCTAATTAACCATGTGCTCTCTCCAAGAAGTGCCAATAGGAAGGGAGTTATGCAGCCAAGCAATTCAGTGAATCATGCAGCAACATAAATTAGCATAGCTAGCCAAGTTAATTGGTACAGGCAAAATGTTGCATTCCCCTATTATAGTCAATGGAGAGAATGCATTACAGGTAAGGTTAGAAAGCAGAGATATAGTGGTGGGGGAGGGGTAGTGATATGTGAGTGTGTAGGTGTGTGGAAGTGTGCATGCATGTCTGCAGGAGTATAAGTGGTCATGGATGAATTTGTTTTCATGTGAGTGCATGTCTGTATGGTCACAGTAAGAAGAATATTTAGGAAATTGATAGCGTAAGAAAGTGTGTGTGTGTGTGTGTGTGTGTGTGTGTGTGTGTGTGTGTGTGTGTGTGTGTGTGTGTGTGTGTGTATGGGAAAGTGTGACTATGAATGAAGTCAAATGGAAGGGTGGGTAAAGGGAGGTGTTAATGTTCGCTTGCATGCACATGCACATGCGTGTGTGTGTGTATCTATCAATCTATTTACAATGAATGGGTGAAGGTGACCTGAAATGCAGTCAGTTGGATGGGAGTGGTTCTTGCTGATTGTGTGTGTGTGTGTGTGTGTGTGTGTGTGTGTGTGTGTGTGTGTGTGTGTGTGAGTGTGTGTGTGTGTGTGTGTGTGTGTGTGTGTGTGTGTGTGTGTCTGTGTGTCTGTGTGTCTGTGTGTCTGTGTGTGCGTGTGTGCGTGTGTGCGTGTGTGCGTGTGTGCGTGTGTGTGTGTGTGAGTGTGTGAGTGTGTATGTAAGAACTAATGAATGTCTATATGTGTGCAAAAGAGGGAATAAGAGAGGTGCCTATGCTAACACAGAAGAGTGATAACCACTTGCAGTAGTTACATCAGATTAAGAGACATTTGAATTAGCTAATAATGAGGTCTTCTTCACTGGAGGATAAACTTATCTCTGAATCAGATTTTACATGATTAGGTAAACTGAAACTTGCAGATGCTGCAATTTACACTCAAATAGATTATTTCACAACTCCCGGGACACACTGGGTTAACTTGCAAGGTGGCACTTATTTAGACAAAGTCACTAATGCTGATGGCTCACAATGCATTCTTGGGTTATCCTGTCATGCAAGCAAACCTCATCCCCATGGGGTTGTTCTGGACCTCTGCTAGCGGTGGCTTGTGTGGGACAAGGCACACTTAGAGTGTCAATATTGGCACTTATTGTGCTCCATGTAGGATCTGTCTCTTTGAACATAGTGACCAAAAATGTGCATGTTGCAGCACAGGCAACAGGGATGACTGAGTGCCACAGGGAGGGTGAGCATAATCAGTTAACACTCTACCCTCTTGTGGTATGCCGATTATACAGGACAGGGAATGTATGGTACATGATGTAGTGCTGCACATTTCTAGCACAATGAGACAAGCTGCTCCATAAAACAACCAATAGATGTCACACTGTCTCACTGTTAACTGAAGGCTGCCATGACCATGGTATACTTGTGTTTCTGAATCACATGAAACACGTGGATTAAGTGAGCAATGGAATCAGTTGTCTAAGTGACTGCTTGCAGCTCTGTACCATGATGGTGCTGTGATTACTCATGTTCCTGTAACAGCAGGAGTACACCTTCACAGTTATTATCATGCATCTCCACCACCTGGGCACGTGCTCTTATATGGGCATCTGATGCTAATGTAAAGGCTTATCTCCTATTTTCAGAGGCCTGCAGGGACAGTCGACCAAAGATGTCATATTTATCATCAGCTGATTCTTTACTATCACTGTATTGTTTGGGTTCACTGCACTCTGGCCAAATAGATTGTCCATAATTGAGGTGGATGATGACACCCCAACTGTAGTGTCTAGTGTGTCAATGTCCATGCCCTGTCCCTCCACCACATCAAACCCTGTATCAGGGTCAGTGGAAGAGCCGTGGGAGAATGCAGGAATTGAATAAGCTGCAATGCTGGTAACAGAAATACAATCACACATTGCACATGCCACCCTAATACAATGTATGTATCAGTAAAGTGATAATGATTGCCATGTACAAGAATATAAAGTTTAGCAGGGGGAATGCATGTGCATACCTAATGGTCAAATTGCTGATCTGATAGCAAGTGAAGAGGCTGTAATTAATTAATTGTGAACAGCAAGGCAGCACAGCAAACCTTTTAAAGTGCCATTTGACAACTATTACCTGGTTTGTCATCATATGAGGACACCACATAACTCCTGGAAGACTGTATACTTGTAATACACATGAACTTGCAATTCTGACAAACAGTAATTCTATCAGTGACTGGTCCAGTCATCTGAGTAATACTTAAGAATATCATACCGCTGTACCATGAGACACCAACTTTACTGGCATCACCTGAAATCCTACTAGTTATGAACTGCTGTTGGTATAAGACCAGAAACTCCTATGTATCTGATAGGGCTGGTATTTATGGGCCACCAAAAGAATTATCATGGTATCTATTCTACTGTTGTAAATAGGATGCCACACATAAAATCATGTCAGTACAACAATGACAACAAGCCCTTGCTGTTTTATGATGTCCACCAACAGCATTCATCTACATGGTATGTCCTTCTATGTGCAGTACCTCCATATTGTCTGACTACTAAGTTATGGCCATGTTCTCTAATGGCATCAATGAGAACTGCATTGTCATGTGCTGTAAAGTTAGCGTAATGATGATACAGCCTATTCATCTTCAAAACACACATGTATGTGTGCAATGCCTGTTAGTACCAATGCTGTTATACATAAGCAGTGATTACTTAAAGATGAGAGAAACATATGCATTCACATTAATGTGGAAGCAGACAAAATGTCATACCTTGTGGAGTCTGCCCATGCTATTAGGGAAGATTTATCACACTCTACATATGAAGTTGTCACAAAAGGAAGCAGAAATGTTACTTGCCAGCACATAGATATGCACCCACTGGTATATACTGCATTGTCTGTTAAAGGCATGTTTTATTCATAATGTTACATATATGCAATGCTCAAAATATATATACTGACCAAACAACAAAAACCTTTACTGGTCACCTCTTGTCCTCAGCATTATCACATAATGCACATCCACATACCATAGAAACTTTAACAACAATGAAACCCAAAACCCTGCCTGAACATGAAAAATAATACTGCAATGGGCAAGTGTGTAAGACAAACTATTTGACTGCAGAACTGGCATAACATGCATAGAAAAAGGTCCTCAAAAAATGTGGACAGTTTTCAGTCAGCACAGCAGACATCTCATACAAACAATATGTGGCTGTCTTAGGCAAAGTGAATGCCACAACAAACAGTATTAATACTGTTTTCCATATGCATAGTCATACCGAATTCAGGCATAGTAACAAAAGCACAAAGATAACTTTCTCAGGCTTCATTGATAGTAAACCCATTGCATATGCATTCATAATGCATCATAGGAATAACACACGTAAACAACTTACTTCTGCAAACAAAACATAAAATGGAATTTGTAATGCAGATACTGTTGAGCACCATTAAAACCCATAACGTTCTATGACAATTTATGCAATCAACTGCAGCATTTGCACAAACAATAATACATTGAAAAAAAAAAAAATAAATAAATAAATAAAATACTCATCAACTGGAATATACAAAATCTAAGGGATTGCTGAAGATTGCTGGGGACCTAATGGTCTCAGCCTTATGTTTGTATGTTTAACACCAAACATGACTAATGATGCTTATTAACATGGAATGTTATACAATTAATGTGGCATTCATACATGTGAAGTGCTTGACAGATAACATTCACTACAGCAAATGCACAAATATTAACTACAGCCTACAATGTGTCCATTCTTGATGTGAGTGTGATGTGTACATTCTGGATATGTCTCCCTATAAGCATCCAAAATTTAAAATCTGACACAAATTCTATTTCAAGGACATTCAGTTTTGATTGGTAAACTGTTGGCAGACTGGACCCAAAGGGTGAGCATGCACCGTTATATGTATATGCATATATATATATATATATATATATATATATATATATATATATATATATATATATATGTGTGCAAATCTGTACGTTTGCATGTATGTGTGTATGAATTGGTATATATATATATATATATATATATATGGGTCTACTTCAGATGTGCAAAATTTGAAAATGCCGATAATCATATGGCCGAGATCATATGATCGACATTTTGAAATGTCGAACATGTATAGCGGAGATCCCTATACAGCGTGGATCCGGGAGATTTCCCTTTTCTGCATTCTAGTGCAATCTCAGAGTAAAAATATTTAAGTAGCAGGGGGTGTGAGGGGTGCAGGGGGGCTTGCTCCCCTCCTAAATGCAGTTAGTTAAGTGTTTTTGTGTGTTTTTTGTTATGTAGGAGATGTTCGCCATTTCAAAATGCCAATCATATGGTCTCGGTCATATGAATGTCGGCATTTTGGAATGTTGAACATCTGAAGTAGATCCATATATATCTATATATCTATGGGTCTACTTCAAAAGATCAAAGTTTCAGAACTTCAACAGTATATGGTCAATGACCATATGATCAAAGTTCTGACACTTCGAAAATCAGATAAAATAAAAAGAAAAAACAAAAAAAAGCCCCCCTGTACCCCATACACCCCCTGCTACTTAAATATACCAACTCTGAAACTGCACTATAACATGGTAAAATTCCCATTACGCGCTGTATGGTGATCTCCATTCAAAACTTTTGAAGTTTCAAATCTTTGATTATATTATTGTCGAACATATTGTGTTCGAAGTTCTGAAACTTCATATATATTTATATATCTATATATATCTATATATATATATATATATATATATATATATATATATATATATATATATATATGTATATGTATATATATATATATATATATATATATATATATATATATAAAA
The DNA here is from genome assembly GCF_019279795.1 of Protopterus annectens. Taxonomy (NCBI): domain Eukaryota; kingdom Metazoa; phylum Chordata; order Ceratodontiformes; family Protopteridae; genus Protopterus; species Protopterus annectens. The sequence continues at coordinate 1,477,754,518 of NC_056731.1, read as the reverse complement.
TGTATTCATATATATATATATATATATGTGTGTGTGTGTGTGTGTAGTGTATACATATATATATATATAAACACACACACACACACACACACACACACACAAACATACATATCTTGCACATGAAGCCAGCATGCATGATCCATTGTGACAAATCTGTAACATGGATGTGTGGGTGATAATCACTGGAGAGTTTCAGTGGAGGATGGGGATTTATTATAGTGCAATTCAGGTATAACACCTATATACCAACTTCCACTGCAAAATGCCCAAGATGTTATGTGACTTGATTGTGGCAGTATACTATACACTGCTGGAAGACTACAGTAAGTATGATTGTCTTCACTCTGACACTTCAACGGTGCCAGCTTGCATTGTTAGGATGGATGTTTAACACTATTTATGATTATTTTTTTTTGTCTGCTTTGAAAAACATTTCACCCAGTTGTGGTAAATGACAACATTGTAAAGCAATCATAGTAATTCTGGGTAACTTTTGTAGATGAGTATGCAAAAAGCAGTTCTGAATCTCAAGTGTATTAATTATTCAATGTGTGCACATATGTTTTATAACTTCTTAAGGTATTCTCAGAGTAAAATGTGCACGTGGCATCAGAGATGTACATGTGTCTACCAAATGCAGTTGAAATGTAGGCTGCATATACTATGTGCACATGTGAATCAGTTCAAATTGTACTTATTACTGTTATACCCTATAGATTTGCAGATGTATGCATTGTATAGTTGAGATTGTACAAGAATATATAACCACAGGTATTTTTAATTTTAAGTGTACCCACCCAACTTTCTAAATTTACAGAAGCAATATTCATAACCTGTCCCTATTTTTGGGTGTTTGCCAGCAATTATTTTAGGCTTTGTCCAGATTTCTTGCATTAAGAGGTTGAGAAGTATGACCAAAGCAATGGAGCCGCAATTACAAAGGAAGGTACAACTAAGTACAGTAGAGTTTTGAGTTGAAATAAACATGAGAATGGTATGAGGGTCAATAAAACAAAGCATTCTTAAAACAATAAAGGCTGACAAAGAAATAGAGAAATAAATAAAATATTCTAATAAATGTAATTTCAGAATAAATAAAGGGAATATATTTCATTTACTTTATGATATGAAAATATGCTTAAAGTGTGCCCTTCTCAATAAAGTATTGATCCCAGCAGAGGAGAAGGTCATAGACAGTGAACAGAATTCATCAAGGTACTACCATGTGTACATTTCTATGTACATATCTTGGTACCTTTTCCTTTACCTTTACCTTTACCTTTTTCTGATTCAGCAACCATCCTAGTATAGTACTACACTGTCCTCTACCACTGGGTGGTGCTGCCCCCATGGCAGGGATGAATGCCAATGAGGGATTCTGGAAGGAGAGGCATACGTTAATTACTCAAGTGCTCTCCCTGTAAAAGCCACCAGAATGGTATCTGCACAGCTAAGGGCTGAAGAAATCAATTGACTGTGAAAATCAGGGCCATCCCTACCACATCATGGTACTGAACATGGTCAGTAGGCCATGTTTAACTGCATTCCTTAACCATGGTATTGAGATTGAGTGGGGGGGGGCAGATACACTACAGCATCAGGGATTACGCTACATGGAAGTGCCATACTGTCACCAATGGCATCACAGGGATTGGAGGCCACTACTAGACACCAAGGATAACTTAAGGAGTAAAGTGCCATACTACAACAACAATAGCAGTGGTATGGGGATCAAAGGTGGGAGGATACACAAGACCACCAGGGATTAATTTTACATTGCCATAACAGAATCAATGTAGTATAAGATTAGGAGGTGGAATACCTCTAGATGTCAGGGACAAATCAAGGAGAGACATACCATACAAGCAACAATAGCAGTACAAGAATCAGGAAGATACATTAGACCACTGGTGCATAATAGATAGGTGCCATAATGATTCTCTAACTATCATGGTGCTGAGGAAATCATGTTAGTGCCGATAAGTTAGGGACAGGTACCGGGAATGTATAGTGTGTGTGTGTGTGTGTGTGTGTGTGTGTGTGTGTGTGTGTGTGTGTGTGTGTGTGTGTGTGTGTGTGTGTGTGTTTGTGTGTGTGTGTGTGTGTGTGTGTGTGTGTGTGTGTGTGTGTGTGTGTGTGTGTGTGTGTGTGTGTGTGTATGTGATATGTGAACTGCTGCATGTGGCAATCTACTCTGTCCTCAAACTCTCCCTCAAATCTGTACCTACCAGCTACATCAAAACTTTATTCAGCAAACTAAAACCCTGTTCTCCTTCTGCTGACAACATCCCTCTCTACTTCCTTCAAGTAGCAGCAAACTATTTGGCTCTTTCTGTATCTATCCTCATTAACCACTCCATCTCTGAATCCAAAGTTCCCACTATCTGGAAGGACTTCCACACTATACCTATACATAAAGGAGATAATTCCTCAGAAATCTCCAACTTCAGATGCATAGCTATCTTTTCACTCTAAAATCCTGGAAAAAAACATTCACAAACAGGTCATGCAACACTTATTACAAGAAAATTGTCTTACCCCCACTCAGCATGGCTTTTGCCCAAAGCACAGTGCCACCACAACCCTCCAATTCTTTGTTAACACTATCTCTGAATTAAGAGATGATAAACTAGACTCCTGCTTATTCCTTGATCTTTCAAAAGTTTTCAACACTTTCTCCCACTCTCTCCTTCTAAGCAAACTCACTAACCTAAACTTCTCTACCCCTACTATTGAATGGTTTTCTAGCCATCTCACAGATTGACAACAATCTGTAAAATGCCTCTCTGCTCTCTCTCCCCCCCTCGACCTGTTAAAAATGGCATTCCCCACAGTTCCACTCTTGGACCACTTCTCTTCAACATCTTCACTAACCTACTGTATGCATCTTGCCCTCAGTCATCACTTGTTCAATATGCAGATGACTCCACAGTTATCTCCATTGCTGACACCCCCACGGAACCTGTCTCACTTTCTCTGTCTTCCTTTAACACAGTTGAATCCTGGCTATCTAATAACCAGCTTATACTGAATCCTACCAAAACAAAACTCTTTACTGTTTCTCCCCAAAAACCTTCACAATCTTAAATATTCCTTCTCAGTAGTCTCCCTAAACAACACACCAATCACTGTTGAATCCTCCACTAAACTCTTAGGTGTCCTAATCAATGACCAACTAAAATTTGATCTACATGTTAACAATGCATAAGTAAAACACACCAAAAACTGGGGCTCTTTTACAGAAATAAAAAAAATCCTCACTAATAAAGCAAGGACATCCCCCTCCCATGCATATCTATTACCAAGTCTTATGTACAGCTCCCAAGTCTTAAGTAACTTCAACTCAGCACTTCTTACTAAGCTAGAATCTACCTATAACAAAATCACCAGATCCACAGCAAACTGAAATTATAAATCACATCTCTGTCTTGCTCTCTAAAAACCTTACACTGGCTTGAATTTCCCCATCAGCTTCTTCTCTCACAACTTATGGTTATACATTCCATTTTATATCAACCATCTTTCTGTCTCAACATATCCCCTCTTATCTCCTCTACTACACTCCTTCTAGGACTCTTTGAAGCTCTGACCAAGCCCTACTTCAAACCCATCAACCAAAGAATACAATTGGCTGCAACCTTTACAGCTTCAACCCTGCCAAATCATGGAACAAACTACTCCTGGAAATCAGGACTCTCAATAATGCTAAGGAATTCAAATAAACCTTAAAAGACTACCTGAACAATCAATGGTCCTGCAATTGCACTCAGCCTCCTTAACTTATTATCTAGTACTCAGCCTCCCTTGCCTACCTTGAACCCCTACTCAAATTCTCCTCAATCTACAAAATCTCACTTTTTCCTTCTCAACCATAACACATTTCTACTCTCTTATCATGTCAACCTACTATCCTTTTACTGTAACTCCTTTCAATCAATACTTCCTAACTTTACAGTATCTTCTCCACAACCCCATCTCTAAATAAAAGTCTTATTATTAGTCCATTTTTTGAACCCAAATAAATCTGTACTGCCTAGTGTGTATCTTAACATGTATGCATTATATATTGTTTTGTAATTGTAATTTCATTTAAACTGGTCTGCACTCAATTAATGTCTATTGTGAACATTATTAATATGTTGCTAACAAATGTTGTTAACAAATATTACTTGGAGCATATCTCCATATAATGATGTACTATCTTTTCAATTTATTGATGTATTACAATTTCTACTATTATATTATGTAAAGTGGAGCTTTTCTCCACGGGCCTCTGCTCAAAAAGGGCTGCCAGCTCAGTCAGGCATTCCCAGTCAACAAATGTTAAATAAAATAAAATAAATAAAGTAAAGTGACAGATCTGCACGAGCAGCAGTTTACTACAGTGATATATAGATCAGCAATGATTTGCATGTCATGGTAGGGTTCACCTTCACAAGATCCAATGGATGGAAGCTCGAAATTCATAATCTCGATACCAGAATCTCGAACTTCCATTCACTCGAAATTGTTTAAAAAAATAAAAAGTTAAGTTACCTTATTGCAGGGGGCCAGGTCCCCCTGTACCCTAGCAGTTTAAATGTGAATGTTCCGTGACCGCACTATAGCGGAGGAATGGAAATTCTTCCGTTTTGCGCTTACGCATATAGCGCGGAATGGGAGATTTCCCTTTTCTTCACTATAGTGCGATCTCGGAGTAGATATATTTAAGTAAGGGGGTGTGGGGTGTGCAGGGGGGGGCGAAGCCCCCATGCAAAAACATTTGAAAGGTGTTATTTTTTTTTTGTCCCTTTCATATGTTCGAATTTCTCTAAATTCGAGATTTTGGTTTCGAGTTTATGACTTTCGAGTTTAGAGACATACGATCATATGAAGGGAAACCCATGGTAGTATATGTGATTTAGAGGCACAAATTCATAGGTGTCTAAAGATCACTGGGGGCTTTTTTAAATCTAGCTATGCATCCCAAATGTAACCTGTAAGTTTTTTGAGCCTTACATTTTATTTTAAGTGGTATATGTAAGCTAAACTATTATTTTATGGGCTGTATCCATTAGAAACCACAAAACGATGGGGACAAAATGCTCCACTCCGGAAGCATATCCCTCATTGGTGAGATAAGACCATAAATTAATCTCATTGAAGATCCACATCCCGCCCCCACCCCCAGCAAAAAAGACCACAGTGAAGAACTTCTCAAAAGCAAACTTCACACTTCTTAAGACTGGAGTGGTATCCTTCAAGGCCCCCGAGCCAGTGGAAACCACAACCCACACTGCTGAAACCCTTACAAATGCCTTCTACGAGCACCTCCAGGAATGTATGGATCAAGCAATCCCTAATAAAATCAAGACCCTTTCCACCAAAGGCAGGCGCCCGGTCTGGTGGACCCCAGCCATAAACAAACTCTACAACAAGAGGAGAAAGCTACTACATGACAGAGCAAAATCCCTAAAAGGGAAGGCATCTCTGATCAATACTAGCAAAAAACTACGATTATTCATAAAATCATCCAAGGCCAACTTTGAGAGAAAAATCGCTAATGACACAAAAGACAATCATAAGGCCTTCTTTAGCTATGTTAGAAACCTGGGTGGAAACTCCCAGATATGCTCAGAATTAGTCCAAAATGATAAAAAAATCACTGAACCCACAGACATTGCCAACATACTGGCAGACAGGTTCAGTGCAAATTTCTCCCCTCCCTCCCCCTCAAAAGGAGAAATATCTATCCCACCAGAGTCTAGCCTCCCAAACATCTCAGATGCCCAGGTGAGAGCTGCTCTCTCTAAAGCAAAAAACACAGCATCAATGGGACCGGATGGTGTCCCCAGCTGTGTGCTACACAAACTCAATGAGGAACTAAACCCACACATAAGGCTGCTGTTTAATCTTAGCCTTACTACAGGATACGTACCCAAAGAATGGCGTACGGCAACTGTGGTCCCACTCCACAAAGGCAGTGCTTCTACGGACCCTGGAAATTACCACCCCATAAGCTTGACGAGCCTTGTCTGCAAAGCTATGGAGAGGATCATAATGGAACTCATAAATAAAGACATTGGGGACCTACAGACACTGGATCCTACCCAATTTGGCTTTGTCAAGGGCAGATCCTGCCTCTTGAACTTGGTTGACTTTTTCAAAACAGTCACTAAGGCCATTGATGAGGTAAGGCAGTTCACACAGCCTACCTTGACCTAGCAAAAGCGTTCGACACAATACCCCACTCGGGCATCATAGAAAAGCTCACCAGCTTAGATGTAAACCCATATGTCACAAGATGGGTTGCAAACTGGCACAAGGACAGAACACACAGGGTTAGAGTTGCTGTTGCCATGTCAGACTCTAAGCCGGTCACGAGCGGTGTCCCACAGGGCTCAGTCCTGGGCCCCCTCTTGTTCGGCATTTATTTTTCTGAAGTGCAGGCAAACATAGGGGGATTGTGGCTGACAAAATTTGCAGATGACTGCAAACTGGGCACCATAATTGACACTCCATCAGACACAGACATCCTCCAGAGAGGTCTCATAGAAATGGATAACTGGTGTCAGAGCCATGGCCTTAAGCTAAATGCCAAAAAATGTATAGTCATACCCTTTGGGAAAAACAAGGTAACCCCTAATTACCACATAGGTGGTAATCCATTAAACACGGAAGAGGTTATCAGGGACCTGGGGACCCAAGTTGACAGTAACCTCTCTTTTGACACTCACATTGCCAAAGTGGTTAGGAAGACCTTCTACATTGCCCACCTGATCATGAAGGGATTCACATCCAGATCAGGAGAGGTCATTGTACCCTGTACTCTTCACTTATCAGACCAATGATTGAGTACAACGCCCCATTCGAATGTACCTTACCCGACACCTGCAGCAGTTGGAAAGACCCCAAAAGTTCCTCACCAAAAGGATAAAGGGGCTCAAACATATGTCATACGATGCCCGACTGAAGAAACTCCAGCTCTATTCAGTCGCATACCGTCTGCTCAGAGGTGATCTGTGCCTGACATACAAGGCCATGTCCAACCTGGAATTAATGGACATGCTCCACCTCAAAAAATCCAAATGCACCAGAGCCACGAGAGCAAGAGACTTAAACCTCAACACGGATATAAATAGGATGTGCTGGAGGGACAGATTCATCACCCAGAGACTCCCTACACTATGGAACAGAATCCCAGTCCATGTGAGGCAGAGCCCCTCACTGACTCTGTTCAAGAGAAATCTTGACGAGTGGATGGGAGATCGTAGGTTTATCCCGGGAATCATCTCTGTGTCACTGCTGGACAGAGGCACAGCAAACTAATGGATATAGTATTCTCATCCTAAGGGGTGGTGAAAGCCACACACACTCTGGCTAGGCTTATAAATGCCCTAGGGCAGATAGCCTAGTATGAACCTATGAACCTATGAACGAGCCAGCACAGAGGTTAGGGCAAGCAGAAAACATCTTTTATTGTGGCATATTTAACCAAATAACTGCAAACCGGTTTCGGCCAACACAATGGCCTTCTTCAGTGCAAGAAGAAAAAAGTTAGAATAGCGCATCCTGGTGTTCAATCTATACTAGAAAATTTAAAGATATATACACATATAAAATCCTATGAAAATAAATCATAGAAAAAAATAATGAAAATAAAACAAATAAAAAATAATATAATGGTGAGTAACCAGTAGATAGGGAAAATAAGCTAGTTCAAACCATGAAAGCCACCAATTTAAATCCATGTATAAATACATAATCAGCAAAATGCTTTATCCATATTCATTCAGCCCAGGTTTGAACAGAGCACCCAATCTGGTAATCCACTCACCATGCTCACTAATGCGAAATCTCAGTGGTCTGGAAGTTTGACCTACATAGAATGAAGTGCATTTGCAGGTGTCCAAATATACCACCCAGTCTGAGCTGCAGTTACCAAAAATCCTAATGTCAAAGACCCTTCATCTTCCAGACCACTGAGATTTCACATTAGTGAGCATCTTAGTGTGATTCGAACTAAAAAGCTAACTAATGCTTTATATAAGCATACTCTGACTCACCAAACTGCTCAATTTCAATTTATAATTATAGATAAGATTCAGCTGCCGAGGATGACAAAGGCAGGCTGGCATGATAAGCTTAATAACATGGAAGCATTATGGATTACCAGATTGGGTGCTCTGTTCAAACAGGTTTCATGCCTTATGAATGGAGAACAGCAACAGTCATCCCTCTGAAAAAAGGTGGGCCATTTACAGACCACTGAAACTACAGACCCATAAGTCTCACTAATGTCATATGTCATGGAAATAATTATTATGGAAATGATCAATAACGACTTAGAAATGCTCCAGATACTTGACCCAATCCTCCAGATACTTGACCCAACCCAATTTGGTTTCATTAAGGGCAGGTCATGCCTACTCAACCAGGCCAAGGCATTTGACACAATACCCTACCCAGGCATTGATGACAAACTTAAGAGGTAATGTGATGGATAGCCAGTTGGCTCACTGACAGGACCCAGGAAGATAGAATTAGGGTGTTTACCTCTACAAAGAGGCCAGTCAAAAGCAGAGTCCCTCAAGGACTGGTCCTGTGTTCACTCCTTTTTGGCGTTTACTTCTCGGACGTCAAGGCCAATGTCAGTGGACTCTGTCTAATTATGTTTTTAGATGATTGCATATTAGGAGCTGTCACTGAATCACCCGCTGGCAACAATGTTCTCCAGAACACAGACAACTGGTGCCAGAGCCATGGACTAAAATGAAATTCCAAGAAAAGCATAATAGTATTCTTTGTTAAGTCATCCACTCCTGATAACTATCATACTGACTACAAACCCCTAGGAGTTGACTCAATAGTCAGGGACCTGGGGATACACATAGACAGTAATCTAGCCTTTGACCATCACATGTCTACAGTAGTGAGGAAATCTATTTACTATCAAAATTCTAAAAGGAAGAACATTTTTTTCATTAAAAGAATGAAAAAAAAAAATGTCAAAAATGAAAACAAAATTTGGCCAGAATATCAAAAGTGATAAATATGATGACTGACATTCGACATGACAAACTTCCAGTTTTGAAAGTCCATGTGCCCTTTTATATATATTTTTTTTCATCCTGGGATTCTTAATAACTTTGTGTTGTTTCATTTCTATAATTTTTTTCAAATTCATACCTCTCTTAAATGTAAAAGAGAGGTATAAGCCCAACAAAGTATGAAATTCCAAATTGTTGCTTAACAAGTCACAGTTCTTCCTTATAATTGAAATAATGTGACCATTCTCAGGGCTATATTTTAAAATAAGTGACACTGGTGACCTATTAACCTTCTGAATACTGATCATCTCATTAACTTGTGACAGAGCACCCTGTAATAATGGTATAAAAAAAAAAAACGTTAGTTCTTTTACACATCACTTTATCAATCATTTCATTAATAAGACCCACCGTGTAACCTTGAGCAAGAAACTTTTCAGCTATCTTGTTACATTCCACTAAAAATTAATTATCAATAGTTGCCATCTTTGTCGCTCGTACTAACTGCCCTTTTATTAAGGATTTATTCTAGTAGAAAGGGTGGGAACTACTGAAGTGCAAATATGTATTTGAAAATGTGTCTTTCCAGTGAATCCTGGCTGCTACTCTCTTCTGAGTTGAGACCTTAAACACTTCAATATCCAAATATGCTATGGCTTCCATATTAAAGGTGTGTGTAAACCTTAAAAATGTGGTAGTTTGGTTTAAATATTCAACAAACCTTTCCACTTCATCCAACCTCACCTTGTATAGGATGAGAATATCATCTACGAAATGTGTGTAAAGGAAACTTTTCTCCGTTAAATGACTTTGTGAGCGAATTAATTCTCTTTCCCAAATAGCCATCACTGAGTTTGCAAAGCTGGACCCATATGGGGACCCCATTGCCACCCCAATTTTTTTTAAATATAGTTGATCATCAAACGCAAAGTACTTGTTTGTTAAAAGTATATCCAGTAAAATGTTAACTAACCTGATCTCACTATCAAGGGCACCTTTCATCTTCAAGCACTGGAGAACCCAGTCAATACCTTTTTCTTGAGGGATGGAAGTGTACAAATCCCTAACATCAATAGTTAAAAAAATTGAACTCATCCTCCAATACAAGTGAATTTAGTTTGTTTAAACAAGACCACAAGTCTTTACAAATTTGTTCGCCATGAGTCTCGACTCCTGTAGGGCCAGTTCCAAGGGACGGAGTACAAGGCAGAGGGTTGGAACCGGTTGGCTCATGAACTCACCAGTGCCACAGGCGTCCCTCGGACTGGTGAGCAGGTCTGTCACCACCATGCAGACCTGAAGAGATGGAAGCAGGACCTACTGAACCAATGGATCCAGGAGGCCCGTCATATGCAAGATGCCCCACTAAGTAGGTAGCCATGGAATGCAGTATGCAAGACATGCTAATATAGTCTAAATAATGGATAGGTATGTCTCAATATCCCTTCATTTACTTCACAGCTGCAGGTGTCCGTGCTGTGAATCAGCAAGCCTATGCAGATAGGCTGCTAAGGCTGCGCCAGGCAGCTTAGTAATTATTCTGCATGTATTGTTATATAATATATGTGAGAGAGCATGAAAAAAGTGTTGTAGCCCAATAATACAGCTATAAAATGCCCTGAATAAATTCTCTGCATGTACTGTTATATAACCTAAGTCAGAGAGCAAGAAATAGAGTGTAGTAACCCATTAATAAAGGTAAAATAAGTCTTGAATACTATCTCTGCATGTACTGTCATATAAAATAAGTGAGCAAGCCTGAAAAAGAGTGTTGTAACCTATCAATAAAGGTATAATATGTCCTGAATAGGTCTTCCATATGCACTGTAATATCAAATAAAGGAGAGAGCCTGTAGAAAATAGTGTGTAATGTAATTAATAAAGGTATAATACTTGGAGTGTGTCTGTGTCACTTACTTTGAAATGTTATTGTACCCTTGCATTAAATAAATAGTACTGTTGTATTAAGTGCTGTCAACCCACAGTTGTGCAGTCTCAAATAAAGTGGATGAAGGAAGTGCCAGAAGCTGTGAAGCATATAACAGTCCTCAACAGTTGGTAAATAGCTGTCATGCATAGGTAAATCTGGCACATGAGTAGCTTGTCAAGGTGTTCCCCAGAAATGTGAGTATGCTACATGAAATGTAGGGGTCTGTAGAAAATTAACTGAAAATGTCACGTGAACACATCCAGATATGTAGATACATAAATATAAAAATAAAATACAACTATGTAGCAGTAACATCTGCAACTTGGACAGTTAGTATGTCAGATATAGGTCAGGTATATAATGAACTAGCCAAAGCCATTACACAATCTAATGCATGTTGCCTAGTGTAATAATACATGTAGGGGATATACACCTGCAGTCAATAGGAATGTAGTGTAGAGTAAAACGACTAATAAAATGTTAATGGAGGTTTCTTTTTACACCCTACTCCATGTGCATAAACAATGCAATTTCACACCTCAATGGGTATGTCTAATCTCAAAACATTTGTTGGGACATATGTCCTATTGTTCTATAAAAATCTGCATTTTCTTTGATGCATGTGCCCTGTTCAAACACCACAATCTTGGTGGCCTGTTGCCACCAATCATCCCTGCATGCTGTTGCAATGTCCACTGTCATTCAATATATGCATGTGTTATGCTTGCTGTTCAACTGTTGTAACCCTGGTGTGCTGGGTTAATGGGAATATTACTGCATGCTGTTACAACTAATTTGGAATGCTGTTGTCTATGTTGTAATTAAACACACCTGATCACAGAACGTATGGGAAGGCCGGTCCCAGCAGACCCACCTGTCCCTCCTTAGCTGGTGATTGCACCTGGCACCAGCAGGTCTGGTGCCCAGCCTGTGCTACCCGCCTCTGTTGGTCCTGTGCCACCTTTGGGTGGAAGCGCTGCAGGGGATGGGGCTCATCCCCCCTGCGAGCGGTCACCCTCCGAAGGGTCCGGGTTGTGGTGCATAGGGAGATCCAGCGTTTAGTCGCTGATCCCCTACGCCAGCTCAAGGCGAGAGTGGCATGACTCATGGGTGAGCCTGCCCCTCCTACACAGCCCACAGCACAGCCACCCTCGGGTCTGTGAAGGTTCAGTGGTGACTGCCCATGGGTGGGGATCTCAGTCCTACTGTTACCATCTGTGGGCTCATGGGCTTGCGATTTTCAAACATCTGTCCCCGTCAATTTTCACCCACCCCATGTGTCATACTCCGCCCCTGTATGCGTCTTGTTTGCCTTGTCTGTTTACCTCCCCAACCTACCCCCCCAAATATACCTACTTCCTCTACCTCACATTCCACTCTTACCTGAAAACAAAAAAAGGGCAATCTGTACCCCCAAAAAATTACGCCCCATACATAGCTGCCCATTTCGCACACGTCTGCTGGATATGTAAACTGATAATTATGATTGGCAGTACAACATACTTTGTTGTCCTCACCCCTCTCTCAGGGGTGGAAGGTTTCAAATTTCACTCCAAATTTGCAACATATGCACAGCTGTTGCTGGTAAAGAAATGGGCAGCTATGGACATTCCCTACACCCGTCCTGCACATCCCGAGCTGGTTTCCCTACTGTCTTTCCCTCTTTGTGCCCCCTTTTTCACCACTTTCCTATCTCCCCATTTTCTTTTCTTTCAAAGAAATTATTGTGGGGGTTAGCGGGAGTAAGCACTTTTAAGCAGTAGTTAGCGGGTTTGAGCAAGTGTGCACATGTGTGCGCTAAGCTTAGCATAGCTAAGCTTCATGCAAACTCGTGCAAACCCGCTTACAACTGCTTAAAAGTGCCTTAATTACTCTGTATATCAGGGCCCTTGTTCTGTTCAGCAGCAAAATAAAACACCTCTGTCAGTCTCATACCCCAGACCTTGGACACACTTGACTGCATGAAGTACCACTAAGCCACAGCAGATATACAATAACTTGGTGCTGAAATAAATATATCGTGCAAAACAATGAGTGAATGTAAAGGGAAAATAGGAAGGCCATAACACAAAGCTTGTTTTGTGGATCTTTACAAGCAATTGTTGTGGAATTGCATTACATGACTGTGATAAGAGAAGCAGCCATTCTATCAGCAAATAATGTTATTGAGGCACTTTAAAACCCCAACACAGTATCATAGCAGGGCAAACACTGGCATATCTGATTAGGGCAGAGGCCATACTTCCTGGTTGTGAAACATATTTTAGCTGTGTCCCTCTGAATCCCTCTGAAAAGTACTGACGTTAGTCAGAGAGGTGTTGTATTACACAATGAATAATCACAATAATAACAGTGGACACCGCTTGTACTTCATAAAAGGAGTACAAATTCACATGCACTGCTTCACTCAAGTCTACACTTACTGTCTCTATTAGTTGGAAGATGTACCTCACTTTTAACTACCTATCTCTGACTCCAAACAAATATGTATCTGAGTGTTTCATAGGCCTGGCAGAGGCACAAACACACAGGCATATCAGCTCATCTGCTGTTAAACACTCTGCAAACAGGTTTGTGCGGACTTCCACAAGCATACCCTTATGTAGGAGTACAACACAGAAATACCAAAGGATCTAGCCATGTACTGGTAGCAACTGACTGTAACAATGCCATTGTACCAGTGATGAAAACACCTGTAGGTTGCACAGACAAAGAATAACAGGCTAACATGTCTACCATCTGGATAGGTTCACAGTTGGGACCTATGCAGACAGACCACCTGCCTTGATAAACCAACAGGTCCACACCAATCCATTAAGTCCAGTAAGATAACACTCACACAATAAGATGTAATGCTCTCTGTATGTCTGCACCCCCCCCCCCATATTTTAAATATACGTGTGTTTAGGGTCAACCAAGGATGTAAGTAGGCATACTCATTAGTGGAATTGTCCAGTTTACCTGAGACTCCTGTGCTAATGTCAACAATAAAAAGTACACAAATCCTGCAGAAGTGAGTACATCAATATGCACAGTATAATAGCCCACAAACAGTTAATGTGTCAAATGATTACTTCTCAATAACTACTTTTGTATGGCAATCAATTACATTAGTAGAAATGAAACTACATACTCACATATATCTTGTGTAAGCATTTGTAGGGGTGACTTAAACACTACACTGATAGCTCTGTACTGGAAGTGGCAACAGTCAGGTCTGAGTACAACATGTACATCACTGTCTACACCTCTAGCTTCAGATATAAGAAGTATACCAACCTGACTTAAACAACAGTGTACACAGCAAACAAGCATGGGCCCCACTCTGGAAATCTGAAAGGGCTACACCTACAAAACCTAGCATTTTATAGCATTGGATTGCTATGACAGTGAGTACTGCAATTACCATACAGCAGGCTGTATGCATTTACCAAATGCTGTGCACCAATTGGTGCAGAGGTCATCACATGCACATGTTCTGATACCTATAAAAGCAGACTGTACTTGCTATCCCCACATGCAATCATTACATTGCACCTGATACAGCTACACAGAACTTGTGTCTGAGTAAATAGGAGTTATTACTTAATACCGCAAAAGTTTAATTGAGTAAGCATACTCTAGTGAATCATCCACCAAATATATTAATTAAGTAAAAAAAAACTTAATTAATGAAAAAAGGGAATTAAGTAGAAGCTATCTCTACTTAGGCAACACCAAAAAAAAAATTGTCCGCAAAGAAAAACAGACGGATCTGAAAGTGACAAACAGGTATGTGACAGAAATGAGATTACTGGCAAGTAGTAGATGTTTATAAAGAGTACTGTAAATACTTTGAAACATGCATAAGTGGCAGCAGTAGGTATGTATGCACTGATGCCATGTATGACTACTGCCATGGACAAATTAGTGTGTAGCTGTGTGCAGTGGGACATAACTGTGACATATGTAGCTCAGCATTTAATGTCAAACATCCAATCATGTCATCTATGTTCTGTACAGTACTGTGTATAATGGCTGTCTGGAGGAGTAGTGCAAACAGCTATATAAACATGGATGTGACAGAGTAACACATGCATGATAATCATATAATGTGTAGCTTAGCATTGGCAACTGCTGTACCAGGCTAGTATAATAATGTAGCATTAGCAGCTATAAATACTCCCTGTAATATTACTGCCATGCACACATGTGACAACTGTTCATGGTGTAGCAAGGCCCAACAGGTCATCTATGAGGTCTACAGACATACAACAGTGTGTACCTTGTGTGTGTATGGCACACACATATGTAGAGATAGTTATGTGTCAGATATATTAGCATCTTAACATGTGCATAGAGCAAGGTACATACTGCAACTGTTTGTGAAGGGTGGACATATATATGTTGGTGAAGGTTGTTATGTGCATATTTTCATGTAGGTTGTAGTGTGTGGCAAACAAGACAGCATACAGTGCTGGTATATGACGTGGTGTTTAAACACTGTGGGTATGATTTGCTAAGTTTATAGTCTTCCAGACAGGGAGTCCTGCTAAAGATACACGGCCTGAGAATACCCTCAATGCATTCTGCACAAGACTGTGCAAAATTGTTACATAACTGTATCTCTCACAACCCTTGCATAATTGATATTCCCACCATGAAAGGTGGACTGCATATGTGCCTACATGTAAATCCATATGTACACCAATGGATGTTTATATGTACGCTCAAGCTCAATGTTGTAAATGTATTGCCATCCCTTTTGTTAAAAACCCTGTACCCATTAACAACCACATAGGTGGTAGTCTACTCATCACCAAAAATGTGATAAGAGACCACTGGACACAGGTGGACAGTAGTGTCCCTTTTGATAATCACAGTGCCACACTAGTCATATAAACTGTGTACGGTCCACATGTCATCACAAAAGGTGTGTCGTACATCGAATGAGAGGTCAGTGTTCCACTCTACTCATTAGTCATAACACCCATCATAGAGTACAATGGGCATTTTGGTATATACCTCAGAAGACATCTACAGCAACTGTAGACGCCAGGCACAAACACCACAAAGAGTATTACCAGACTCAAACAGATGCCCTATGCAGACTGTCTCATAAAACCACAGCTACACTGTGTCGCATACCGCACACACAGAGCCAACCTCTGCCTAACATACAAAGCTATGCCAAACCCACAGGTGTTGGACATGCTCCATGTCAACAGATCAAAATCCCTACAAGCTACACACTGTACTGATTTAAACCTTGTAACGTCAAAAAGTAGAACATGCTGGAGTGGTACATGTTCATCTCAGACACATACCACACCCTGGAACTAACTACCTATAAATAGCAAAGAATGGTCCTCATTAGCAGTCATCATGAATACTCATGATGAATGGATGTGACATAGGAAATACAACCCAGGAATCACCTTTGAGGCTCTGCATGACAGGGGCACATGAACTTAAATTACATGGGTGTTGAAGGGCAGGGTTCCGTATGGCTAGGCTTCTATAGGCCCTATGCCTAATAGCCTATGAGCTACCTATGACTTGATACACACACACATGTACATGTTGCATTAATTGCTGTGTGAGGTTGACTGAATGTGATGGTGAATGTGTAGGTGACTGTGTCAACGTTGTGTATATGTATGATAGCCTAGTGGGTAAATGTTTATATCATGGTATGTAGTGTTCTAGCTGTGATCCCCGCAAAAGATATGTATGCTATTGCTAGGCAGCAAAAGCAGTATGGTATACTGTGTGACATAGTCCCATGGTGTTGACTGCAGTGTGCCATTGTAGGCTAAAGCGGTACATGTATGCTCATTGATTGTTGACACTAGAGAATACAAATCCCGTATGTACTGTAGTACTACGTGAAGCTGTAGGTATAAACAGCACGGTATGGTGTATATCCACATTGCTTTGAAACACTGTTTTGTTTGTTACCTGTAGTCCACACACATTACATACCTCAGGCAGAAGGTTTTGTAAGTGCTGACACACAGTACTGTATGGCACTCAGGTAAAGCTCATCTGGGTTGCCATACCTTTGTGTCTTGTAGGTATGTCTGATGTGTGTGTGGGTATGCCTGTAACGTGGCCTGGGTCATATGTGTGTTACAGGATATAAGTGCATAGCAGCATGAATATTGTAGTACAGCAGTATGCCACCTATATTGATGAATGTGCACATATGTTACTTAGGGGTTTGCTATCAACAAGTAGTGTGGTGTACTGGTAGTACTGTAACTGCACTTTACAATCATTTCAATGGATGACAAATTTCTGTATGCATTAGCTTCATATATACCTCCTGTGGCTAGGTGGTGTATTGTGTCACATACAGTGTGCCATGTGCTGTTGTATAGTCTTATATACTGGTTTCACTTTGTTGCTGTGCAGAACATGGTTTAATATATAGAACGTACAGGCACTGTCAGGCAGTTGTGGGCTGAGCACTGATGTGTGGGATTAAAAGTGGGTATCTACTGACAGACAATAGGTTGCTAAATATGGCATTTCATTGATATCTGTACTTTAGAATGTTAAGTGTGCCACAAGACTTGCTCACAATAATTGTCTTATTTTCTTCCAGGGACATGTCTCATCATCGCATCCCTGCCTTTTCCCCTGAAGAGGAGGAATTAATCATATCCACATTAGTACAACATCACACCCTGCTGTTCTCCAGAACCAGCCAGGACCAGCATGAGTGTACTGCACTGTGGCAGGATGTTGTCCGTCAGGTTAATGACGTAGGCATGCATAACTGGACTTATGAGCAGGTACGCCATCACTGCAGTGATTTAATCAGACATGTCCGGCAGCATGCCTCTGATGTCCACAGACAACAGCTTGCCACAGGTGGTGGTGCAGCATCACACCCACCCCTCACCAGAGTGGAAGAGCTGCTCCTTAGCATGGTGGCTCCTGGCCAACCACTACAACAAACATGTGTCATCATGGAGTCCGGAGTAACCCAGCAAGTTGACTGCAAGCATGCAGGTAACATGCCCTATCTGTAGACTACTGTTAGCTCAATTGTTAGAACATGCATATGTCAGATGTGTACTGTGTATTTGGAAGATGTGGAGCCTGGTGTTGTGCAATACTGATAATTTTGAACATAATCTGTATGCCTGTGACTGTCAACCGTTGTACTACTTTAAAATTGCAAAGTCACAGCAGCAATGCCACAGTTGTTGACACTGACAAACTGTCTCATATCCTTGTAGGTCCCTCTGGTGTGACAGCAAGACAGCAGACCCATGCTGGTGAGTGTTCTACATTTCATATGGCAAATAACATGTGCATGTCATAGGTGGGTTTTAGGCCATTTACACATGTACAGCACCTACACATAATGCATGCTGTGGAAGTTTCCTGTGGGAGTATGCACATCCCAGTGGCATGACTGGCTGCCTCAAACACATGCTATACACAGACCATCTCAAACCATTGTGGTACACTGTAGTGCACATTGTATAGGCAGAGTCAATACACATGCACACAACATAAACCACCTTGTTATACGCAGTACATGCCAATATGATACACATGGCATATGTAGACACCTGCTGTAAGGTCAGGCTCCAGTATCCCAAATGTCATCCACACAGCACACATACTATACTGAGGGGTAGAGGCCTATCATGGGGCATTGCGAAACTCTTCAACAAACAAGACATTCATGTTAGGCAATGCTCCCTATTGAACACCATACATACCCATGTAACAACTGCCTGTGAAATGGTTAATGTAGCCACAGTGCAGTAGTTCAGGTACAGCAAGATAGTTGGCAGTGTAGCACACATTAGTGGCCTTGAGTGGCCACATGATGCTGCCTGATGATGGCTCATGGTACTACACTACATCCAGTTACAGTAACTATAGTACAACACATAGCATTCATTGCAATACACCTGACAGTTGTGTGCATCCAGCCATGGTATGTATACCTGTGAGTGATGGTGCACAGGACATTGAAAAGCATGTAATACTTGCGCAGCAATGTTGTGTCCATGTATATATTGTGTTCCAGGGTGAGGCCAATCATTGAACAACACACATGCATCAAACAGATGTATATTGTTATTAACAAGGACTCTCTACACTTGCACTGCATGCTGTTGAGCAACACACATCTTGCATGCTGATACATGTGATAGGACTCTTTGGCTTGTGATACTGTACTCCACCATCAACCACTAATGGGGATGTTCTGGATTGCTGTTGGTGTGTGTGTGTGTGTGTGTGTGTGTGTGTGTGTTTATGTGTGTGTGTGTGTGTGTGTGTGTGTGTGTGTGTGTGTGTGTGTGTCTACTTTAGTGGGTAGTGTATTTGTGTTCATGTATGCATGTGTGCATGTGTTCATGTGTGCATGTGTGCATGTGTCCATGTGTTCATGTGTGCATGTGTGCATGTGCTCATGTGTGCATGCGTGCATGTGTGCATGTGTTCATGTGTGCATGTGTGCATGTGTTCATGTGTTCATGTGTGCATATGTGCATGTGTTCATGTGTGCATATGTGCATATGTGCATGTGTTCATGTGTGCATGTGTGCATGTGTGCTAATATCATGTACAGATTGTAAAGTGCATTTCCTATCTCCCTCTCAAAGGTGCTGAGGTTGTGTTGGTTGAGTGCAGCAGGGAACCTGAAGACACTGCCACAAATAGTGTAGATGATGAAACATGTGTTGTGGCACAGGCAGGTTTGACAGGGTCTATTGTTGTTCTGCCAATCAACAGTACACAGCTTTTCACACCATCTATGCACACATTCATACTGCCAATACATCCCTCATCACCATTGGCCTTAGCTGAGGGACAGCATACAGTAGGCATTGACCAGGATAGTATGGTATCTATGGCACATGCAACCCCTCACAGCAGCCATACCCAGAATCCTGGGATGGTACCACATAGGCTGATGTCCAGGGGTTCTCGTGGGAGCACCGCTGGTGGTAATGCCCCTGGCAGACATGCCCACACAGGTCTTACAACCTCAGGTATGTTCTGGGCTGTTATGCAGGCACAGGCATGTATGGAACAGTACACCAGACAGGGACTGAGGGCGCAGAGGGCCCATAACACCGCTATCAATGACAATATCCGTGACCTTGCGGGTGCAGTGCATCACTACACCGAGGTCATTGATAGACATTGGGGGGAGACATTAGGTGCCCTCTGCAATGTAATGTCCGTGTGCCAGGACAGTGCAGAATGGCCGAGATATCGACGTGGACGTATGCCAGCAACATCATTGGCTGGCAGTCATCGCGGATGACAAACAAGTCACAGCCACTCCCGTAGTGGCAGTACCAGCCCCAGCAATGTTGGAGCAGGGCAGTCAATAGACCGTCATAGCAGACCACGTGCACATGGCTCTGGTCAGTCCCAGTAGGAACATGGGTCCAGTCGACATGCCTCTGCCTCTGATGATAGTACCCAGTCTTGCTTAGTACCCGATACTGTCCGTTGCACCCCTGCCAGGCACAGGTTCTCTGTTCATGGCCAGAGATGGTGATCTGTACAGCCTGGCAGGTACAGTCTGTGGCTGTCCTACAACCTCCCATATATAAGCAGCCACATGGTGGAACTGTCTGCATGCAGACACGCACACATAATCCAAACACCTAGGGCTAGCACATACACACACATCACATCAACATTGGCCCATGCTGTACTGTTGTCCCTCACACACACACACACACACACACACACACACACACACACACACACACACACACACACACACACACACACACACACACACACACACACACACACACATACATGTCGATTGGATGGGTCAGTGTCGGGCTCTGGCAAACCAACAGCACATCCTGTGCATATGATGAAACTGTGCCACCTCCTGTCATCTGTAACATTGATGCAGGATCATGCTAACATGGTGCTGATGCACAGGGTGACTTTATAGCAGTGTAGCAATGTTAGCATGTTGTCAACAGCACAGTGTAATGATATCCCTGTAGGTATATCTGAGCAGGCAAGATGCATTAAAGCTATGATAATCAATGTAGTATTGTTTACAACAGTGTTAATTCCAAAAATGTATTGTCCGCCCATGTACCACTTGACTGATGTGTGTAGTTTTGGCAGCATGTGTTGGTGAGTGGACAGTACGTGTGTGATGTGTGCAGTACAGATTTGCAGGTGTACATTTGTGAACATGGTGGAGGTGCACTGTCTGCATGTACGTGCATAGTGGACACATGGGAAGGGTGACATGCCCTGTATTACACAGTGTCAAGACTTCATTTTTTCTATTGGTGGCTAGTATACATTTTAATACACATACGTTTTAACTTGGGTACACATGTGTGTATGACATGGTTTGACACTATGCTGTGGGTGATACTGTTACTATCTGTCATTGGTTTGCATTCTGGTAGTGTACACAACCTCAACAGCCTGACCCTGACCAATTGTTAGATGATGTCTTGACAACTGACACACAGATGTAGGGAACTCAGTAGCATTTGGATCCATCCGGTACTGTACTATACCAGTAACCAGTGGTATTGACTACCACCCATTCCTGGGACCACTCCTGTCTGGCATACAACCCTCTTAGGTACGAGCAAACACACTAGGGATATGTCCGTCCACATCCGGAAATGCATACAGTGGCTTACAATGCATTCTCCGGATGAGACACTTATCCTCCACAAGGGTATCATACAGACAGATATCTGTTGTCCAACCCATGCTGTAAAGCTGTAAGCCAGATATAGCATAGTCATCCACATTTGTTAAACATAGTATCCCGACAGTACCACATAGGTAGTAGCCCCAAACATGTAGAACGAGTACCGATGTGCACATACAACCAAGTGTTATGTCATCTGTCCTTTGGTATTCACATTTCCATCGGTATTCTGAAGTCCCTCAGTGTATCACATAACCAGTAAGGGGTCTGTATGCATATCCACAAAGTTGTTGTATAACTATAATGAATGTCCATTATTGACAGCCTTTGTTGTGTTTGAACATGTCTGAAATATACCCAAGGCATGACCCTCACTCACACTATTCTATAGAAACTGTCATGGGTGTGTGTGACACAGATGACCTAGGCCACAGATCACTACAGTGGCTGGCCTTGTCACAAACATACATATGTGACTAAAGGTCTGAGAAGCAGCATCACAATCTGTCATAGGTAACAGATGTATTCATGTAGAAAGCAGGCTTCACACATATGAACTAATTGAGGTCACATGTACATATATGTATTTGCCACACAGATACATGAAGTGTGCAATGCACATACTGTTGTTATACTGATATGTCATACAGTAATAAAAGCTAAACACACAACACATTGACCAACAGTATCACACACCCAGCAATTGCGGGATTCAAACCCCTACCTAACTATTTTATGATACTAGAGAGTTACGCATTTACACCACGCACTACATGCTTGACTGGGGGTTTTCATTTCCACTGCTATATTTGTAGGATGCTGACATCATCAGACTTGCCAAACAGGAATGTAACACTTTTAAGGTGTTTTCCTAGTCTCCAAAAAGGGCAATATTCTCAGAGGAACTCACACGCACACACACACACACACACACACACACGCACAGCAATCACAGGACTCAAGCCCCTACCTAACTATGTTATGATACTAGAGACCTACGCATTAACACGATGCGCTATATGCTTTACAGGGAGTTGCCATCTCCACTGCTATATTTGTAGGATGCTGAAATCATCAGACTTGCCAAACAGGAATGTAACACTTTTAAGGTGTTTTCCTAGTCTCCAAAAAGGGCAATATTCTCAGAGGAAATCACACGCACACACACACACACACACACACACACACACACACACACACACACACACACACACATGCGCACAGCAATCGCAGGATTCAAGCCCCTACCTAACTATGTTATGATACTAGAGACCTACGCATTAACATGATGCGCTATATGCTTTACTGGGAGTTGCCATCTCCACTGCTATATTTGTAGGATGCTGAAATCATCAGACTTGCCAAACAGGAATGTAACACTTTTAAGGTGTTTTCCTAGTCTCCAAAAAGGGCAATATTCTCAGAGGAAATCACACACACACACACACACACACACACACACACACACACACACACACACACACACACACACACACACTCAGCAATTGCAGGGTTCAAGCCTCTACCTATGTTATGATACTAGAGAGATACGCATTAACACGACGCGCTATATGCTTTACTGGGAGTTTTCATTTCCAATACTATATTTGTAGGATGCTGACATCATCAGACTTGCCAAACAGGAATATAACACTTTTAAGGTGTTTGCCTAGTCTACAAAAGGGCAATACTCTCAAAGGAAATCACAAAGACACATACCCCCACACACACACTCAGTAATTGCAGAATTTATACCCCTCCCTAACTATGTTATGATACTGGAGAGATACGCATTAACACAACACGCTATGTGCTTTATAGGGAGCTTTCATTTACACTGCTATATTTGTGGGATGCTGACATCATCAGACTAGACATGGTAATGTGTGTGCACTTAGATGTATGCAATCCCAAGACTGAGACATGGGGGACAGCAGGTGTTACTAGCTTGAGCAGGACTCCACAAATCTTACCTTGTGTAATCTATCTGTGGCCCAGTTGTCAATCCATCTGATGACAATACCTATTTATGCACAGGTTATTGATTTCATGGATACGACATGTGTCTGAGATGTTGGAAAAGGCCTATTCAAAGTGTATGTGGGACGTGTGTAGCTCATTTCATTCATGTATGTCCTGGGTGGCTGCCTTGCAAACAGTCTAGCAGGTTTGGGAAAAATGATCTGCCCATGACCAGTCCAAAGTTGGTAGGGTTGTGTGTTTATAGGCTTCCAATAGCTCTGTTTCTGACTTCAATCCTGATGGACTCCATGGCCTTGCAGATCAGACTTCATCGGCTTATAAGAGTATAGTTCCCGTGGTCTGTTGTGCACCAACACTTGTGTAGTGTGCCATATGTTACTGTAACCCATTCAACAGTTTCATGTCCTGTAGTGAGGGTGAGGCTCAACAGACTGTTCAGGTGCAGTCTCTGTTTGTTCTGCAGTTCACTTATGAAACATTTAGGGGCACAATGTAATCCAATTGATGCCATGTTTTCAGCTTTGGAAGGAGCTGTTTACCCATTCTATATGTGATATCTCCTGGTATGATGATAGGGCCTTTTGTCAGTGGGAGGTGGGTATGTATGTATGGGCCTGTCTGACAGGATGTTGGCATTGTCAAGTCATTTACAGTTGTCCCTGACTCAGGTCATATATGAGTGTACATTGCAATTTATGACATAGCTGAAGGTAGTGGAATGGTTCTGTGTGGACTCCTTCGCAGATAATCTTTCCATGACCTGGATTGGATAGTGTTTGCAGCGCACATTGTTTATTGATGATACTGATTTCAGGGTTTTTTTCTTTGCTTTTCAACTTTCTATGACCAACCTAAGTATCTGTAGTACATATTTGATTATGACAGGGTTCCAATATATTATATATGTGTCTGTTGTCATATCACTGTGTGCACAAGTCAAGATTGGTGAATTGTGAGAGGTTCCTGGGTTAACACATGCAACTGCCTGATATGTGTGGCCCACTGCTGTACTCACACATGGCCTAAGTATGTGAGCATGCCCAGTTTGGCCTTTCAGTATGTTGTTGCCTGACATTTGCCTCATTTATTCAAGTGTGTGAGCATGCCCAGTGTGACCTTTCAGTATGTTGCTATGTGAAGTCCACTACATTTGTTGACGTGTGTGAACACGCACAATATTAACATTTATACTATACGTGTGTTGTAAATCAAGTTGTATTTTTAATGCGGGGCTCACCTTGGTGTCATAACTATACAGGGATTATGCTGTGCCTGCGGGGTTTCCAGGAGACACTTTGCATAGCCTTATCAACATTTATTCCTACAGGCTGACCAGTGAAATACTGTCATGGTTTAGTGGTTCAGTACGGTGACTATAGTGCACAGTATCCTGGGTTCGAGGACTGTCACTGCTTCATATTTTCATACTGGGCAGACCAGACTGCTTAAGGAACAGTAAAGCAGATATGACCATTTTTACCTGCTTTTCCTCAACTATGCCCAACTTTGACCAAAGTTGCACAACATTGCTCAATGTTAACCAACCAACCAACGCTAACGTTAACTGTGTGTGCAATTTTGTTTACATATACTAAATAGTGGTAAAAGCTGTTTAGCACTGCTTTATATTGCTTAACACATGGCAATCATGCCTCAGATGGTGCTGCAAGGCTGCCTATATCAGATGCACATATTACACTCCCTATACATGTTTGAAAACAGGTAGTGTCAAGTTAGGCATCCCTTTTACTATATGTGCGAGTCAGAGAGAGGTATAGTTTCCAGGGTTCCTACTGAGCCAGTGTATATGCTATGCGTTGCCTCTTTGCCAAGGCCAAAGCATACTGGGCATTCCTCCTTCTGCCTACTGGGGCAGGCTCAGGTTGTTCCTTCTCTGAGTCACGCTCTGCCTGTGATGGCCTTGGCAATGGTGGGGGGATGTTTGGCCCTGCCCTATGCTGCTCCTGCGGCAGCTGTTTCTGCAGGATCATATTATGTAGCATAGCAGATACCATGACTATTTGGGTACATGTAGTTGGTGAGTACTGCAAGGCTCCACCAGATGTGTCCAGGCACCGAAACCGTGACTTGAGCAGCCCAAACACATGCTCGATTACATTTCGTGTTTGTGCGTTTGCCTCATTATGGCATTCCTGTTCAGGTGTGTGTGTGCATTTCTGATGGGTGTCATCAGCCACAGCTGCAGTGCATATCCAGCATCCCCCTTTAGGTGACCATGAGAGATGTCCCCACTGCCAAATGTCTGGTACAGCTGTGTCAGATGCCAGATATGGGAATCATGGTAGCTTCCAGGGCAGCCAGCACACACATTCATTATTATGCCTTGGGCATCACACATGACCTGGCAGCTGATGGAGGGGAAACCCTTGTGGTTATAGTAGACCCGCCCCGCTCACCAGCTGGTACTTTGATGCGTATGTGCATGCAGTCTATTGCACCCACTACCTCAGGGTATTCCGCTATTTGCTGGAAAAGACGCATATTGCTGGCCAATACCTCACTGGAATTGGGGAAATATACATGATCACCGACATGTGCTGACATGGCATTCAGGAACTGGTGCAGTACCCTGGATGCTGATGCCTGTGAAATCCCCATCATATCACCTCTGGAAGGTACCTGTTGCTAATATTCCTAGGCCAACACATACCTCGGTTTCCACTGGGATGGGTTCCACTCTGTTGGTTCTGTGTGTGAGGCGTGGCCTGCACAGCTCAACAATTTCCTCAAATTCCTCAAATTTTTTTTTTTCCCTCAAATTTTTTTTTTTTCCTCAAATAACAATTTGATGCATGAGGTCTCTGTCCACTCTATAGCTCTCCACTATCTCCAGCTCATGTAGCCCCTGGTAGGTTACCCTGGGCCTGTAAACTCTTCTCTGTCTCCTCACTGTGGGTTGCTCAGCAGCATTCGCATTGTCACCACCCTCAACATATTGCATATGTTGCCTTATAACAGCAATGGCAGCCCCTAACATTTATTTGTCTCAGTAAAGCTTTTTCAGTTTTCACTTCTATTAGCTTACTGCAGTGTTGCAGTGTCTCTTGAGAAAAACATAGTGGAAAGTTGTTTGCAGAGTTTTAAGTGCTGGGCTGGGCTGGGCTAGTGTACTGCCTGTGTAATTGGCTGATTCTGATTGTTTTCACCTGCTAGCTCTGCTAGTTCTCCTTGGTTAACTTCCTACTATTTGTTGTGCTTCCTTTTCCCTTTCTGTTTCCACAGGGGGCAGTGCTGCGCAAACAAGTGCAAACACGCACACACAAGCTCACATGGGCGCACACATGTTTACACGGCCTAACACTTACTGACTCCGGCTTAAATGCGCGCACACAGGCGCAAGCGCGCATACACAAGTTTCAACAACCTTACACTTGCTTACTCCGGCTTAAACGCACGCACAAAGGCGCACATGTGGGCACACAGACTTACTCGGTTTTACAGGCGCGCACACGCATGCATACACATTGCAGGCACTTCTACAAGAAACTTTAGTGTTGTCCACGGCATACATGATGCTTAAACTTTGTGCTATGCTTACACTTTGGAGATCGAGGTAAAAAAAAAAAAAATATTATTTATTTATTTTTTTTTGCAACGGGTAGAATTGCCAATGGCCATATACTTGGCCATTGGCATGCTTCCTCAACTGGATGCATCCTTTATTTGGAGCTGTCACGTCTCTGTTTTGCTATTTGCAGAATGGTACTCAGTTGACAACCGAGTACATTTCTGCACATAACACTACTCTTACTCGGACAGGTTAGGGTTTCCTGGATTGCAAATTTACCTCATTTGCATAACTTTCTGCAGCAAATGAAGTAATTTGCATATCCTAGCCCTGTCCGTGTAAGAGGAGTTTTAGGAGCTCTCTTGCATGCCCCTGCTGGCTGTTCCTGGATCGCTCGGCAGACATGTTGGCTGCATGGAGTCTTACTCTACTCTTAGACTCAGTACAATCCTTTGTAAATCCGGCCCCTTTCTCTTTTCAGATTCCAGTATTGGGTTTGTCAGAAGAGAAATATTTTGGTGGAGATAACAGATATGCTTAAATCAGATCTCCCCTTTTCCCTTCCTAATCCAAAGCAGCCAGTCACTATAGATACTTTGGATTTTCCTTGAGAAGTAGTTTCAGGAGGGATAAAAGTGCAGGGGGGGCAACAAGGACAGATGTGAACACATAAATGCTTGCCTGATTAAGGAACTCAATTTTCTGAACCATCTTTGGTCTCTGTGACCTATTCAAGTGGTTTCAGACAATACCACAGTCATGTGGTACATCAACAAGCAAGTGGAAATTAAGTTGTACCTGCTCTGCAGACCTACCATGTTAGTGTGGGATATGGCTTACCAGCACAATCTCATTCTACAGAGATTCTGCATTCTGTCAGAGCAAAATTGTGTGTTACAGACAAGCTGATCAGGACCAGGCCAGACCCTCATGAATGGAAACTAGATTAGGGGGTCTTCCAAGATTTGATTCACCTGTGGAGAGTTCTTCAAGTAGACCTCTTTGCCTCATCTCTAAACAATCAACAGAACAATCAACAGGCACATTTCTGTTCCAGGACTGCAAGCAAGAAGACCTGGAAGACAGATGCCTTTTCTTTTCTTTGGATAGGAATGTTACTGTAAGCCTTTCCACTCTTTCCACTAATATCCAGGGTATTTCTGAAGAGTCAGTAGGAATCCACCACGATTTTTATGATGACTCCCTTCTGGCCCAAGTGACCATGGTTTTATCTTCTTTTGGAAATGGCCAGGGGCAATTACCACAAGATTCCTCAGAGCATGGATCTATTTACACAAGAAAAGGTTTTTTTGATATACCCTTACATCAATCATCTTCAACTGACTGCATGGGAGATAGGGTATTAATTCCTTTTAGGCACCTATTTCATGAGGATGTGCCACAGCTACTAATGGAGACAAAAAAATCTGCTACTAGAAAATCATCTATTAGCAAATGAAAAGGGTTGTCTAATTGGCGCCAACAACATAAACAGCACCCATTCAGGGCTGGTAGTTCTCTGGGTTTACAATATTTATGATAATTACTATCCTATCACCTTTTTTTATTCCACTGTCAAGGTTCATTTATCAAACATTTCAGCATGTCTACCCATAGATCCTCCTCTTTCAAGGCAGTCTCATGTCAAAATATTATCACACGGAGTTTTGTATAAGTGGACTCCAAGTAATCTAGTGCACAGTTCTTCGAATCTTAATTTTCTGTTAGAAAAGCTAACACTTGCTCCATTTGAACCAGATAATCTGTTTGCCTTGAGGTTCTTAACATGGAAAACAGTTTTATTGATTGTTCTGACTTCTGCAAGAAGGGTATCTGAGTTGCAAGCTTTTTATGGTGAGTCACCCCTCTCTCATTTTTTGTATGGAAAGTGTTTCTTTAGGAATTAATCCTTCTGTTATGCCTAAAGGGTAACCTAGTTTATTTTAAGCCAAACTTTCCATCTCCCCAGTTTCTTTCCTGCACCTAAAAATGAGGGAAAAAGGGTGCTCCATGCCTGCAATGTCCACAGACAACTCAGATACTATCTTGACAGAACTAAATATTTTAGATCTTCGGATCATTTGTTCTTTTCTTGTTAAGATAACAAAAGTAGAAGAAAGGACAATCTGTGTCAAAACAGACTATTTCCAAATGGTTGCCTAAGGCTATTACCTTTTGCTATACTCACCACAAGAAATATATTCCAGACAGGGTCAAGACCCATTCTACCAGGGTCTTGGTTTTGTCTATGGATTTTTGGAAAGGGTTGGATTCTAGACGTATACTAGAAGCTGTTACTTGGTTCTTTGTACATACTTTTACAAAGCACTATAAGCTTTATTCCTTCTGTAGGTCAAGCCTTGCTAGGACACTTATCCAAGGGCTACTGGACCCTTCTCCTTCCACCTCTAAAATATAATTAGCTATGGTAATCTATTCATACAACTAAGGCTATTGCAGCAGTGATAAATATGAAGAAAGTAGTACAGTTGTGTAAATTGAACTTACCAACTTACCATAACAGTAGATGTTCAAATGATCACTGTTGCAGCAGCTGCTCCCTCCATCCACCCCCCCTCGCCTTTTGGTATTTTTTATGTCAAGTGTGGTTATTTATCTTTTGTACTTGCTAGCATTGGCCTTTTAGGGCTCAACCTCTCTCTCTCTCTCACTCTCTGCTCTCAAAAAAGCTCTGAAGGGCTTTGTGCACAAACCTCTCTTCTAGTCAGCTCAGCTTGAGCTGCTTGATAGTTTGGGTGCATGGAAGGTGAGCTGAAGCATTTGAAGCTGGACAGCTGTCATATTCTTGGGAGGATATAAGGTATATATCTAAGTCTCCATGCAATAGTGATCACTGAGACATCTACCGTTATGTAAGTTCAACTTACACAACTGTACTTTCTCCATAGTGATACCATTCTAAGAATGTTTGATTTTTCTGAAATTACAAAAATGCTTTACTTTCCTTTTTATTTATTAAATTTAAGCTTGTTTTTTTTTTTAAATAGCCTTGAAGCCATTAATGAAAAGTCAGATCTTACTGTTTTACATTATGGTGTCATCTGATGCAAATATGATAACAGTACTGTGCAAATAAACTGTGTGACATCTATTTTTCTCTACACATTTCATTCATTTTTGTATCTGTTCCTTTTCATGAATTTCAGATCAACAGCCATACCCTTTAATGCTTTATGAAGATCTTGTGTGGCATGCTATCAAGAGATTGACTGGAGCTGAAGCATACTGCACCGTATTGCTCCTTTTGTTTATTCATTGGATGCCACAACTAGAAAAATGTAGGATAAGAAGATTTATGTATGCAGTCATTTCCTGTATCCATCCATCCTCAGCCCCTTCTCCCATTTTGCATATGAGTTCAGGGTGTCACATCAGCAGTGACAATCATCTTGAGCCAAGGTTTACACCGCCGGTTGGCTAGCCTTGCCACAATAGTTCACTCCTACTACTCACTTGTGCACACACTCTCACCTATGGCTAATTTAAAATGTCCAATCAACCTGCTGCATGTCTTTGGAATGTGGGAGGAAACCAGAGCACCCAGAGGAAATCCATGGGACCTCAGGGAGGACATGCAGACTCCACACAGAAAGCACCCTAGCTGTGAATCAAACCAGAGAACCTATTGCTGTGAGCTGACAACACTAACAGCTGCACAACACTAAACTCTATATCATGCAAACATAATTAACAAAGCATGCTGGAGAGGAAAACCTGATTATCATGGCTTCTATCATTATTAGTATGAAATAATGAGACTCCAGTGGATTTTATTTTCAGAAAAGATACTTTTTTGGGAAAACTCATTATGCATTTTGCAATATAAGTGCGTTGCTAAAAATATTCACTAGTGTAATATTGTAAAATTCTGTTGTATCTTCCTCATTAATGAAATATTGTTAATCTCTGTCAAAGTTTGCCCTCATAATTTGCATATCTCTTACCTGAAGTGGCAGGCCTTATTATCACAGCTTGCCACAACACAGTCATTTGCAGTAATTTAAATGTCATTTCCTTTGGAATCAGAAATAGGAGATCAGCTCCAGGGCCACTTCAAGCTAGTAAAATGCCAATGAACTTCAAAAGACAGAAGCAGAAGGATCAGAAGATACACTTGCTGTCAAAACCACCAAAGCAAAAAGAAATCTGGAACATCATGTCAAGGTATTGCCACATGAAGCTGGGTTATAAAATAAACTAATGCAATGCAGAACTAAAAAATAGTCTTGATGCAAGTTACACTCTTGACAGAATTACAGACGCATTATTAAACATGAAAAGAAAGGTAAAAAAACATGCACACCCATACTTCAGTACATTTAGGATGTTGTAGTCCCCATCAGATCTAGCACTTTGTGTTCTGAAATATTAAGAGATAGAACTTGCTGTATTCAGAACATTTTAACTCCCTTTTTCTGTAAACAGAAAACAAATTAAAATAAGACTGAACTTTACAAAGTTCTTACCAACACTGTATTAGTCATTTTTTTCTAATGATGATTTGACATTGCATGCCGATTTACAACATAATGAGAAAAGCAATTTAATTTATGAATGGGCATTGTATAAACTACATATTGTGGAAGTGATTAGTGTTTATGACATGTATTCTTGTCCTAAGTGGTTCTACACCTGTTAGAGTATTCAGTAAGATTGCATCTCATTTAAGTTGAGCTTGTTATTCAGTATGTTAAAAATATAACACGTTACATAGCTGCAGTACTTAATTTTCATTTTGTTTCTCGGCCTATATAAACAACCATTAATGTCTGCTGTCAGAGATGACAGTTCAGCTTAAAAAATCTGAAGTAAGCATAAATGACCAAATAAAGTTATGGTATGGCTTATTTTCCAGGGGAAATACATATGCTGAATAATTTAATGATGTGCTAATCCACATACCAAGGTTCTATATATTAACATACATCAGCCATTAGGAACCTCAGCTCACATCAGTATATCATAGTTACTGGAAAGTACTATTAAGCATAATGAAAAAGTACCTAGCTAGTCAAGTTACAAAATGCAACAGGGAAAATTATGTGGTCATTAAGGTCAATCTGTCAAAGCCAAGATTGGGAAAATGAACTAGCAACCCAAGATGTAGAAATGTCTTCATCCAAAGTCTATGCCAGTGTAGGTAACATTATCAAAATGCATATTCTTCTGTCACATGATCCACAATTTAAGGGAACAAAAAAAAAAATCCAAGGACCAAGATGGAACTGAGGACTACATAAATTTGCTAAGATAAAAAAAAAGTATTTTTGGATTAAGTTTAAATCACATCCAAATGGCATTAATGTTTCTAGGTACAGACACACTTATCGTACTTTGAGATCTGCTGTTAACTAACCTAGTGAGATATGTTAGGAACCACTACAAATAATTTTACGTACATATCAGAATCAACAATGTAGGCAATCCACATAATTTTTTGCTGAAAGAAAAATAACATTTTTATAGATACCAAGGCTGCAGTCATTATGTCTGTGGGTTACTTTTTTAACAAACAATAGCAAATATTCAGGGCTGAAAAGGAGAATGTATAATCATAGATGAAAATGTCCCCATAATTATGACAAATTAGGTAGAACAGGCCTTTAATAAAATTAAAATTGACTACAGTGCAGATTCTTTTTGCTCAGAGTCAAGGACTGTTAGTTATCATGCTCACCACACTTGTTTCAGCTCACCCTTAAACAAGGCTTTGTTTGCTGTTTATAGAAAAGGGGAACTCTCAAAAGCCCTATAGTTAATGATTGGAATGGTAGTACTACAAACAGCCATCAGCCTATTATTATAACAAAGTATTATGGAAATGTTTTGAACAAGTGCACTTGAAAATAATATTTGAAAATCTTTTTCAACCATGGATACCACCCCAAATCACCCAAAATAACATTAGCAGAATTCTATCTTGTTTAACAGACTATATATATATATATATATATATATATATATATATCTATATATATATCTATATATATATATATATATATATATATATATATATATATATATATATCTATATCTATATCTATATATATATATATATATATATATATATATATATATATATATATATATATATATGATATATATATATATATATATATATATGTATGTATATATCGGTTCACTTCTAAAACCCGAAATTCGCTTACCTTACTTTCAAAGGACCAAGATGAAAAAAATGAAACTCCAGAAGACTGACCACTTGGACCACCAACATTTCACTATAGGTAAGTAACTGCTTGGCCAACCCGTCAAACAAACTAAAAGAGAAGCAGAGAAAGCTCACCCATGAGGGGGACTTTGCCCCTCACATCCCCTATGTGGCAGGCTGTGTCCCCCACACCCTCCTAACTAAATATATCAACTTTGAGATCGCACTAACATGGAGGTAAGGGGCAAAGGTCAAGATGCTGGCAAAGCGGTTACTCACCTGTAATGAAATGTCAGTGTTCCGAGGGGTCGGTCTTCTGGAGTTTTGTTTTTTTTGTCTCAGTCTTTTGAAAGTCAGGTATATGAGATTTTGCGTTTTAGAACGGGACCTATATATATATATATATATATATATATATATATATATATATATATATATATATATATATATATATATTTATATAAAAAACATTTCTTTAAGTATTGATACACAGTAGAGAAAAATAAAGCAAGTTTTATAAGGTATATTTGTTCTGTTAAATCAATGGCATATATGTTTAGTTTATTATATTTATAGATTTATTGTATTTATAGATGAGGCAGGGGAAATCTAATTTGGGCCTTTATGAGTGCACTAATTAGTATAGTCATTAATAAATATAACAGTAACACCAACGTATATTATTCCAGCTAAGTGTTGTAAGATCATGGAATAAATTACCACTGTATGCAATCATTGTACTATAAGCAAAGTTACATGGTCAGTAAGGCTACAGTTGGGCTCCCACATGACTTTCAGTTAGGTCCTAAACTCTAAATAAATATGAATTAATTAGAGAGACATGCATAATTTCTTTGGGTTGCAGGTTTCATTCTTCAGATTATCTTGCATTATCAAAAACTCCTGAAATCAGACAGCATGTGCACATTATTCAATCTTTTTAGTAATGATCACCTTGTTTAATTTGCAACTGTCACTTTAATGGGGAAAGAAAATATCATTATCTTCCAAATATGTAATTCATCATTCCAACGAATATACTGTAGAACGACAGTAAAAATGTGGACTCTAGTCTAGCTCAAGCATTATGGCAATAGTCTGCTGTCTTGAAGTCCAACCTCTTAATCTCTATGTATAAGAATTTCAAACAAAACCAAAGGGCCCAAAATAGGGACAGTTTTTTTAAACATTCTGTTTATAAACTTACAAAGTTAATTGAATGCCAGGCTTTTCATTAGTATTACTTTTCTAAAGCATACGAAGTCTGAGAATCAAATATCTGTCGTTATTTAGTGACTTTAATCCTCAATGATTTGCCAGAAGACTATGTGTTTTATGATTAACAATCAAAAATATGAGACAACAATCTGGACAGCTGAGAGGTATGCTTGAAGAGAATGTTCTGTCAAT
This sequence comes from Protopterus annectens, assembly GCF_019279795.1. Taxonomy (NCBI): domain Eukaryota; kingdom Metazoa; phylum Chordata; order Ceratodontiformes; family Protopteridae; genus Protopterus; species Protopterus annectens. The sequence continues at coordinate 1,477,719,778 of NC_056731.1, read as the reverse complement.
AGCGTACCATGTGGGGTTTCATGAAGTGATATATCAGTAGCATATATTTGAAAAAGCTGATCAGGAGGTCTTGAACAACAACAAAAATTGCATTGTACTGCTATAATCCTAATGATGCCACAACACTCTACCCAGCTACTAGATTTATGTATCAAAATAAAAGAAAATGGATTAGTTAATCAAAGAGTCAGACAAAAAGAAATTATTTATGTATTTACTTGTATTTATTGACCAGGAAAGTCAAATGGGCATAATTTATTTTTAGCGAAGGGACAGGGAGAATAAACTCCAAAATTTGTATGAAATATTACACGGACATAATTTCACAATCACATGGATCAAGCAGTTTTTTAATATTGTGTACTCAATTAGAATACTGACAGTTTCTACAAGTGTCAATAGATGCATTAAACACACATGCATGTGTTTATACTACTATCTTAAGAGTGGTAATAAAGGAAATGAGCTAGAAACATACACTCAGTGCAATTATAAGATAAAGCAGCATAGTTCAGAAACAGAGCAACCTATGATGGTAAAAGCAGATATTTGCATGGAGGATTTTGAACAGTAGAATCTAGTTTTAGTAAGGTATCATTTTGAAGGGAAAGTATTCCTTTACGTATCAGTAAGTTTATGCGTTTGTCTGACAGAGGAGGATAAAAATGGGTGGAGGAAATTAGGAAGAGTTAAAACCTGACTTCTCAAAGCAGTAGTTCTTTGTCTTTAGTGCAAAACAGAGCAAGTTAACTTTTTGTGATAAACAGTGAGATAAACAGCTCTGATATAGAGTGTAATGTATGGCATCTATATTCAAGTAATTTAGACACCATGTTTATGACATAAAATCCATTTTTCGATTATTCTCGTACTGGAAACATCTGATACTACTCTGTCTACAGGTAGTTGTGCTTTGATATTACTAGAAACAAGACAGCAAGCTCAGGGTTGATATACAAAAATGCAAGTAGCACAGATTCATTGAGACACAACTAAGCTCAAATATGCAACTGCATATCTGAATGAAAAGCTGATCATATCTGTATTTTCTTGTCTAGATATGTTTATAAGGAGATAGAGATTAATATGCAGATTCTATGGAAAATATTGTTGGAAACCTTCAGCAATCTTTTAGTAAAACTACTATAAACTAAAAATGAGCTAACCAAGGGGGAAATATATAAAATGCATACTTGGCTCTGTGCTGTAGAAAATGAGGAGTTTAAAGTCAATAAAACAATTGTCAAGAGACCATTGACAGAATGGAGTATAAGCAGGGTTGAGACCAGAAAGACAGAAAGGGCATTCATATTATTCTTAAACATTCAAACTGTTGATGTCACTTAAATGAACAGGGAAAATAATCCTCAGCATGCAAGAAAAAGTGAAAAAGAAGGTTGACTGTGAAATGACTGTTAGCAAAAATGACTACAAAATAAGATTTTTAGAATTTAACTAAGTAATCACATATATATGTTACCAGGAGGTCCACAGATTCACTGCCAATTGTCATAAACAATATTAAAGGTTCTGCTACAATAATTAATTGAATTCATGTCTGCATATTTTGTCCTGACAAATTCATTTTAAAACTCACCTTCCTGAGAATTTAGATCCCATAAAATCACAAGATGGAGTTAAAAATAAGCAAGTTATTTGGTTGGCATACTTTTAATAGGAAATACTACACCTGCTTGAGCCTCAGCTGCTCAAATTCAACTACCTCACAGCCAGGGAAATGAGTGACCTTTAGCCAATGTGAACAGCTGCTCATGCTTGAATTTGTTCGGCCAAGCAGTGGCCACACCAAATGGCTCACATCCTAGGAGATGAAGAGAGAAGAAGTGCTTGAGGGCTCGGTAAGTGGGGAAGGGGAAGGAGGGTGATGTTAGGTAAACAGAGGGAGAAAGGGAGTGTAATGTTGAGTGAGCGAGAACTTTAGGGTTGGGGAGGGTGAATGGATATTTTAGGTTTAGGGACTGAGCAGGACTTTTGGATTGGGGAGAGGAAAGGAACAGAGGATGTTAGGTTTAGGAACTGATCAGGATTTTACAGTTGGGGGGAGGGGATTTTATGTTTAGGAAGTGATTGGGATTTTAGGGTTATGGATGGGAAGCTGAGTTTAGGTTTAAGGAGTGAACCTAGACTTTAAAGTTAGGGATGGGGAGAGGATTTTATAATAATGAGCAATCAGTAATTTATGTATAGGGAGTAGCAGGGGAGTTTCTAGGATTAGGATAAGGTTTCTGGGTAGGGCTAGTAAACATCAGGCTTTAATAGAAATACTTAACTAAGGAAGACACATTACTGGGAGGTAGAACACTTGCTGAAATGAGTTTGTGATAATGAGAACATGTGTCTCAAGTAAATATGTCTCAAGCAGATGGAGTAGACTCATTTTAATATGCATGCTCAGCAATAAATTATGTAATTGAATGTTCTGCCTCTTCATTGATATAGAAAGACTGAATCCACTGGAAGTAATATTTTATGTAAAATCAGTAATATGCAGTAGATTATAAAATTAAACAGTTGATATTAAATTATTGTGTTTATCTATCTATCTATCTATATATGTATGTGTGTGTGTGCATATTTATGTATATATATATATATATATATATATATATATATATATATATATATATATATATATATATATATATATATATATATATATATATATATATATATATATATATATATATATATATATATATATATATATATATATATATATGTGAAAAAATATAATATATATATATATATATATATATATATATATATATATATATATATATATATACATATATATATATATGTGTGTGTGTGTGTATGCGTGTGTGTGTGTATATATATATATATATATATATATATATATATATATGTATATATATATATATATATATATATATATATATATATATATATATATATATATATATATATATATATATATATATATATATATATATATATATATATCTAGATATATATGGGTCTACTATACATGATCAACATTTCAAAAAGCCAAAACCTATGTTTGACTTTTGAAATTTCAAACATGTAAAAAACAAAAAAACTTACATACACATTGCTAGCAGGGGGGCAAGTCCCTCTGTACCCCCATGTGGGGCTGCAACCTCCACACCCCCTGCAATTTAAATATACCAACTCCAAGATCCAGTGGTAGCTGGTGACTCCAAATCAAAGGGGGGGGGGGCTGCAGGAGACAGTTGAATAGGTGGGGCCAGCAGGAAGGGGTGTGACCAACTGGAAAGGGGTGGAGCTAGGCTTGAAACCACAAAAACTGGGACTTTAATTAAATACACTACCCTGAATGCCAAATGATCATTATGAGACCCCAATCAAGACAAAATGAAGTGTAGAAGAAAAAATATTTCAATGCATTGGCTACATGACAGCTTACTTAATATCTAAATGGAAACAAAAAGGTTGTGAGGCATGAAAAAATAAATTACTTTTTAAATACATTACTGGAATCCCAGTCAAAATCAAGTATATAAAAAAAAAACAAGCATCACTCAACTCAAACCACTTCTCCTTGCACTGCAGTTCTAATTATAATGTACATTCAGCTTTATAAAAGTACCAAGTAACATGCTGACAGTAGCAATCTCTGTGATACTCCCACTTGTAAAAATGTTTCTTATCCAAAAAAGACATGCTGCCTGACAACAACTATCTAATTGTTTCATGTGGAAAACATGATCAAAGTAAAAAATGAACAGCAAACAAGAAAAAAGCTCAAGATAAATTGCTTAAAGGATTACTGCAGATGTTATGGACCACACGTAATAAACTGGCATTCTGTTTAGTTTATGGGTAAAGCCTGCAGCGATGAATGCAAGTCTCCAAAAAATGTAATGAGCTTCTGAAAATACTGTAATCCTGTCCTTTATTCCAAATCCTGCCATATGCATTTGAATACTTAAGGCTTATACGTTATCTAGTTATGTAAATATTCTCTGCATGGCAATAACAAAAAGGCTTTCAATGTCGGTTATTCTTTAACAGCATGCTTATTAAAGCTTACTTACATCTTACAATATCAGACAAGCTTACCTCATGTTCATTAAAACATTATTACTTAAACACAGAGCAACAGGCACTGCATCAACATGCATTTTCTGGATAATAAGAAGCATAAATCAACAGTATAAAAATATGACAGAAAACCAGAACAGTCTGAAAAATCAAGGACAGATGAAAATCCACTGTAGTACTCGTGTCTACCTTGGATGGGGGATACTCTGCACACTTACAGTGCATAACTGCTCCTTGCCTTGCTTGGACAGATCCCGAGTCACTACTTGGGGGAGTGGGGCACAACAAGTATGTCACAATTTGAAATGTCTCTGGCTGACAGTGATGGCCCTGACACATTTGTCATACCTGTCAACCTCAGAGCAAGAAATCTGGACAAAGCCATAAATAAAAGTGGGACAAAGGCTCAAAAATAAGGACAATTTTTAAATATTACTCTTATAAACTTAGAATGATAATAGAATAGTAGGTCTTGCATTAGTATGAATTTTCTGATAGGTATGGAATCTGAAACTCAAATGGCTGTCATTATTTTCTAACTACAATCTTTAAAGATTTGCCACTAATTTGCCAGAAAAACACAATTTTATGAAAAACAGACCAAAAATGTGATGCAAAAATATAAAATAACCACACAATACATCTGGGAATCTGTCAAAGATGGGACACTTTTTTAATATTAGTACTGTTAAGTTGAGCAGCTGACAAAAATAAAAGAATCTACATGCATTTCTGAAATAAAAGTAATCTAAAACTCAGATCATTACAATTTATTGTAAACCCTCCACATTTTCTTCCAAAATTGCCATTTTATGGAGGGATTATTAGGGGGAGTGCAACATTTTGAGCCAAAGTCGGGACAGTTTAGATGTTTGTATATACCTAATTCAATAAAGTGATTTATTTGCACGTACCTCTCAACCTCTTAATGCAGGAAATCTGGACAAGACCAAATATATTGGGGGAACATACAGACAGTACTAAAAATTGCTCTTATATAAACTTAGACAGTTGATAGAATAACAGGTCTTGCTTTAGCATGCATTTTTCTAATGGGTATGAATTCTGAAACTCAGTGTTTGTCATTATTTCATTCCTAAATGATTTACCAGAAAACCACAAATTTTTTGAGGAACAAACCAAAAATAAGAAGCAAACCTCTATTCATTCTGTGACAATCTGGAGAGTTGACAGGTATAGTTCAGTCTGGGCTGTCTTTGAGTTTGCCACCCTTCCACCCTCACAAAATCATGGCCCAATGGGGCCTCCCCCTGCAGCCATTCTAATGTCCCATTACTTGGCTATTTCACTCCATTTATGATAAACACTGTAGTGTGCATACTGCTTTACTTCTACGATGATTTGGATTTCATTTAAAAGTTTTATTTTACATTTTACAGCACAAACACTAATAGACATCTGCTAAACAAAGCAATGCAGTCTACAATGAAAATAGACTTAGCATTAAAACCTCTCTGCCCTTGAAACTCACATTCACTGAAACAGCATTGAAACCCACATTCAAAGAAAATATGCCTGGCCAGTGGCAGATAAAGATTAACTTTGGACTGTTTTCAAATCATAGGCCCCTTGCACAGGAAACATACATGTGTTCTTTGATACACCTTCCTGATTGTATTAAATTATATTCATTGTATAATACAGTACAGTTGCTAGATGGTATTTTAAATATATTGTTTTGCACATTTTTCCAGTAAACAATGAAACAAAATGCATGCACCGATGAAAAAAATGCCCAGTTCAGAACATTTCCATCATAAAAGACTACTAAAGCTTCTACAATCCACCAGTATCAGTAAAAATGCACAGTCTGGGGCAGAGCCTGAATGGCTAACTGAAAGCAGCATTATTTTAGAGCTCCATATAACTAGTTAAATAAGACAGGAAAAAATATTCTTTTTTTCTTCAAAGTTTAAAATCTTATAGCTAAAGGTCTAATTTACATAATTAGAAACTTTGGTAAAGTTTTACAAATAATTTCCTGTCAAAAAGCTTGGAGATGTATTCCCTTGTTAAAATGAGCAACTCAAAGAATTCTCACCAGGATGCTGCCTTAAAGAAGAAACTACAACAGATGGCATCTACCCTGCAGGAGTTGTCTTTGAAGATGGATGGTTTTAAAGAGAACCTGGAAAATCTTAAAACAAGCAGTCAAAAACAGGCTGACATCCTCAAGGAAATGCTACAACAACACCAGACAAGGGTAACAGGAATAGAGGTTTCTCTAAATGACTTAGAAAGCAGACTTAAGGATGAGACAACACAGAAAGAACTGCTTCTTAAACAAAATACTTGGTTGGTTAATAAAGTAGATGACTTGAAAAATAGGGAGAGGAGAAATAACAGCAGAATGTTTGGATTACCTGAAAACACAGAAGGTGAGGATATTATTTCCTTTTTATCAAGCTGGATCCCTGACTTTTTAAATTTAAAAGAAAGACTTTCCTTTGGCATTGAAAGGGCACACAGAACTCTTGGGAAACCTGACACTAACTCAAACTCTCCTCCTATGTCAATAATTATCAAATTTCTTTCATCTTTGGAAAATGAACTGATTTTAAGATCTGCTTGGAGGAAGGCACCTCTAAAATATAAACAGTGCCTGATAAGATTTGATAATGACTATTCATCTAGAACAATGGAACAAAGGAAACAAGTGTGGCCAATGATAAAGTTTCTGAAACAAAATAACATCAAGGCACAACTTGCATATCCAGCTAAGATAAGAATACTATATGCCAACGAGATGAGGACTTTTATTGACTTAGAGGAAGCCTCTTAATTTATTAAAACTAATAATGTGATTACTTTACCAGAAGATATGGACTGGATGTCACCTTCTCTCAAGGGAACAAAAGAAACAAATGTCTGGACAGATGTCAAAATGAAGAAGCAAAAGACTAATACTGTTACAGCCAAATCTCTCAAAGCATCTATTATGTTATGAATTGTTTTAACATTACTTTAAAGGACCAGTTTTACTGCTTGGAATTTTAAAATAAAGGTAACTAACTATTGGGATCTTTATCTATATTTTTTGAAAATAGATGACACATGAAAGTTTTCACATTACCTCAGGTATGTAAAACAGGGTACTTTTCTTTCACAGAAGGAGGTATAGCACATATAATATTTATACTGTAAGTCAACATATATAGTATATGTGTAGTTTCTCTTAATTTTCTCTTTTCCTTCTCTCTTCTCATTATTTATTTTAACTGCATCTTGTCTCCCTTTCTAAATTATCTCCTATTTACTATACTAATATAGTCTGTATATATTTAATAACTCACTATCTATACATAGATAAATAATAGTCTAAAATGATCTAGTTTTAAGGTAGACTAATTGGAATAGTGAACTTAATTAATTGTTATTACAATATTTATTAGATTAATGATAGTCACTATTATGCTTATTGGGATTGGGGATATGTCCGTGATTAACTCTGAAATGTTCCATTCATGTACATATATCCTTTGAATTATTTCCTTTTAGTATTAACAAATACATAAAAAAAAGGAGGGGAAAATGTACTGTTGGTTAAGAGAAGTGAAGCTTTCTTCACATTATATTTGTGTTGCCATAGCAACAATAAACAATTGCTGCAGTTTCTAAGGACACTGTGAATCTGCGAAGTGCATTTAGCCTCACAGACAACAAATAATAAGAAAAAGTAATGTTGTTTAGTTATTAAAATGGGTACTTACGCATTATCGCAACCAGATTTTTGCAGTTGCGAAATGTGCATAGCTCCACAAAAGAGAGTGCATTAAACACTTCAAAGTGTTATTGTAAGTCCTTAGAAGTGGCAAAAAACTGTACATAACTTTTACAAACCGAAACAAGTTCAGAAATCATCTTCCTTTTTTGCGTCTGTTACAGACATATGCTTGAGTTATCTTGCCTGCTATTGTACTGTCAGTTGCATTATTTACAGTCTGTGGAAGAAAGTGTGCAGGGAATAGTGAATGTCATTACTAAAATTACAGGAAAACTAGTTCATGTTACAGTGAAATGTGAGGAGAAAACCCCACATTTCTTTTTGTATGATGGTGCTTGTGAAACAAAACGATAATACATAAGTTCCCCAATTTTTACTGATGGAATTCTGTGGCTATGTAAACATTTCTAGTGAAACGTAGCAGGTATATGTAGGGTAACTTCACTTAACATGCTATGCCAAATTAGCAGCATGTCATTACTCAAGTTAATTGCTGAAACCTTAAAACATAATGCCTGCATTTGTGATGGCCGAATGTCAGTTGAAAACCATATAAATCCGTTGGCATTTGTGTTGGTATACACTACTATATTCAGTAAGAAGTCCATACTGTTTCTTTACAGTTGGAAACATTTATGCAGAAAAGGAAAATGGGACAGGAATCGGTTTTCTGAAAAGACTCTTCAGAAACAGTGAAGTGCAAAATATCTACCCTCATAACGTCAAATCATTAACAATGCAATGGTTCTTAAAAGATTAATTAAAACATTGGTTACAAGGACCAAGTTTACCGAAAGCAAACATAGCATCTCTGTGTTTTCCTTCTGTGAAGGATTCGTTGCCCAGTGTTAAAATATTCCAACACACAGTACGGCACCAGGCATAACAACTCATGTGTGCGTCTGTAATGCTCGCGAAACAGGAAGAGGATTTCTTAAATTGTTCCTGTTCCTTAAAGTTATGTAAACTTTTTGGAAAGTAGCAAGGACTATGATTAGCAGTTAGAAATCTTCCAGCCACTCATTTGTGTGCCGGTAGGCACTATTCCCAACCACAAAAATCTGGTTGTGATAATACGTAAGTAACTTAAAATGAAAAACAACCTAAACAAGGTAAGGTAAATACATAATAGGACTATTTGTAAATATCCTATGCTTTATCCTCATAGGATTACATATTCCTGGAAACACAACTGAAATGTTCCCAAACTACATGGGCACTGAAATGTAGCTGCTTGATTAAAATATATTACTCATTTTAACATGCTGATTCTACAAGCTGTCTGCACTGTAAAAGTTACATTTGATATGTTACTTGAAACTGACAGTCTCTAGACCACATGAAAAGATACATATTACTTTTTGCAACATGTTATTTTGCAGTTACCTCACACTCTGCACAAACTCACTTGGCAACTGATAGCTAGTCATTTAAAATATCAGTTTAAATATTAAATGTGCCCTTGAAATGCTATTGACATTTTGACAAAATATAATGTGAACTGTAAAATGAATGACTTGAAAGAAGTGAAGTAATGCATAGATTTCAAAGACAGTTCTTGACACTACAGTAAAAGTAAAAATGTATATTCACAAAGAAGTATTGAAATGTTTTAGTCTTCCAGTTAAAATAGCTTACTGTCAACATTTTGCGATATCAGAATGTTTGAAGAGCTAGGAAATTACTATTCTTTGTCTTTCTAATGATTATTAGACAGATGTTAGACTCTGCTTAGTTTAATGAATTGTGACATATGTTTATGATGAAAAGTGGACTCAGTTACTCACATTGGACTACACATTTCTGGAAACTTAACTGAAATGTTCCCAAATTACTTGCAAATTTAAATGAAACTGCCTGATTAATAAGAATAATTTACTTTAACAACCTGAATCCATAAGCTATCTGCTCTATATATGCTACAGTATATATATATGTCACTTGCATATGACAGTCTCTAGAGCACAAGAAAAAATACATATTTTTGCAACATGCTATATTTGCACTAACCATATATTCTAAACTAACTCAGATGGCAACTGACAAGTTATTTATTTGAAACATCAGTCTAAATATTAATTGTGCCCTTGAAATATTGTTGCTGCTTTGACAAAACAAAACCTGAATTGAAAAAGGAATGATTTGAAGAAGTGTTGTACAGATTTCAAAGACATCTACTGACACTACAATATAAGTAGAAATGTATACATCCAAGGAACATTTTAAATGCTTTATACTTTTAGTTAAAATAACTTATTGTTAACTTTTTGCTTTATCAGAAAATTTAAAGAGCTAGGAAATTATTTCTAATTTGTCTTTATAATGTTTACTAAAGTGATGTTTAGTCACTGACTTGTTTAATGGATTGCAAGTCATGTACAAGACAGACTACTGAAGGTTATTTCTGTTTACCTATGTTTGCTGAATTTCTTTTATAAGTACCGATTTAAAACAAGGGAAAGAAAGGGAAGGGAAATCTCTGTTTTTGGTTAAGGGAGGAGAGGCTTAATAGTATTCTAACTGCCCCGAGAACTCTCTAAGATGCTTTAAATACTATTTGATTAATGCTTACCCAAGGTAAGTCTTGATTACCATATAGGTACCTTCACATTCATTCTTAGCCTCTGCTTTGTAAATCTATAAGTATGTAAATGCACTACACACTAGAATGTAGGGCATCTCTACTCAAAGTCAGGATACCACTGATAAGCCATGTCTTTTCATAAGTGTAAGTTGAAGTTGGTGAGCTGAAGAGTGGGAAAGTAAAGGAAGTCAGTACACCTACAGTAAATTCGTATTTCATTGGTAATCACTCATTGTCTCCTGTAGAGTCCTTTTAGTCAAATTATTTTAGTAATAATCTATTTGTTGTTGGCTTATTTGGTGTATGCTCCTCTGTTGCATTATTTATCCAAAATGACATATCTGACATGTTTGGGATCTCTTAAGGGTAATAAAATATTGGATATTTTCTAGGTCAACATAATAATTGTTTATACTAACATTCCATCCTGATATATAAAATACTATAGAACTATAATAGAATAATATAGAATTTCATATATCTTTTAAGAAAATTCTCCATAGAATAATTTAACATATGGAGCTCAGTTGATATTGTTGGTTAAAGGTATGAGTGATAATCCAATAGATCGATCTTTATCTATTGGATTAGGAATAACTTTCATTCCATGTTTAATGGGAAATTCATATTTACTTGTATTTGATACTTTAGAATTAATGTTTTATAGAAGTACTTTTTAAAAGCCTGACCAGAATTTTATCCTACTTATATTTAAAGAAGAAAGAACATTAAATTAAACTCCCAAGTTTACACACATAAAAATAACATCCAGTGTTATTAGAGAATATGGTATAACTACTATAATCAAAATGAAAAAAGAAGCAACAATTTCTTCCAACAATAACTTGAAATGGATTTAACATTCTTATCATTAAATACCAATGGCTTAAATAATGCAAATAAAAGATCAAACTTGCTAAAATATTTAAATCTAAATAAGGCACAAGTAGTATTTCTCCAAGAAACGCATTTTAAGACTAATGATAGCTTTATTTGGAACCCTAAGGATTATACAGTCTTAGCTCAATCCTCCTATAGAACAAAGACAAAAGAAGTATCAATTCTCTGGAAGAAAAACATAATCACTCCAATAGTTATTTATAAATATGAAGACAAAGAAGGTCTCCTAGCACTTGTTATAATTAAATTTAATAACAGAATATGGACCTTAGCTAATCTATATTGGTTCCCAAGAATTGGAGCAGGAACGGTAAAAAACACCTAGATTTTATTTCCAACAATTATAAAGGAAATCTTATACTGGGAGGAGACTTTAATTGTACCTTAGAAGCTTCTGAAACCACCAAAGAAGTCTTTTTGCATAGCAACTATTTAAAAATCCTTAAAAATGGATTGATTCATTTAATTTAATAGACACTTTAAAAAAAAAAGATGATAAATCCTTATTATTTTCCCATAAAGACCATATATTTGGAACACAAACCAGAATAGACAAAGCATTTGTAGTTCAAGATTTACAAACAAAAATCCTCAACTTCTCAATAGTTCCATGCTGCTTCTCAGATTATGACTCTCTGATAATGAAGCTCCAAGTAGAGTTTAAACCTTTAATCCTATCAACTAGAATTTCATCATATATCATGAAAATTAAAGAATTCAGACCCTGGATGTTGTCAGAACTACAATTATTTCTTGAAATTAATAATACAACAGAAATCAGTAGAGTCATGGTTTGGGACTCATTAAAAGTGTATTTATTTGGTAAGACCCTTAGCTGGTACAAAAACAAAGTTAGAGAGTGGGATTCTGAATCATTAGACTTGCAAACCAGACTCTTGACAGCAAAATCTAAAAAAAAATCAGAATTGTCCAGAAGTCAAAAAAGAAATAGAGTAATTAAATAAAACATATAATGAAATTCTAACAAACAAAACTTGTCTAGCCTTGGAAAAATTAAAAATAAACTCATTAGCCACCTCCCCTAGATATCTACATAACTTATCTACAAGAATTAAAATACAATCTAAAGTAAATAACATTAGTAGCATATATTATGAAAAGAAAGGGAAAAAAGTATCAGATATAGGAAACATCCTTGAAACATTTTGGTTCCATTATATGGAACACTTCAAAAAAGAAGATTTAGATACCAACCAAATAAACTTAGATACAAACCTTATCAATATAAAAAAATCCCGAAAACTTAAAACTAGACCTACAAAAACCTATATCCTACAAAGAAATTGTTGACAAGATAAAATAATGTAAATCTAACAAAGTTCCAGGGATAGATGGTATAATTACGGAAATTTACAAACTCTTCCCTTCAACAGTAATCTCCCTTTTTCATAAAACTTTGCTAGAAGTCCAGTCAGAAGCAAAAATACCACCCTCATGGAAATATTCTCTCATAATACTGATTCTAAAAGATAATAAACCATCAGACCGTTGCATGTCATGCAGACATATATCATTACTAAATAATGATTACAAAATATTCATGTCAATCCTAGCTAACAGAATGAAAATCCCACTTTCAAAGACAATTAATAATGATCAAACTGGATTTTTATATAACAGGCACACACATGATAATATTAAAAGGATACTTACTCTTAAAGATTATGTGAATAGAGAAGATAGACAAACACTTGTAATCGGATTAGACATAGAAAAAGCCTTTGATTCCCTCAACTGGGAATATCTATTTAAAACTTTAGCATTATTTGAATTTCCTCCTCCCTTCATCTTATTACTAAAAAACATATATATTAATAACTTAGCCTACATTAAATTAGGTCATTTCACCTCAGAATCTATCCATATAATGAAAGGTACTAAACAAGGATGCCCCCGTTCTCCTATTTTATTTGGTTTGGCTATAGAAATACTTGTAGAAATAATACGCAATAATCCAAGAATAAAAGGAATAGAAGTCTATGATCAGTACATATCTAAAATAATGGTTTTTGCTGATGATATTTCATTAACCCTATCAAACTCCAGAGAGTCATTTGGAGAGCTAGAAGACGTAATGGAGAAATTTTATAAGAGTTCAGGTCTACACTTTAATAGATCAAAATCAAAATTTCTATTTTTAAATAAAAAAAGACCTACAAGTTACAGATAAATCCATCATAGGAAAACAAGAACTTACGCTAAATTATTTAGGAATAGTGTTATGCAAAAATATAAACAAAACAATATTAACAAATTATAATAACATTACTGAAACAAAAAATATATATAGAAAAGTAGAACAAAATGAAATTAACTTTTGAAGACAGATTGCAATTAATAAAAATGGTCTTATTGCCAAAAATACTATATGTAGCATTAGCAATACAGTTAATTTCTGAAAGATGCATTCTTAAAGAAATACACTCATGTTTTCTAAAATTTTATGGTAACCCAAAAAGAATCGAGTAGCTCTAACTCATCACATTAGACCCTGGAAACAAGGAGGATTGAACTTCCCAGAAATAGAAACATATATAAAAGTATCTGTGCTTAAAACTACAATAGACTGGATAAACCCAAATTATTTTGCCAGCTGGAAAGAATTAACAATGGCTATATTATCAAATGAATTTAATTTGTTAATTTTTTTTTTAATAGTAGACAAATAAAAAAAAACCTGGTACATACTGTGCATAAGTATACAATATAATATAACAAAACTTTCTAAAACAACACTGATTAATCATTACATAAATTCCTTTAGGAAACTTATCCACTGCAAACATAGATCTAAAACTTTGGTTTGACCTTTTAACCCCCTTTGCCATCACTAAGAACTTTCCTTACAAAATATATAGGGAAACAATAATCTCCTGAGAACAAAATGGATTCTTATGCTGGTTTCAATATGTAAATAAATTAAATGTTTTAGATATATATATGATAAAAACTGCTTACAATATTCCAACACAGGACTGGTTAACCTTACAAAGCATTCTAATGTACACTCAAGATTTATGCAAATTAATTAATATTTGCTCATTTAAAGATATTCCACATCTAATAAGTTTTCTGTATGAATTTATATATAATAGTTGTGAAAAGAAAAAATCCTTTTCAAATCTATATAAAGAGTTAATAACATATAAAACAATCCCCAATCCTTTATACTGGCAGTTCTTAACAAAAGGTCAGTCATTGCAGTTAAAAGAAGAAATTAAAAGTAACATCTTACTATCAGTTAATTACACCTCTAACACACAATACTGGAAAATATTTAACTGGAAATACTTACACAGAGCATTTTTAACACCAGATAGAATTAAAAAGATCAGTACTATTAAAAATGTTTTTTGCTGGAGGTGTGAAAAGTCAAATAAAGCAGACTGTATTCATATTTTTTATGAATGTAATAAAATTAAATCATATTGGAATGGAATCAATCATTTTGTACAAGCTTTATTTAATGAATCCTTTACCTTAACTAAAATATTGATAATACTAAATGTAAATGAAGGTCCCTACCTGAAAAAGACAAATATGTATTTGTTATGGACAATGCTTGCTATATCTAGGAAATGCGTAACCAGAAGGTGGAATTTAAATATACCCCCAACCTTAGAAGAATTCTACACTTTACTGAAGACAACTGCATTGATGGAAATAAAAATAAAAGAACTATAAATCTATCCCAGACCATTGGTAGATAATCCTTGGAAGAAAGTTATATCTTTGTTGGACACTCTGCAATAATCATTATTGTATCTCTGATAACTGATCTGTTAATTCTATATTTAATAACATACGGTGTATATAATTGAAAGTCAGGCTATTGTAAATATTGTATATAGTTGTTTACAATGATATTTAAAAATATTATGTAAATGTTATTTTAATTGAAAATAAAAAATAATATGCACAGTATCTGCAGAAGTAAAAGTCATCTAAATGATTCCACATTAAAGAAATATGTAACTAATGAAGAGGTTGCTGCTTGCAAGCAATTTTATATTTCATTGTTTCATCGACAAATAATGTGCCTGTTGCCCTTGAGGAATAAATTGTCCATGTTACATTAAAAAATAAGCTAGCAATATTGCAATAGGGAATGGATAGAAAACTGATAACAAGTTCATCGTTACTAGGTATCTCTGTCAAAGAGGACATTCTCAGGACTGAAGTATCAACCCCTTTAAAAGTACAACACAGTACAGTATCAACAATGCCTTTCTATACTGTGGGAGTAGAACCCACAGCCTTCTGCATCAAAAGCAAGTACTTTACCTGTTATGCTATTAACAATGCAAGCAGACTCAGTATAAGCAGCTCTAAACTTCTCTTCAAGATCTGAGCTCCTTGTAAAATTCAGTCAACACTCAGCTGTATCTCTCAACTTAGAAGCACAAGAAATCTGGAAAAAGCCAAAATTTATTGGGGGGGGGCAAAAGCCCAAAAACTAGGGACACATTTTAAACATTGGTTGTATCATCTTGGAAAATTGCTAGAATAAAATCCTGTGTTATCACCATGCCTTTCACTGCCAAGTCTTGGCCCCAGGACCTTGTGCAGTACAGTCAGAGCAGCATACCACTATTTCAAATCAGCTGTTTCTTGAAAGACAGGTAAACTGAAACTTAAATGGCTATCATTTAGTGAATTCAGTTCTCACCATAGTTCTCAGCCTCTTAGCACAAACCACCTAGACAAAGTCAATAATGGGAGAATACAGCTCCCAAACATATTCAGTGAATTCAGTTCTCACCATAGCTCTCAACCTCTTAGCACAAAAAAACCTGGAAAAGGAAAGCCAATAATGGGGGAATATAGCCCTAATAATAGGAACAAATTTTCAAATATTGATCTTATAAACAGAAAATTGCTAGAATAAAAGGTTTTGTGTTACCATGTAGTTTCTGAAGAAGATGAAGTCGAAAATTCACATGTCTGTCATTATTTAGTGAATTCTAAATCCAGAAAAACCACAAATTTCACAAGAACTAAAACATGAGGCAAAAATGTTACAAGTGGTGGTGGGTAGGGAATCCAAGCTCTTGCTACCTGCTCCCAAGGTACAGGGTTTGAGACTACTCCAGCTACCAGGTATATTTAACTGGGGCATTTCACATATACACTGGGTCCAGTCCATTGCTAATCCTTCCATTGCTAGCTCCATTCATTGCAGTTCTGCACTAAGTCCTTCCATTGCTCATCCTGCACTAAAAAAACCCACAAGACGTCCTTCCCCTTCCGGTGAGATGTCCGAGCCTAGCCTGCAGATGTTGCCTGTGATCTCTGCTCTTGAATGTTGTCTTCCTAATCCAAACTGCTGCTGAGACAGTCCAGATTCTGCACATGCTCCGGACTGGTTCAGCAGCAGTCCATATATCATAAATGCCATGAGTGCGAAGGTCCGGGACTTGCGTTTGTTTTTTATTTTATTTTATTTCTTCATTTACAGCTGGGGTGGTGAAGTCCTGTAGTCCAATAGCATGGACAATCCCTACTGAGACATCTTGTGACAAAATGGGAATCTTTCCAATCTGCACTATACAGAGATGCCCGTTCTGCATGATCAAAATTTCAAAAGTTGAACATATGGTCTCTGCCGTATGGGAATCGGCTTTCTGAAATTCTGATCATGTGTAGGGTACCCATATATATATATATATATATATATATATATATATATATATATATATATATATATATATATATATGTATATTTATTGAAAACACAAACCACAAGTCCTAGCCAGTAC
>NC_056731.1:1477660201-1477697701 GCF_019279795.1 Protopterus annectens | reverse complement strand
TCTGCAATCTTAGTCAGCCAGAGGCCTATGGTATTGGCTTTTACTTTCAAATAGTAGATGACAAACAAAAGTGATCCCAGCACAGAAACCTGAGGGACTCCACTGGTGACTGGTCTCACAGTTTCTTCTCTCCCCTGTTTTGATTAGTTGTGTCCTATCTGTGAGCAATACAGTGGGTGACATAGGGGTTCATTCCCAGGTTATTTAGTTTTCTACTACGCCTCAGTGGGATATTCTGTTAAAAGCTTTGGCCAGGTCAAGGTATGCAGTGTGTACCATTTTGCTTTCATTCATTGCTTTGGTGACTTTTTCAAAAAACTCGACCAGGTTGAGTTAGCATGACCTGCCCTTGATGAACCTAAGCTGAGACATGTCTCCTGTTTGGAGATTCTCTATTTCATGACAGATTAAATCAATTATAAGTCTTTTCATAGCTCTATATATGAGGCTGGCCAGATTTATGAGTGTGTAATTGCTTGGGACTGTGGAAAGTCATCTCTACCGGCGATTCATAAAAACCCACCATTTTACATCAATGGCTACATTAAAAGGGTCCTGTTTCCACAATGCAATATTTTGTGATTCAGAGACATATTAACCACAATGAGGAAATTTCTCATTATAAGCTAATTTGCATGTCTCTGAACTGCTAACTACTGTGAATTCAGATAAGTGCTTCCTGTGGTAGTTAACAGTGGTGGTGTTCACATCATGCTAGAACAGGCATCTCTCCTCATTCATTCTTCCTCACAGACAATACACATCTGGGGATTCATAAAGACACCCATTACAGATACAAAGAGCTGTGGGGAAAAAAGCTGTTTCTGTGATTTGGAAAATGTGATTCAGTATCACATTAGCTGCAATAATGAAGAAATATTTCAATATCTGCTCATTTGCTTGCCTCTGAATCATGCAGTGCTACCACTTGAGATAATAGGCACTTTCCTGTGGTAATTTCCTCTGGTGGCCTATGGCGCAGTCACCCTCCCTCATTCATTCTCCCACACAGACTCAGTTCAGAATCTCGAATTCCTGAAAACTTGAATTTCATATGGTTGAGACCATATGCGATTCAGAAATTTGAAATTCTGAAGTAAAGTATAAAAAAAAAAAAAAAAGTCAAACACATTGTTTCTGCAGGGTGGCAAGCCCCCCTGCACCCCCCACACCCCCTACTTAAATATACCAACTCTGAGATCACGCTACAGTGGGGAAAAGGGAAATCTCCCGTTCCATGCTGTATGCAGAAGCACAGAATGGGTAATTTCCCATTTCCTTGCTATACTGTGATCAAGGAGATGATATATTTAAGTAGGGTGGGTGCAGGGGGGGCTTGCCCCCCTGCAAAAATGTTATATTCAACTAAATTAAAGTATTTTTTTTTACACTTTAGAATTTTGAGTTTCTGAAAACTCGATCATATGGTCTCGACCATATGAAGTTCGAGTTTTCAGGAATTCTAGATTCTAAAGTGCTCCCTCCCATACATATGCTCAAATAAAAACTTGCACACACACACACACACACACACACACGCACACACGCACACACGGACACATGCACACACGCACACACGCACACACACACAGACACACGCAAACACAGACACACACACATACACACACACACACACACACACACACACACACACACACACACACACACACACACACACACACACACACACGCACTCATATGGACACACCACTGTACCTCTTACCTTTCCTTTAGTTTACAGAGATTCTTTGTTGTAACCTATCATTTCTCTCTCTCTCTCTAACAAATCACAGATGATTACTGTCAGTCAGTAATGCTAGACATTAGAGTTTCATTCTTCTTAGTGTTCAGAAAATGAAGCTAAACTGTAGCTCTACCAACCTTTTAAGCTAGTCAGAGTAATATTTAAAAATTCTCCTTGGTGTCATCTAGTGTTCACCCTGGCCTTGTCTGGAAGTCTTCAAATTGGCCATATAGGGGTAAGTCAGCCCTACAACACACCAACACAGCCTCATCCCTCTTTACTGTCCCTAATTTTACAGAATACTCATTCCCCAGGATTCAATAAAATCAGTGTAGGCTCCATGAAGAACCTACAAGGAAAGTACCCATGTACACAGCCACGGTTCCTCCTTGGCAGCATGCCATATATATTAATTATTACACACTGCCGACGGAAAGCACAGTAACACAGATTTTGAATCCATGTTAACAATACTGTAGAGGCTGTGCTGTTCTTGTGCACTGTCCAGAAAACGTCTGTATAGTTGGTAAGCACAGCATAATACGTTTTAGACCTTTAACTGGATTGATAGCTGAACAGCAGATATTACTTCATGAAATTGCAATTTTAATTTTTAATTTTTTTTTCCATTTATGTGCTTGTTTGTCCAGTGCAGCACATTGTGCTGCTATGCTTAGCATTGCTCACATATACAGAAGATGTCTACTAGACATCTAAAACTAGAAACCAGATGTAATCAATTTTAATTAGATATACACTTTCCTTCACTAGCCCAGTGGCTAGATCAGTTGAATCTGGACCTCCAGTATAGTAGTTCCCAGGTTCAAGTCCTGAGCAGTCATTCGTTTTACATTTATTGCTGAGAAAATGTGTCAGGCGACTGAAACATCAGTTTAATTTAAAATTTAAAAAGTGTTACATTTGGAAAAGCTGCACAATGCTAAGCAGCACTTAAACATTGTCAGCAATCTATTCCCATTTGTGCATTGCTAAGCTCCACTTAAACATGGTTTGTGCAAGTTTGTGCAATGCTAAGCAACATGGCACATTTTTAAAAGTTACAGAATGATTTGTAAGGGTGGGAATGCAGCCTATTTAAAGGCATGCTGTCTATCCTGGTTGGGCAACCTCATCCCTATTGCCAGCATCAATCACTGCCTCCACAAGATCTGTGAAGGTACAGTGCTGATAGTCCCATGGGTGAAGACTTGAGTCACATTGCTACTGTGTCTGATGTCCATGGGACTGGGAATCCACAACACCCACCCCTTTTACCTCATCTTGTGTCCTACACTAACCCTGTCTGCTGTCTTGTCTCTCTTTTCAGTCTGCAAAAGCTTCCTCACCTTCCCAACCTACCTCCTCCACGTGTACCTGTGCCTCTTCCCCAGCATTCCACTCCCACCTTAAAAAGGACACCTGTCCCCAAAAAAATAATCATCCCATACATAGCTCTCCATTTTGCAGGTGTCCACTGGACAAACATAATTTGGTCCAACTGGCTTGACAATGCACTTGGGCATGACAGTCCAAATTCAGCCTAAAAATCTGGTAAAGTGCACACTTGTTGCTGTGCAATTAAAGGATAGCTATGGTTCTTTCCTACACCCTTTCTGCACATACCTACATGCCTTTCACTATAATTTCCCCCTGCTTGCACCCCATTTTACCACTGTCATATCTCCTCATTTTTTTACTTCTTTAAAGATTTTTTTGTGCAACTCTGCACAATGTACAGTATCACTAATCTCATCTAAATGGTGTTATATTAATATATGTTTGTGAAAAAACATTAATCATGTTCAAGCAAGGACACTTGTGCTCTATTTTGAACCCAGGACCATCACACCAGTAGACCAGTGCATCAACCCACCAAGCCACACAGCTGTTAATTAGCACAGGTGTTTTAAGAAAAACATAATAACTGCAATAAAAATAAAAAGAAAGCTACCAGGAAATAAATGTTCCTTGTACAAAAGCAGCAAATAAAATGAACCAACACTCAGCACAGGAGCAATCTAAGGCTAAAGATCACAGTCCACATAAATAAAAATGCATAAAGTTCTAACTCCACAGGCTCCACAAGAATTCACAAGAATGGTAGTTATAGATACAATAATCAATTCGGTTACTTTCTATAACTACCATTCTTGTGGATTGTGGATTTTGCTGCTGTATTTTTATCAATCGTGACAGTACTATTAAGACCTGGTTCAGTATCTGCAGACAATCTAACAATCTATTCATACTTATTGTTCTCTAAATAATTATTAATATCACCCACTCTAACTCCCTTTACTACGGCTGGAGTGATGTAGTAGTAAAGGGAGATAGAGGGGGTGATATTAATAATTATTTAGAGAACAATGAGTATGAATGGATTGTTAGATTGCCTGCAGATACTGAACCAGGTCTTAGTAGTACTGTCTCGATTAAACCTGTATTGTTGAAAATACAGCAGCAAAATCTTTAGATATTTTAAAGTTTTAAAATTGTATTCATAGGTATCATGTGATTTGCTGGCTGTGGTCATCTTATGCTTTGTGCTCTTATTTAAAAAGTCAAAATGGTTTTAGAAGTGTGTTAGCATTGAGAAAGGGAGTTTTCCCAAAAGTTTTGCTTTTATTAATAAAATCAGCTTGACGTTGGAACTGTGTTATTTATATATTTTGCAGTATTGGTGTTCCAGTTATCTCAGTAGCAACATTTTATTGATTATTGCTTGGGCATGAAGTTGCCAGTGCAACTCTTGGCAGAGCCAGTTCTCATGTTCGGGGGCAGAGATGATGAACTGTCAGGTCTGCCTCGCATGGCTCAAAACTGTCCAACATACATTCACAAAGGGCTAGTGCTGAGCTTGGCTGTGTTCATGCAGACTCTCACACACCACTGTCACACTCAGGTCACCTATAGTCACACACACACCACATTTACATTGTCAATCTTGCCTGCTTCCCTTTCTGCCTCACACACATGCTTGCCAACCTATTGGGTCAGCCTAGGCCTCCGGCACCCCTATTCAACACCCTGTGCAAGTGATGATGCCTGTGCCACATCCCTGTCATACTTCTCATCACTGCAGGGAAATGAAGCTATGTGTCTAATGCACAGAGTATCTGAAGTAACATGTTCTTGTTTCATCCATTATTGCCTTTGACATGCTACGTGTACTGGTCAGTTACAGGTATTGTGCACTGCCATTAGTAATGATTAAACCATGTTATGTTGTGTACGTTACATTGGATGCTGTTGTAAAGGCTGTGTAATCACACAATAAAAAGTGTCTCATGGCACTGCTTATGTTTGACTTTCAGGATTGTGTAGGACACACCTACGGGTTCAGATCTACAATAAACCCATCAATGTCAGAGCACAGGATGGAATGACAACATGGAAGAAAAATGTCATCAGAAAGGTAAAACAGTATAGTTGCATGGCTCCATGGGTTCATATGTGTGTAATAGGCTAAAAAAAGCAAGGATGTCTTTCATCTTAGCCATGAATCCCTAAACTCTGACAAGGTCTGATACCCTTGATAAATGTAAGCAGAGTTTGTGAGATGACACATGGACAAGCCGGGGTGTGCAATGTGAACCTTCCACAGTTTGCCTGTGTCCATTAGAGATATTTGCCCTAAAGCAGTTAAAATTGTCATGTACCCCATCTTGTTGTGTATCTTGCATATTATTTGCATTAGGACATAACTGTGCTTCACATGCATTGGGAGCCTGATACATATTGGGTCTAGTGTCTGGGCTACATCCCTGTCTTTCCAGCATGTATTCTATATACCACAGTCAAGGTGTAGGTATATAGGAGTGGTAATTCTCATGCTAGTCCTTTTTTTGGATATGTAGGAGGTACAAAGTGGGGTCTGACACCTCCCTGCATGGCAGGCATACACCATCTCTCCAAAGCATGTGGGACACAGAATACACAGTTATGGGCTTGACACAGTTTGCATAGTACATGTTATGTACACTGTGTATCAATTTACTATGGAACCTCTGTGGATGTGACATTTGTCAGGTATGCCTGGTTAGTTACATACCAAGGGTAGCATTTCACTCAATGGTAGGTGTGATGAGTGCTGAATACAGCGGAACAATGACTGTCTTGGATATACATGCCATACCTTTGTTTATAGGTTGCGCTGCCTAGAATGTATCCCTGGAAATTACCAACCTGTGACAGTCAGAGGCTAGATCACTATCTATGTGTCCATAAGTCTCTGACTACTGGATCAACTGTTGGATGTATGTAGTCAATGCGTTAGTTACCAGGGGTGGTTGACTTCCCAAGGGATAGTATTGTACATCCCTTCGATTTACTCTTAGTCCATGGCTCTATCAACAAGTGAATATCTGTGCCAGCCCATCCTGGATAACTGTTGAGTCGGTGTGGGATTTAATGGCAGCTCCTAATTTGCAGTCTTCTGCAAAGTTAGTCAGTCAGAAGCCAATGAAAATGGCCATGAATGCAGATAAGTAAATGCCTAGAAGGAGCACATCCTACCCCACCCAAACCCACATCACAAATACTTACATGTGTGGAGGTCTTTACCAGACACATAAATAAACACCAGACACCTCAGAAACCCAAACAAGAGCTAGCTACACATAATCATACCTCTGCAGAACACAGTACACATAATTGGGCATGCACCACTGTCTCACCAGTAAACACCTAAGGCAAAACACACAATCAAACATATTACTCATAGGTGACTACATCATGAGACACATTGGTTTGCCTCTCACCAGGCTACATAAGGGAAAGGTCAACATCAGCTTTCTGTAAGGTGCCAGGATATGCCATATCACCATGCACTCAAGTCTGTCAACATCAGTCACAGTTATGACTATGTCATGGTTCCTGATAGTGTGCATGACTTGAGAAATTAGTCTCTGGACTGTATGCAGTGACATGACTGGGCTGACAGACTATATGTCTCAGGCAGGTATGCCCTTGACCTTGAGCTGCATTTTACTGTCACCTAGGATGATAGCTCTATACAAACAGAAAATGATTGACTTCAATAATTGTCGTAGCGTGTGGTGTCAGTCTAAGGGGATCCACTATCTGTCAGCCTGGGATTACCTGCTCAACAGACCTCAATACTTTGTTAGCGAGGGTCTTCATCTGTCACCTCTAGGATTTTGGTAACTGGCCAAGACTGTTGCCACCACCATAGAGTGACTTTTAGGTGGTGTCACATGGAAAAACTTTCCAGTGAGAAATGCTTTCTACAAACAACATCACGGTTATGTTGCTAAATGCTAGGAATGTCACAACTAAACCCCACTCAGTGGAAGCTGTCCCCACCTTGGAAGATGCACAAATTTGGTCATAGGTTCATAGGTTCATACTAGGCTATCTGCCCTAGGGCATTTATAAGCCTAGCCAGAGTGTGTTTGGCTTTCGCCACCCATTTTAAATTAATTTTGCTATGCCCTTTTTCGAGGTTAGTATACTGTGCCTCTGTGACACAGAAGTGATACCCACGGTAAACCTACGATCTCCCATCCACTCATCAAGATTCCTCTTGAAGAGAGTCAATGAGGGATTCTGCCTAACCTGGACTGGGATTTTATTCCAGAGTGAAGGGAGCCTCTGGGTTATGAATCTGTCCCTCCAGCATGTCCTATTTATTTCAGTGCTGAGGTTCAAGTCTCTCAAGCGCATAGCTCTATGGGATTTGGATGGTTGAACATGGCTTTATACGTCAGGCACAGATCGCCTCTGAGAAGGTGGCATGCCACTGAGTAGAGCTGGAGTTTCTTTAACCGGGCAGCATATGGCATCTGTTTGAACCCTTTGATTCTCTTGTTGAGGTACTTTTGGGGTCTTTCCAGTTGCTGCATGTGTCTGGTAAGGTACATCCCAAAAGGGGCATTGTACTCAATTATGGGCCAATGAGGGATGAGTAAAGAGGCACGATGACCTCCCCTGATCTAGATGTGAATCCCTTCATGATTAGGTGGGCTATATAAAATGTTTTTCTAACCACTTTGGCCATGTGGTTGTCAAATGAGAGATTGCTATCAACTTGGGTCCCCAGGTCCCTAATTACTTCTTCTGTACTTAATGGATTACCATCTATGTGGTAATTTGTGGGCACTTTGATTTTGCCAAAGGGGATGACTATACACTTTTTGGTGTTTAGCTTGAGGCTATGGCTCTGGCACCAGTTGTCTGTTTCTATGAGGTACTTTTGGAGGATGCTTGTGTCGGCTGGAGAGTCGATTATGGCGCCCAGTTTGCAGTCATCTGCGAACTTGGCCAGCCACAGTCCTTCCGTGTTGGCCTGTACCTCCGAGAAATATATACCGAACAAGAGAGGTCCCAGGACTGAGCCTTGTGGGACACCACTTGTAACTGGTTTGGAGTCTGACATGGCTCCAGCAATTCTAACCATGTGGTTTCTGTCCTTGAGCCAGTTTGCAACCCATCTAGTGACATAGGGGTTTATATTTAAGCTGGTGAGCTTATCTATAATGCCCGAGTGGGGTATTGTATCGAAGGCTTTTGCGAGGTCCAGGTAGGCTGTGTGGACCACCTTCCCCTCGTCAATGGCCTTGGTGACTGTTTCAAAGAAATTGACCAGGTTTAAGAGGCAGGATCTGCCCTTAACAAAGCCAAACTGGGTAGTATCCAGTGTCTGTAGGTCCCCAATGTCTTTATTTATGAGGTCCATGATAATCCTTTCCATAGCTTTGCAGACCAAGCTAGTCAGGCTTATGGGGCGATAGTTTCCAGGGTCCGTTGAGGCACCACCTTTGTGGAGAGGGACCACTGTTGCTGTACGCCACTCTTTGGGTACATATCCTGTAGTAAGGCTGAGATTGAACAGTAGTTTTATGTTTGGGTTTAGCTCTTCTTGGAGTTCATGTAGGACGCAGCCCGGGACACCGTTTGGTCCCATTGATGCTGTGCTTTTTGCTTTGGAGAGGGCGGCTCTTACCTGAGCATCTGAGATGTCGGGGGGGCAGCACTCTGCTGGGATAGATATTTGCCCTTTTGGTGGGGAGGGGGGGAGAAGTTTGTGCTGAACCTGTCAGCTAGGATGTTGGCAATGTCTGTGGGTTCGGTGTATTTTTTGTCATTTTGGACTAATTCTGAGCATATCTGAGAATTTCCACCCAGGTTCCTAATATAACTAAAGAAAGCCTTGTGATTATCCTTAGTGTCCTGTGCAATTTTTCTCTCGAAGCTGGCCTTAGATGATTTTATGAGTGCCCATAGTTTTTTGCTAATACTGATCAGAGATGCCTTCCCTTTTTGGGATTTTGCTCTATCATGTAGTAGCTTCCTCCTTCTATTGTATAGTTTGTTTATGGCTGGGGACCACCAGACAGGATGTCTTCCTTTGGAGGATTGGGTCTTGGTTTTATTTGGGATTACATGATCCATGCATTCCTGAAGGTGTTCATAGAATGCGTTTATAAAGGATTCTGTGGTCTGGGCCATATTTTCCACAGGCCTGGGGGCTTTGAAGGATTCCACCTTGGTTATGAGGAGTGTGAAATTTGCTTTCGAGAAGTTTTTCACTGTGGTTTTCTGGGCAGGGGGTGGGGTCAGGATGTGAATATCCAGTGAGATTAGTTTATGGTCTGATCTTACCAGTGAGGGATACACTTCTGGTCTCGATCATAGAATCCCCATGTTGGTGATGATCAGGTCCAGTATGTTTTCCCCTCTAGTGGGAGTGGTAACAAGTTGTTCCATAGCATTTGAGTTTATAAATTCTAGGAACCTTTGGGATAGGGTGTTGGAGCTAGAGTAATGCTCCCAGTCTATGTTTGGGTAGTTGAAGTCACCCAATATAATGGTGTTTGGAGAGACCTTCATATTTTCCAGTGTTGTCAGGAAGGCTGAGTGGGGTTCCTGGGTTTGGGAGGGTGGTCTGTAGCAGGCTATAAACTGGATGGCAGTTTTACCCACTGTTAGTTGCACATGGATAGTCTCTGATGCTTCGTGCTGTGCCACCAACCTGGAGGTGTGGGTATCTTTGACGAATATTGATACTCCCCCTCCTTTTGTGGTTTGGTCCAAGTTTTGGGGACAAAAAGCATGGTATGAGGTATAACCTGGTAGTGCTGGGGTGCTCTCGGGAGCCTTGAACCAGGTTTCTGTTACTGCACAGATATTGATGTCCTCCATGCTAAGGAGAGTTTCGAGTGCATGCATCTTGAGGTTTAGACTTCTGGCGTTGAGTAGCATCACTCTTAGTTTCTTATCCCTTGTGATACCTATGGAGGTGGGTTTGTCTTTTGAGCCTTGCCTAAAAAAGGCACTATAGAGGTAGCAAGAGCCTTTGCCAATATCCGAAAGCCCAGGGCTGACAGGTGCAAGCCCTCCCAAGCGAAGCATTGTGACTTGTCGAGCATGTCATCCCAGGCTGACAGGCATTGGATCTCCTTTGTGTGACACCAATACTTAAGCCAATTGTTGAAATTGATCATCTTGTCTTCATATTGTGGCATCATTCTTGGTGAGGGTAAGATGCTACTCAAGGTCAGGGTCATACCGGCCTGGGCTACATGCTCAGAGAGCTCCTCTATGTCTCTTTTCATGTAGTCCAGGGAGGTACGTCTCAGGTCATTCACACCAGCATGGACAATGACTGAGTCATATTTGTACTTGCCTTGGAGTGACCTGAGTGCTTGTGTTATGTGGCAGATCCTAGTGCCCGACAGGCAGCTCACCATAACCTTCTTCTTGTTCAGCCTGGTGAGTGGGACGTCAGTGTGCCTGACGATAGAGTCACCTATTACAAGTGTATCAGGTGTGTTGTTTAGCCTTAAGGGCTGTGACTGTTCGGCACACTGGCTTTGTGAGCTATGTGTTGCACGTGTTTTGTTTTGGGGTAGCGGTTGCTTGGGTGTCTGCTTCGGAGGTCTCTGCTGCTTAGGCAGATTTTTATTTTATTGTGCAGTCACAGACACCTGGATCAAGGCTGTGGAGAGCACCACAGCCATACCAAGCGACACCTGCTTCCACACATTCAGACCTCAAACTTAAAGTGTGAAAAATAATGGTGGTGGTGGATCCATATTCATTAAGGATAGATACACATCCAGATATGTTAGACAATATGATTCCCTGGAGAAACTGCAGGTTCTGTTGGCTGCTGGAAAATCACCTAATCAAGCCACTGTCAGCAAAAGGAGCAACTCCATGAATCAGGACACCCACTCTGCTTAAATGCATATACTTGAATCAATCAAGATACATCAAAACAAGATGGCTTTGGTTGAATTTAGCTACTACCAACTGGATAGATTACTCATGCTCAAACTCACTTGCACAGAGGTTAGTTGACTTCCTTAACTACAATCCCCTGGACTAGTGGTTTGACATCAACACAAGGGGAGACAACGTACTAGATCGGCTGCTTACCAATATGGGTGACCATTGTAGATCCTCCACTATGAAGTCCTCCCTGGTAAGATCTGACCACACATTGGTCTCATTCAAAGTATCATGCCTGACACCCCTCTTTTTTTGCAACATATAAAGTAATAAAGTTCAGTAAAGCAGATTATAACCTACGATGGCATGGTATAAATAGCTTGACTGCAGCATCCCTCTCAGATGGAACAGGCAACTATGCTGAGCTCTACACCAATGCTTTCTGCAAGCACCTGTACAACTGCATTGACTCACCTGTACCTGACAGGGGCAAAACAAGCTCCTCATGGCACAGCAAACCTGTTTGGTGGACAACTGTCCTTAGCAGGCTTTACAATAAGAGGTAGACATTGGTGTCTCACATTAGGAGGGTGGGAGCCCCTAATATGGTGGCACTCCTTCCTCAGCTTAAACATCCAAATAAGTTTTGTTGTGAAGTCTTGCAAAGCAAAGTATGGGGCAAAATTAGCCTTCTCCACAAAGGACAACCACAATCATTGTGTATTTACATGTGTAACGTAAAAGGAAAAGCTCACATTGTTGACAAACTTGTACATAATGATACCGCATATTATGAGCCTGTAGACATAGCTAACCTTGACCGACAGGTTCTGTGACAACTGCACTCCCCTCTCCCCACCACATGTACACCATGACATACCTACAACCTGCCCCATACCTTGTATCTCTAAAGAGCAGATACTAAATGGCCTCTCTATTGTGACAAACACAGCATCTATTGCACCTACTAACACCCCAGGTTGCATCCTACATGGTATCCAGCATGGATGACCAACACCATTGGAAACATTTTGCAGTCATAGTGTATCCACTGGTTGCATCACAACTAACTGGAAATCAGCCACTGTCATCCCCTTGCACAGAGATGGTGCATCCACTGACCATGGGAACTATAGACCTATTAGCATGACTAGCCATATCTGTAAGGCCATGGGACAACTCATCATGGACCATATCAACAAAGATGTAGGCAATCTCATCATGGGCCATATCAACAAAGATGTAGGCAGTCTAAAAACACTTGACCCTATACTGTTTGGATCTGTGATAGGGAGATCATGCCTGTTAAAACTGGTGGACATCTATGAGGCAGTCACCAATGACCTGGATAAGGGAACATCTGTGCATACAACCACTGGACTTAGCCAAGTCATTTAACACTATCCCCCCCCCTCAGACATCATTGACAAACCCACCCAGTTAGCTAACAGCAGTAAAAACATTAGAGGGGTCACTAACTGGCTCACTGATAGCACTCATATAGTCAAAATAAGGGTATCCACCTCCAGCAGCAGAGTTGTAACCAGTGGTGCTCCAAAGGGTTCAGTCCTGGGTCCTCTAAGGTTTGGAATCCAGTATCCATTTATCAACTATACAGACACAAAATGAACGTCTGTAGCTGGCAAGATTTGCAGATACCTGCAAACTGGGAGTGGTAATAAACTCTCCAAATGATGTCAACATCCTACAAGAGGGTCATACATGACCAAACGAATGTTGACACAATCATAACATTAAACTTCATGCAAATATACATAGTATCATTCCTTTTGGTATTAGCAATGTCCCTGCTATGTAGCAGATCAAAAGCAACACCTTAAGAACATACTGAGGGGTGAGAGACCTGGGCACACAGGTTTACACCTACCTTACCTTAAATCACCATGCTTCCACAGTGTAAGAAGGGCATTATATCTTGCTCATGTCATAACTGATAGCAGTGTCACCTGAATATGAAGTAGTTGTAACTTCCATGTACTCTTCCTTCATTAGGCCAATATGTAATGGCCATTTTGTTATATACATTTTCAAGCACAAGTGGCAACTGCAGAGACCACAAAAGTGCCTTGAAATTCAAGTCTTCAGCACCTGTCCTATGGGGATCATTTGAAATCACTGTAACTTTAGTCTGTGTCATACAGACTACTCAGAGGTGATCTCTGCCTTGCATGCAAGGCAATCTGTGACCCTGCTTTATTGGTAATGCTGCATATCCATAAGTCAAATGGCACACATATTACTCGCTGTAAGGACCTTAACCTGGTATGTGACATCAACAAAACATGGAGAGAGAGATATGTCTGCAAGGGTTTGACAAAGCTTTGCAACATTCTCTCATTTAATGTCATGCAGCACACTTCACTGGCCCTCTTCAGATTTAATCTGTACAATTGTATGGGTGCCCATAAGTTCACTATGGGGGTTCTGCCTGTGTCCTCCTTGGACAGGGGCAATAGGTGCTGAATGTATAAATAAGGGTGTGAACTTGGCTAGGATAATAATGGCCCAAGGGCCATTAGCTTGGTAAAGCTGAATGATCCTATTATCCATAGGCTGATGTAAAATGCTCTGACAACCATCCACACACAACAACTTGGCTGCAGTGAAAAGGGTATCACTAGCAATTAATGTTTAGAGGGCACTGCACACACACAGTCCAAGTTAGTTACAGTGAGATTAAAACCCCTGCCTATATAGTCTTACAGAGAACAAATCACAGTACATAATGTACGTGCCATGGCTTAAGTCTGACATTAAGGTGGTTGCTGGTAGTCGAATGGTAGATGACATCTACAGACCTTGTGTAAGACACAAATTTGGCAACCTGCATCAACTGCAAGGGCCAAAATAGCACATATCCATTGCAGTTTAAAAGTCAGTTGGGGATTCAAACTTGTTTTGTAGGGGGATGCACATACACACTCAAACACACCAAGTGGGCAGAAGGGGGATAAGAACCCCTACCATTATAATGCATTACAGACCACAATACTTAATGCCTGCACCACAACTTAAGTCTGCTTTACAAATGACTGCAGGTGAACTACTTTTAGAGGACATACACAAGGTCTGTGTTGAACAGCTTGTGGTGGCCTGCAGAGTGACACTGCATTTTACTGTCATCTGCATCTAGTAGCCAATCAGTCAGGCAACTGTTTTTTTATCCTAGCCATGTGGCAACAGTAGCCATTTTGGCCATATGTGTCTGTTTGCATTTCGATGGGCAAGCCTGTGGCCAGAAATAATTTGCCCTGTCAATGCATTAGTGCACAACATTACACATTTCACAACTTGTTCACTTGTTGGTGTATGTGGGATGACATCTAGCAGGCACAAGGGGCTGTCTGTAAGTGCATTATCTACGGTTGAGCCCTTACTTGTGGTCCTTTGACCATTATATATGTGTCATAGTGCAGTTTTGCTGGGTCCACTTTACAATCTCGAAATACTGAAATCCCAAATTTCAGTATTTCAAGACCACAAGCACAAAAAGACACAAACCCAAATATACACAATCCCGACACTTAGAATCCCAACAGGAGAGTATAAATATCCATAATGCCTTTAAGAGGGCATACAGAGTACACACACAACAATGGCATCTGCAACGTTTCCCCTACCAGGCAAAATTAGAAGCGTGTATAAAACCACAGTCTCCCAAAAAGGAAATAAATTGCTAATAATCGAGGGTTACATCTTTCCTTTCTAGTATACAGGTAGTGGAAGGAAGTATTGCTGCTGCAAGTAGAAATCTGCCTTCAGATGTAAAGGAAGGCTAATTACAATAAGTGTACCTACCAGTGAGCAGTTAAGTAAAACCGTAGCCCATAACCATACAGGTGACCCATCGGAGGAGGAAAAACACCATATGTGCAGTGAACTGAAACATAGGGCTGCAGTGTCCAGAGATGCACCTTGTCTGTTAGTAGAGGACGGGTTAGCTTCTATTTCTATGGACATAGTACCTGACTTTCCCACTAGATGTGCATTACTGCACAGAGAAAGCAAGTAGCAACATCATCTAACCCACACTTAACCCTGCACATCCTGAATGCCCAAGACTATCCAATTAAAACAGGTGCTTTTGTGAAGAAACGGGCAGTTGATGTCAGTGGTAAGAATTCAGTGGTAGTTTTCAGTACCATAAATAATTTGTTTGATTTAAGCCATGCCACCATTTGGTTAATGGATGCCACATTCTTCTACAAGGGGCTGATCTGTAGACAGCTATACAGCATCCACAGGCTGATGCAATATGGGGGATATAGTAAATCAGTCCCCTTACTGTACTGTCTTATGAGCAAGAAGTCCTTAAGAGCCTATAACTCAATGTGGGACTCTGTGTTCCATTTAGGTGCAGAGCAAGGTTTCAAGACAACTTTGAAGTATGTGTTATGCGACTTCAAAATAGCTGCTATCAAAACTATATGCCTAAACATTAATGGAGTGAAATCTAAATGCTGCCTCTTCCACTTTGGCAGAAATATGTGGAGGAAAGTACAACAGATGGGGTTGGCTCACTTGTATAATATGGAGATGTTGTTCCGGATAGCTTTGAAATCATTGATTGAATTAGCCTTTTTGCCATTGGACAAGGTGCTACAGAGTACCAGACATTAAAAGAGACAGTCCCCTGGAAGGCAGGTAATTGGAGAAATACTTTGGAGACTAGTACGTCTTGGGAAGGAAAAGGAAATTTGCAACATGGGCAACTGTAGTCTGTAGGTTCCCCCCTTTTTCCCCATCCCGTTTGGAACATCCATGACCTAAATACATTATTCCTCACCTGAACACAAAATTTAATGAAGGCATGGCACCATCAGCTAAAATGTCTACTGGGTGCCAAGGCAATGGACTTGTCTGTGCTGATGAAAACATTGGCAAAGGAACAAGATAGGGTGGAGGGGTTCAGGAACTGAGGTGCTAGTGGGTGCTCGCCCTCTATCAAGTGATGTTGATTGCTGAGAAGAAATAACCAGTTTGAGATGATCTTGGCAAACAACGAGACAGCAACTCTGACTTCCTTAAGGTCATTGCTCGGGTGTTGCAGCTGTATTTCGAGATTACGACAAAGTGGATACACACACACACACACGCACACACACACACACACACACACACACACACACACACACACACACATATATATATATATATATATATATATATATATAACAGGATAACAGGATATATATATATATATATATATATATATATATATATATATATATATATATATACATGGATTCACTTCAGAAGAAAACCCACAAT
Source organism: Protopterus annectens (assembly GCF_019279795.1). Lineage (NCBI taxonomy): Eukaryota > Metazoa > Chordata > Ceratodontiformes > Protopteridae > Protopterus > Protopterus annectens. The sequence continues at coordinate 1,477,681,470 of NC_056731.1, read as the reverse complement.
CTCGAATCCCATACGACTGACACCCAAAATCCTGAAAACTCAAAATCCTGAAAATTCAAAATCCTGAATCCCAAAAGACTGAAAACACACAGGATACAAAGACTGACTATAGACAAGACACAGCATATTACTTTCCACTAAGTATGAGCAGGGGGACAAGCCCCCTTCTACCCCCCATTTGGGGGGCTATGCCCTCCACATCCTGTGCTGCTAAAATATATCAACTCCAAGATCATACTCCACAGAGAAAAATGACGAACATACCATTACATGTTTAATGACTTCCTTTTGTAACCTTAATAATGTTCCCTTCTAACTTGCGGTACTACAACATAACTCATGTTATTGTAGTGAAGTGCAATCTCGGAGTTGATATATTTAAGCAGCAGGGGGTGTGGGGGATATAGGGGGGCTTGCCCCCTGCTCATACTTGGTGGAAAGTAATATGCTTTGTCTTGTCTTTGTTTCTCTGTGTCCTTGTACTGGAATATAGACAGTCCCCAGGATTCATGAAGCTTGCGCCAGGCGCACGCATAGCGTAGGCGTTATAATGCCAAATATGGCCGCCGAGCGATTCAGGTACGATCTAATTCCACGTGCACTACCGGCGTACACCAGATATGTGCAGCCCACGGCATAGGTATGCAAATCACCCCATGTGCAGTGTTGCACCATGCAAATGAAGGCATATAGCGATTCATGAAGTGGTGCAGGCGTAGCGTAAGCCCACGGAAATGTAAACCAAAAAACATGGTTTACATTTTCCCAAACATAACATCGGAGCTATGGAAGAGGGCCAGACCCAGGTATCACAACGTGAACATATGCCAATGGCGAAATACACAGCCAATGGCATAAGAAAAGATGCACAACACGTAAATAACAACATTTAATGTCATGTCCACAGTAACGCACAGCAGAACCGCAGGGCATGTGTGCGGAAGCTGTAACATAAATAAATAATATAAAAATGTCATAAAATCGCAACGTAATAGAAATCAGGTTTACAGCATAACACACAATGGTAGGCATGGAACACCACAACCAAGGTGCAAGGGTTGCTAAGGGCTTGCGGTAGTGTTCGGCACAGTAACTATGAATTAGTAGTCAATGCCATGCAAATGAGGCAGATAATACTGAATCGCAAATGTCCCGCCGGAGGAAGGTTGTACCATAAGGCGCAGCGGTATAACACCGAGGAGTGGCTCAGAGGAGATACATGACATCAGCAGAGGGGTGTGCCACTGTAGCACTAAGCACATTGGAGCATTGCAAATCCGGCCTGTCCGTTGCTAAGCAAAGCTGCAGGATAGGGGTGGGGAGGAATCGTTTAGCTGAGAGCACACATGGTGGCCAAAAGCGCATGTGTACGAGGATGAAAACGTGCCTGAAACCCAGTAATCAGACACACGTGCCACAAACAATAGCAGAAACAGGAAGGTCAGGGGAAGAAAAGGAAATGCGGAAGTAGGGTAATTGGAGTACTAATGAGCAATCAACACCAATCAACCCACGAAGGCCAATCGACGGCAGCTGACAAGTCCACTTGCAGAAACCTGCAAAACAGGATAGGGGAGGCATGTGAATGCAAAGAAAGGAGGGGAGGTATTGGATTGCAAAGATAGGAGACCTGACACAGCAGAGCAAACCAAACTGACAGCAGACTGGCAGTAGCACACATAACATAAGATACGCCAGGTTCAGGAAAGCACAAATGAAAGTAGGCTGCAGGATGCACGCCAGAAAATCGTAGGTGCAACGCGCAGAAATGTAAAGGGAAGGTCAAGAGGTAATCCACGGCAGGCAAATGTAATTCAACACCAAAGGCACCACAATAGTAGTTCCGGCAGTAAAACACATAACATAACCTGTAGCTACGAACGTACATACACACCCTATGACATCATCGGTGTTCACAGCACAATAGTATAAAGTGTGTAAGCACCCAACACACACCTGTGTATTCCCAAACACCGCACCATAGGTGCAAACACACGGGAACTTTTAAAATGTACATGTTGGGAGCTGACATAGCTGTGATTCATCAGCATGTGTTTGAGACTGACGGTGTTGTGGAGGATGATGCCGACAACCACCGCAGGCCTCGGAGGAGAAGGAGAGTGTTCAGACCAAGGGTAACCTACCAGGGGCTACATGATATGGAGATAGTAGAGCGTTACAGGGAGGACAGGGACATCTTACAGCAAATAGTGGAGCTGTTCCGGCCACGCCTGAGAACAAGAAACAACAGAGGGGAACCCATACCAGTGGACACGAAGGCATGTGTAAGCTTGCGAATACTGGCCACAGGTACCTTTCAAAGGCCAACTGGAGATATAATGGGTATCTCACAGGCATCAGCATCCAGGGTGCTACACCAGTTCCTGGATGCCATGCTACCACATGCCAATGAGCAGATATACTTCCGCAGAACTCAGGAGGAGTTGGCCAGCAATATGCGTCACTTCCACTGTGTGGCACAATACCCGGAGGTACTGGGTGCGATAGACTGCACGCACATACAAATCAAGTCACCACCCGGTGAGCAGGGTATGTGCTACATAAACCGCAAGGGATTCCACTCCATCAACTGCCAGGTCGTGTGCAATGCCCAGGGCATTATGATGGATGTGTGTGCTGGCAGCCCTGGAAGCTACCATGCCTCCCATATCTGGCATGCCTTACAGCTGTATCAGGTATTTGTCAGGGGGGACATCCCACATGGCCATCTCGTGGGGGATGCTGGCTATGCACTTGAGCCGTGGATGATGACTCCCATCAGAAATGCACAGACACCCATGCAAGAACACCATAATGAGGCACACGCACAAACCAGAATCATTATAGAGTGTGTGTTCGGGATGCTGAAATCACAGTTCCGGTGCTTGGATACATCTGGTGGAGCCTTGCAGTACTCTCCAGGCACGTGTGCCCACATCGTCATAGTATGTGCCATGCTACATAATATGATCCTGCGGAAGCAGCTGCAGCAGGGACAAAATGGTGAAGGCCCTCATAGCCCACTGCAATTGCAAGGCCAGTACAGGCACAGAGGGATTCAGACCATGAACACACTGTGCCAGCCCCAGTAGGCAGACGGAGGCATGCCCAATATGCCTATGCCTTGGCAAAGAGGGAACATATAGCACATACACTGACCGTGTAGGCCGCTACGGATTGACACCTCTCCACCTGCACACACAGTAAAATGGATGGCACACAAACATGACCACCTGTAAATTGTAACGTATAGATGGCCCAATGTGTGACTCCTACATAGACAGCCCTCAAACATTGTAAACACAACAGCCAGTGCAACACGGAATGCCAACACCTGAACAGTACATGAGTCTTACAGCATATGGTGGTGCTGTGTGCCTGTCACGTTCCCCGCCAGATATATATATATATATATATATGAACACATATGCATATATATAATACAGATAGAAAGGGCAATAGAGGGATATATGGTGATATAGATGGATTCAGCGATATCTGCAAATATGATAGATAGTTCAACAACATTCATAACATCTTGGAGGTACAAATAAATAGGATACCGCCAACCATGGAATGTGTATCATACCGACATGCGTAACCACGAGGCTGAAAGACTGATAGAACACAGTACCGGAACAGTACATCCGTGAGTAATAGTATGATGATATGAAGGGACGGTTAGTCACCGCTGACGGTGTCGCGGTCCACGTAGGTACTGTGTTCAACTGTGTCTGTGAGTGCCGTAGTCTGTGTAAGTGTGCGTTGAGGGTGCCGTGTGCATTTCTGTGTGACTGTAATGTGTGTGTGTGTCCGCAACATGTGTATGTTGGTACCAAGTCAGAGGCAGACCAGTATGGTAGATGTGGGTATAGCTAGCCGTAGGCATACAGTTACTACCTGTACCACAGTAGAAGGGACATCCCCACCCTGGGCAGGTGTGTCCTGACATAAAACAGTACAAAGGGCAAATGTCCGAGATGGTAGGACATAAATATGTCCCATATATAATGTAACAGTCGTATTTAATAGTTATGCCTGTATGTAAGAAACTTAAATGTTACATGCAATATGATAAGTATCCAAAGTCACAACAATAGGTATGTAGTGAGGATAAAAGTATGTGCTACCTGTGTACTGACCATGGCTACGTGTTGGCCTGTAAACACTGCTTTGTGTCCCGCAAGTGTCCAACAATGACCATATGATAAGGTGGCAACCCATGGCAAACAGGCTCTTTTAACAACACAACCACAATGACTGCAAATATCTGGGACAGAAATACAAGGGATAGCTGTCACCTACACATATCCCCTGATATATCACTGCAATTATGGATGTATACAAGTAGCAAGCTCACCTGCAGATGATATAGAAACCAATTAACAATGGCCCAACATACAATCCCGTAACATAAGTCTACTAACTGTTAGCTCTCTAATCAGGGATGGAGCCCACACACATATATACGGATTATGTAGAAATGCAAGGCCCACAAACCGTATATGTTACGTACAACCACCGACATCCCCCACACTAGAAACTAAAGCAATACAAACTGTAATAGCAGCACAAACATCCAGTCAGTCAATTACATCTGCAGAACCCTCAACATACCATGTGAGAGACACAATTAAAGGCGACATGCAAAATTGCAGGCGTTGTATAATGGAACAAACAGCCATGTTACAGGTATTGATTGCAATACTCCATTAACAGATGTCGGGATGACAGGTACACCCACATGTTGAACCAAATACTCTACCTGTCGCACACAATCCACGGGGGACATGAATCCAAACTATACTTGTCTCCATGCATAGCAGTTGCAGTTACTCATAACAAAACACAATACAGACCGTCTCCCCGAAGGTAGGGCAAATAGGCAACGCCCAAGTGGAGAATCCAATTATACCCCACTGTCGCCGCGTAATTGGCAAATGGAGTAGCTGCACAGCTGATATGCAAGTAATTAGTCACTCAGGAACACCAATTGGCAGGAAGAATCCACATGTTTCAGGTATCGACGTATATAAGGATGACTTGCCAGACATTCAAACCGTATGCTCATACCGAAAAACAGTTGAAACACTGTGAGAGAGATAGAAACGAAACGCCGTAACGACAACAAGGTATGTAGAATGCCCAATATGTAAGGTTATGTATAGCATGATCTGTATTAATTAGTTTTACTGTATGTATAGCCTGGTTTGCATTAATTAAACATGTCCGCAATGCATAAAGTGGGGAAAGGTATTGATGTAGTGATGTCTTGCTGAGCATACTAACGCTTGTAGAATCTGTGCGTCCAGCAGTGGGACACAAGGTACACAGCACAGACACCAGAAGGGATGCTACATGAGGCCATTAAACAGAACAATGCCATACAACCCGCCGTCAGTGGTAGGGTATGTCCAACAAGGACATGCCATAGCAAGGGATAGTATATGTTGATATACTGTTACAGCATGCATGTGTATGGGTAAATAACGTTAATGACATATGTAAGGTGGTCCCGCTGAGCAAGTATGCTTTGCATTATGGGATACTATGTGAAATATGTGTAATGTATAGTATTATAGGTAGATATGACAGATATTCTATACAGCATAACAGGCATATCATGCATACCACAGGTATCGTCTATTGGTATGTACAATAACAGGATACATATGGCCTGTAGGTATGGGACATAGTAATAGCATAATAGCTAATCTAAATGGATGGGCTACCAAGTAACCATGCACAAAGAACATGTAATAGCTGCACAGGTGCATAGTGGGGTACTATGCAGTCTGTCAAGTCCATGTGTAAGCACAACTGCAGTGTTCACACTAGTGGCACCTCTCCAGGGTAGTGTCCTGTGAAAGCAGAGCCAGGAGTCACCTGCACCACTGCACAGTACAGCCACTGCAGTGATTCCAGGCCTACATGTGTCTCCCAACCACCAAGGGAGGTATCACATGAACAGTGCTACTGAGTGTCCCTGCGTGATGTACAGAGGATATATGTTCCACAGCATGGTGAGTGTCCTGTTTGGGAATGTAACCCAGAAGCACATCCCACTCATTGTGGCGTGTGTGCACATATCCATGAGCATGTTGCTCACAGTGGCCTCTGCTTATGTTGCATATGAGGAGTATATCCATCAATAATGTTGTGGACATGGGCCCTGTCTGATCAGCAGAGGTCACCCCTGAGTATGTAGTATGCAAATGTGTACAGATGTGGTGTCCGTAGTGCAGCCACATATTTAAACTGTCGGAGCTCAGTAAACGTCATGGAGTGTTAATGTTGTGGCATGTAAAGCTGTAGCTGTTGTGTAAGGTACACCCTAAATGGGGTGGTGTACCCTTGAATGTGTGTAGATGTCTTGAGTCCAGAGGTACAATGGGTGCCTATGTACCAGTTACACACCCAGTACAGATAGGTGTGGCCACATAGGAGGATATCCACGCCACAGTGGCAATACAGTAACCACAGGAGTGGGGGCGACATATGTGTGTACTGCAAACATGTACAATGTGATATGTATGTAGGGGAATACCATCCATGTGATAGTCAGTGGGTGAATGGTGTAATGCAAAGGTGATGTGCATGCACCTTGTGTCATGCAGCTTGATGCCATGATAGTCATATTATGTATCTGTCACAGTGACACCCATATGGTTGGAGTCAGTATCAGCTGGTGGAGCAATCATGGTGCTTGGTATGTAGGGGTTCTAAAGCTAGGCAGGGAAAGTCCCCTATGGCAGCCTGTTCCGCAGGGAAGCATATACTTAACATGAGGGGCCCTATGACTGAGGACCGTGGTATGCCAAAGTACCTGACATGTAGTAGGTACTATGGTATGCTGGCCTCACTGTGTGTCCTGTCCATGAGCCAAATAGCATAACATCCTGAGACACAGGGTATGATGTGCAGGTGGATGTGTATGTTGTCAATACCAGAATGGGAATGGTGCTGAAAGGCAATGAGAGGACAATGTAGGATGTGTGGACTCCCGTACCATCAGCAACTGCCCTGGTAACTGTATGAAAGGAGTTCACCATGTGTAGGGGCCATGCTCTGGCCTTAACAAGCCCAACCCGGGTGGCAGCAGTGGACGGGAGACCAACAATGTCTCTGAGAATGACGTCCTTGACGATGTGCCCCATAGCCATGCAGAACAGTCCAGTCAGGTGTGTAGGACTATAGTCCCACTCGGGCAATGCAGTGACACCTGTGTGTAGTGTGATAAATGCTGCTGTGTGCCATTTAATGTCTACATTGTCTGAAACAAGGCTATTACTGAATATGGTGGCCTAGTGGGGAGACAAGTAATTCAGAGGTTGGTGGACATCACAGCCTGGGACGTTGGAAGGTGACATGGGGCCAGTGTTCCAGGACACATAGAGTGTAGGTCAGTACTGTGTAGGTGTGACCACAGGGACACCACTATGTTCATGTATGGATTGCAGCCCTGTAGTGAGTGAGAGGGTGTACTGTCAGCATTGAATCCATCCTCCAGCATGTTGCCAACAATACCTGGGTCTACAATGTTCCTGAGTGACTGTTGTATGTGACAGCAGATGTGGGTGTTGCCATCGAATACTGACATACCACCATAATGCCTGGTGGTAAACCCCGGAATGTGTGGCAGTCATGTTTACGTAGCTAGTCTTGGAGTATGTGATGAGGGACCCTGTGGCCCCACCACGGCTGACCAGTGAGCCACTCCACACATTGGAATGTACACCACTGTGCAACAGCCTACACCTGTTGTTGTACATCATATGTCCATGGAACATGACCACCAGAGTGGCGTCTGTTATCTGGTGTGTACCATCATGGCTCTGTGTGGAATAGCATGATCCATGCAGTTGTGTACATGCTAATTAAGTGCACTGGAGTATGTGTCAGCATTTGTATGTGCATTGTCCATCTGCACGGGTGTCATGATGTTAACAACTGCTGTCAGCAGACGTCTGTAGTAGGTGTAGTAGTACACATGTACTGTGCATGCTGTGGTGGGTGTGTTTCCGGGATGTGGCTAACAAGGTAGATTAGCATATGTTCAGAATCCACCAATGAGGGGATAACCCCAGGTGTGTAACACCAGTCACATGGTGGTAGTGTCCATGCCAAGGGTAATGTAGGTCTTTGAGGTGGTGTATATGTGTTGATCCAGCAGAGTGGAGGGTATGACTCATGGATGTGTTGGTACATGAGTGCCTATCCCAGTGAAGTGTGGGGTAGTGTCAGTCACACATCAGTAGTAGCTGAGGCCCACTGTCCACTATACCACCATAGAAGGTATGTTACCCGTGGGGTATGATGTTGACTCTGTCGCTTGTTACAATGTGTATAGCGGTCCCGGACACAGATGCACGTGGAGCACCTCTGATGCATTGTGCTAAGCAACTTGCCAGGATGTGTGCAAAACATAGTGGGATATGGGAACCCTCAGCTGTGGGTGTGCCGGTCGAGGTATGTGCCTGGAAGGTATGGTCCGTCTATAACCTGTCATTGCAGGTGTGCTCTGCAGAGCCTACAGGCAGGTCCCAGTCACTGCAGAGATGTTGGAGTGGTGCATTATAAGGTGTGCCTTGCCTGCGTGCATCACAGGGGAAGATGTAAGCAATGTGTCACATGACCCCATGTCGCGCATGCCAGTTACCGCCCTGCCGGTGACAGTTATTGGAAACTGTGCAGGACAGGTGCATGCCAGTTACCGCCCTGCCAGTGACAGTTATTGGAAACTGTGCAGGACAGGCAGTATAGCAGCAGCAAGAGCCTAGCATGTGAGCTGTACTCCCAGGGCCGACAGGTGCAAGTCATCTGTGCCACAGCATTGTGTTTGACCAGGACAGTCATAGCAGACAGATACCACATGCCTGTGGAATGACAAGAGGAGCATAGGCAACTGTTGAAGTGACACAGTCAGTCATTGTACAGTGGTATCGTGTCTGGACGAATGCAAAATGCTCCCCAGGGCTAGGCCCACACCCTCAGGGCTATAAGACTGGTGAGCTATTGCATGTCCCTGCACACGTAGTCTGTGAAGTGGCATCACAGGGCAGTCACACTAACATGGCGAATGACAGACATATCGTACCTGGTGAGGTGTGGCATGGGTGCATAGGTTATGTTGCAAAAGCAGTTACGCGACAGCAAAATGTAAGCGACTAATGCCTTGTGTAGCCTGCTGTGTGGAACTGCAGTGTGACACCTTACAGAGTCAGCTATGACTGGTGTGTTGTGAATGTTATAACACACTATTGGCTGTATGTGGTGGGCACACATGAGTCTGTGGGCTATAAGCTGGTGATGTTGTCTTCCATGATGGGGGCTACCTCTGGTGCCTACAGTGAGTATGGAGACGTACTGCACAGGTTGTCCTCGTAGGTGTGGCCAGTGGTGTAGATTATGTGAGACTATGTGATGGGTAGGGTGTGTTGCGAATGTTACACATCCCCAAATGACTGTCAGGTGCAGTCAGGGTTGGCAACAACATTACCCCCAGCCATAGCTGTCAGCCTCCTGTCCCCAAAATGAGGAACATTAGCTCTCATACAGTGTGACAAATGGGCGAAACGTGGAACACTTACAACTGGCTTACTAACAGCGCCAACTAGGAAGGGCATATGATGGCTAAAATAGGCTGGTCTTACGTACAAAACAGATATTCCAATGAATTAATATGATTCTCATCTATCTAGCCATGGCTAGCAGGTAAACTATGTACAACAATGAATGTGTGACAGACCCTTCCAATGTGGAACCTTGAGGAACATGCACCTTTTAGAACCCCAAATGAGGTCGTTCCCGTAATGAGGTACACCTGAGAACTATGGGCCCAGCACGGCTGCAGGTGCATCCCCACAGGCTGTAGTGCCGTATGTTGGGAAGTGAGCATTGAATGTGTACATGAGACAATTGCTCTATTGCCACATGTACGACATATCCCTCATATAGACAGGCAGTAGCACTGGTACGTGACAGTTGGACATGCCTCCATTTACAACCATGTCCCACAGGATATGCGTTACATGTGTACAACAGCTGTCGTACCTTAAGCAAGCTGGGAAGTGTAGGACAGCCAGTGTACCTGTGGGAAATGGTGTGGAATGGGCGCTATAATAATCATTAGCTCATGACATGCTCACATGTTCTGAACAAGTGCCTAGCATGACCATACAATACAGATAGGGTGTTGGATAATATCAACCCACAAGTGGTGATGACAGTCATTTAGGGTGGCACCGCACTATAACCCTGCTGAGTATGGTGCGCATGTCCATGAACCATTAGCACTGTAGATGTTAGCAGTACAGATGTACAAGATAGCACGGATATTTGATTACACATACCTTTGCATGTTACAGGTGTGTTCCACCAGTGGCCAGTTGACAGACCCACAACTACAAAAGGTGCAAGAGTGACATGTGCACAGCACATCTGTGCCAGATACAGTAGAACAGGGTTAATGTGTTGTACCCCACCCTCATTGTAGCCCATACCACACACACAAATGTTAGGCATCTGTGTATGTAAGGCTGTAAATCAGTTTAGCTGTGTCAGTGTTGTGAACAACATACAGAATGGGCTGTGTGTGTGAGGTGTGTGACATATGTGCACAGTCTGATGGATGATACCAGCAGTGCCACTGCTAGGTGAACATCCCTGTACCCATAAACTGCTACCTAGGCTGTGGTCAACATTATGGACACTGTGTAAGGGATGGTGCTGTGCAGTGCACCCCCGACATGGTGACGTCTCCAGGCCCCTTAGGTATTCATCTGAGGCACCCATGTCATGTCAGGGTGCCATCCATGAGCACGGAGATCAGTCGCCAGGCATATACAGCACTGTGGTGACCAATATTGGATCACATACCACCTGTAAGGGGTAATGGCTATGCATGGATGTGCGATAACAGCCTTCACAATCCACACCTCCACTATGCAGCATGCCATCTACCTTGAAGAAGGACATTTGCTACACCATGATGATGGACATGCTACATGTCCATATCCTGATCTATATGACATTTGTCATGGACAGCCACCGTCCTAATACTAGGATCACCACAGGCTGGGCAGATCCCTGTGCCATATATGTGACATACTCCCGCCATACCATGCAACCCTGTCCATCAAAGCTGCAGATGTCATCCCAGTCATACATGGTGTGATGGCCGCATGGTAGATGTACTATTAACTGACTGGATCAGTAATGTGGCACTGATGCAACTTGCGGTGGCACAATGGCCGTCTGTAACAGTGTGGAAACAGTGCCTGCACATGGTATGGTTGATGACCATCCCTGTGAATGTCGTCTGACTATCCATTGTCCCATGTCTATCACATGTGTAATACAGGCGATCCGTGTCAGGATGTTGAGCAGTTGTACAGTGCTGTGTAGATGTATATGGCAAAACACATGCATGTACAGGTGTCCATGTGTATGTGTGCATTGTCACTGCTCAAGTCCATTCCGGCTGTGTCTGTATTGATATGTGACATATACACAGCATCCAGGTCAACAGTAGTACCGTGGACACATCGAGGCATGTGCAGATAGGTAAGAACATAAGTGCAGGCAAATAGACATGCCCACAGCAAGACAGTCTTTACATGGAGTATGAACACTTTAATGAGGTGACACACATATATGGTGATGATATCCAATGCATAATGGGTGTGACATGTGTGACACAAACACGTCAGTCGTGTCAGCGTCATGGTGCTTTGCAAAGATAACTGTGCAGATGCAGTAGATGTCATAGAAATGTATGTGCAGCAGTATCTCTGTACATCTCTGAAACTGTGACCTGTCACCATCATTATGTTTTACAGATAATGCCCCGTACACGCCTCCCAGCATACACCCGCCAGGAGGATGATGTCCTCATCCCACAGCTCCATGATAACTATGACTTGTTGTTCAGCCATGTGCCACAGCATGCCCAGCAGTGGGATGACCTGTGGCAGGATCTACGCAGGAGGGTGAATGATGTGGGTGGCCATAACCGCACCTACCAGCAGGTGCGCAGACACTGCACGGACCTGATACGACATGCAAAACAGCGTGCCACTGCAATCACCAGGGAACAAGGTGGAACAGGTGGTGGGCCACCAACCCAGCCCCCACTCACACACACCGAGGAGCTACTGGCCAGTCTGGGGACACCCAGGGAACAGCATCCAGAAACACTAGCTGCCATCATGGAGGTGGGTGTCTCTCAACCAATGAGCCTGGAGTTGCCTGGTAAGTCAGTAATGCACATATGGCTATTATATCCCATGTAGTTGCATGTGTCACTGTACATAATGTAAAGTAACAACATATGCCAGGTATGTGGACACCCATGCTGCATACTACAGTATGCTATGTTGTGTATGCACACATGTGCATACTATATGCTATTACACAGGTGAATGTGTGCACATGTACAGTGCAACCTGTGGCTGTCATACAGTCATGGATAATGTTCATACTGGTGTGTCACCCCTATACAGGTACCTTTGGCATGCCGCACAGACATGGGTCCATTGCAGGTGAGACTGTCATCAGTATCAGGCATGTTACAGTGTAGATCTATTTGCCATGTGGCCAGTTAACACTTGCACACCTGATGTTTGTTCCAGTCATGATATGCAGGTAGCACCACCATGCATTCACACATGCAACCCATGTGCAATATATTCACACGTAATGATACACAGACTTGAAACCACAGTACTAGTCATTGCGACATGTGTGGTCAGCTGTGCATACAACGGTGGAGGTGTTCTACAATGGAGCCATATGTAGTATGCGTTGGAACAACATGTGTGGTACGCACACAGTACCACACAGTGAGCTGTGATATGGGCAGCCCACAAGTGTCACCATTGTGTCATATGCCCCTGCATTGGGTGCACACATTGTGATGTGCCACCTGACATGTCCCAGACATGTAGTGTTCTGTCTGCAATATTGTCACACTATCACATGACCTATACCCCACATACCAAACATACAACCCGTTGTCTGCATAGACCTGTGGAATGTGACATATCTGACATGTATGGGTGTATGTCATATGGGACCACACAGACATGTGGAGAAGATGCCCATCACACACAATTGGCCACCACATGTGCACACATGGCCATGGGGGATGGCCAAAGACATCTAGCCACACAGTACATGGGATGTGTATACACCCTGTTGCACATTGTCCACACATGGTCCAATTATAGCCTTAGTTGACCGATTATACAGTTGATGTGGTACAGTGGACAACCTAAAAGCCTGTGCACAGCTACTGGAGGTGTCACTGAAGTCTACCATATACGATCTGTCGAACATCACGACTGTGTTGCAGTTATGGCTATGCAATGTGTACATATTATGCATTCTACAGCAACATACATGCCTCATGTTACCATGCAATGGCACAGTGTCTGTACTTCACACTGTATAGCAATGTAGACAGCTCACACTACCCTCCCATGCTCATGCACATTTGCTAAACATGCATTCTATCTGTAGGGCATACACACAACACTGCAATGTGAAGCCCATTATGATGCTGTACATGTGTCAGGACACCATTGTGTCAAACATGTATGCATGTTAATGCACATGTCAGCAAATTACATGTCAAGGTCACGTCAGCCATGTGTACTGTTATCCTGTTCTGGGCCACATGGTATCACGGGGATGCATGCATACTACCATGATTGTGTGAACTGCATGGCTACTGATATGACACCTGCTTGCTGTAGTGTGCAGCCCAGGGAGGTATGCTTACTAACACTATTAATGTCTGAGCTGCATGCCCTCTGCTCTATCGCAGGCATGCTGCATGCCATCTGACAAATCACATGCATGGTGTGTCTGTGTGTCTGTGTGTGTCTGTGTGTGTGTGTGTGTGTGTGTGTGTGTGTGTGTGTGTCTGTGTGTGTGTGTGTGTGTCTGTGTGTGTGTCTGTGTCTATTGTACTTTACAGCATTTCTTTGCATTCACAGGTGATGTAGGTGCGTTACCCTCCTGCGGTCCATCTGATGTTAGTGTCCCCACAGATACTAGCGGTGATGAACATATGCATGAGGTACAGGCAGGGTTGTCAGGGGATGAATCTGTGCCAATCGTTACCATCCCAGCTATGTCCCCCTCTTCCCCGGACACAGTTCTGCTGCCAACACATACCGCATCACCGGTGGCCATAGAGGAAGGACAGTCAGCGTCTGTTGGCATGGAACAGGAATGTGTGGTGGCTACAGAAGGTGTGTCTACACACCATGGTGTCAGTGTAATGACTGCAGATGTGCCACACAGACATGTGGCCGGTGCTGCTCGTAGGAGGACCTCTGGCAGACATGCACCTGCACGACAGAGCACAGCAGCTGGTATCACCAGACGCATGTTCCAGACTGTAATGGTGGCACAGGCACGTGCTGAACGGCAGAACAGAGAAGGGCAGAGGCTGCAGAGGGCTGCTATTCATACCCTAAATGACAACATCCAGGCATTGGCAAATGCTCAACAGCAGATTGCTAATGTTCTGGATAGGCGACTAGGTGAAATGGTCGGAATCCTTGACCGAGGCATGGCAATCCACGAGCAGGAGCTGTCTGTGCTGGAACACCTGGTAGGAGTGAGGTGTAGGCCACGTGGACGTAGGCCAGCAACACCACCTAGTGTAGGTCGATGTGAGCGTGCCACCTCACATGCCCGCTCCCATAGTGCCGGTAGCAGTAGCAATGCAGCTGCTGCTGCGCTGTCAACACCAGGACACAGCAGGCCACGTGGACGTGGCCCTGGACGGTCTCAGCGGGACATGTTTCCAGCGGACATGTGTCGTCGGACAGTAGCCACTCTGTACCTCCACCTGGTAGTGCCCATGCAACCCCAGGCAGGCACAGGTCACGTGGCTGTGGATGGACACAGTGAGCTGTACAACCTGCACTGTACAATCTGGGGCTGTCTATTATACCCCGTGAAGGCATCACAAATGGCAGAACTGTGTACACACATACAAGCACACAGCAAACACAACTGTAGGGCTCCACAACATCCACATGCATTCTGCACAGACATGTCCAGTCAACTCACTGGCCCTTACACACACACATGATGTTATCCATTGGTGCAGCCTATGTCCCTGGCAAACATATCACCCTGTTCATATGGTGAAGCCTGTGCTGCATCCCTGTCATCTACACCATCGGTGCAGGGTTATGCACAAATATTCTGATGCACAGGGCTAACAGCATAGTGAGAGGTGTATGTAATACCTGTGTATGCATAGTGAGGGATGTGTATGTTGCAGTGGTTGTGTGCAGCCTATGGCCCTGGCAAACATATCACCCTGTACATATGATGAAGCCTGTGCCGCATCCCTGTCATCCACACCATCGGTGCAGGGTTATGCACAAATATTCTGATGCACAGGGTGAACAGCATAGTGAGAGGTGTATGTAATACCTGTGTATGCATAGTGAGGGATGTGTATGTTGCAGTGGTTGTGTGTGAATACTGAGTTGTGTATGTGACATAGGTTGTTTACTGTCGACATGCACAAGTCACACCATGTAGTGCAGGTGCAGCATGCATTGTGATGTGTTCACGGTATGTGTCTCGGTTACATCTGTAGCACCATGTTGGTTGTGATACCCTGGTTCCCTCCTATGGTGTACTTGCATGTGCCTACAGGTAGCAGTGTTTGCAGTCCCCCCACGTCTAACTGTGGAGTACACACAGGCACGTCTGGCAATATCAGCATGCTACATGTACCTTCATCCTGACTGTTGTACACACAAACATGGCACAGATGTCCGCACATATACTGCACCTGACGCATGTGTTCGGTGCCACAGGCTACACTGGACAGAGACGTGACATACATAGCAGGACACATTACAGGTATGGTGACATGGTGCAGGGGTTGTACACAGCAGCCTGGCCAATGATGATGTGAGGTGTCACTTGCTAGCTGGAGGCCACACTGTGCAGCAGTAGGACCCTGTAACAGTACGTGAACTTGGCGGCAGTCACGGGGTGTACACCACTATAACGCACACCCCATAGTGTGCAGCTGGGGACCCTTGCCTTTGTGGTCATCACCCTCACAGTACTATGCACCCACACGATGTGTCACAGAGAAGGGACATGCACAGGTAGCCAGTATGGCTGGGACCTATGGCATCAACAGGGTTGTGCAATGCATCACCATTACGGGTTAGTCAACACGTGGGGCCAGTGATAATTTCCCACCGTATATTAGCATACACACTTACACCAAGCACCAGACATATATACAGACACACACACACTGTGGTGACCACACATGTGTATACAGACAGCCGATATGGGTGATGCACCTCACCAGCGAACGTCATGCTTCCCACACTGACATATGTACAGTTCTCTACAATGCTACACATCCCTGTACACCATTGTAGAGAACTTTACACCATTGTACAGTTCTCTACAATGGTGTACAGGGATGTGTAGCAACTGGGACATATTCCCCACGATATGTGGCATCCCTGGTCACACATTCGGACACACATGGCAGTGCTGGGAATGATACACCATCCATATGATGACACGTTTGATGGACATGCAGCGGTATTGATTGCATTATGTGTACCAACGCTATATCTGGCAAATGTGCTGTTATATACACACACGAGAGGTTGTAGGTGTTACAGGTGCCATATGACATATAGTTGTTAACACCTGACCACTGTGTATGCATTATGTCAGCACCGTCATGTAACAGCGACATAGCGTACAGTTAGCACATGGCATGATAGGATGGTGTCTGACACAACTGTGAGCCACCCCCTGCACACATACATCTAGACAGGTGGTTCACCACGTTTTGTACACACATCCCTCCATACATGCTGTTTGTATGTCACCGTATACAAATGTCAACGATGGGTCTGCATTGCATCTGCATGTCGTAGGTAGGTGCAACTATGTTACAGATATCGGCCACTGCACATGCATGTTTGCTGCATGCACAGTACAGATGTCACATGTGTCTCCTGTTGCCATGTTTGTATGCATTGCTATTGTTGGACATGTGTGTTGACATGCATAACACATGGACTGCGGTATGATATCATGTGTGTCACAGGCGACCAGTACAAGGGCATGTGTCCCGGTCAACACTGCTACCCCCCTGTAGTGTGAGCATTCAACAGAAGTGGGCCCACATTCAATTCGTGTGTGTAGCATTGATTAGGTCGGTGTTATGCACGAGGTACATCAAAGGCCATGTATGTATGTGTTGTTTGTGCAGTCCATGCACACATCTACACAATCACATGTATGACATACCCAGACGTGTGTTCATTGGTGTACAGCAACAGTCAGGTGTCACAGCTGTGTAAGGGCCATGGTATGTCTTGAGCTGACCTGTTCATGTATACTGGTATCATTGCAATGCATAACACCTGTTGGATCCCTGTTGGTATGTGTGTACTCTGCACAGCTGGTGTACACCGCTGTACAGCCCAGTGGTCATGTGTCACATGGTGTTGTTGGACTGTAAGGCTGTGTAGTGCTGCACCAACGACATGGTGCTGACTTGACAGCTACAGTGTACACTGCAGTGTGTATGTGTGTGACCTGCACCTGTGACAGCTGTGATGGCAGCTGTGTGTGTACAGGTCACTGCATGTGTGACCGCCCTGTGCGTGAGGGCAGTTATACCTTACTGTGCCCTTTTGTGTGTACACTCCATCTGCATGCAAGATTGCCCTTTGCAACAGCTAAGTGTGTGAGCATGCCCAGTACGCCGTTGTGTAGATGGACACACAGTACATTCCACACTGCGCTCCTCCGTGATTAGACTCCGTGTGCATGCAAGATGGCCCTTTGCAACAGCTAAGTGTGTGAACATGCCCAGTACCCCGTTGTGTAAATGGATGCACAGTACATTCCACACTGCGCCCCTCCGTGATTACACTCCGTGTGCATGCATGATGGCCCTTTGCAACTGCTAAGTGTGTGAGCATGCCCAGTACACCATTGTGTAGATGGACACACAGTACATTCCACACTGCGCCCTTCTGTGATTAGACTCCGTGTGCATGCAAGTTGGCCCTTTGCAACAGCTAAGTGTGTGAGCATGCCCAGTACACCATTGTGTAGATGGACACACAGTACATTCCAATCAGACGTGTGATACTAAGCATGTGGGCATGGCCATTGACATCCTGCATAGCCATGGTGGTCATCCAGGCACCAGATGTCCATTTTCAATGTCACGATGGATGCCTACATTGAACACACTTGTTGCTCTCTCGAAGGGTGTACTGTCTGTGGTGCATCCCGTATCTATTCAGTGTTGTTGTGCTCCGTAGATATTTAGTTGGCCCGTTGACAGCACTGGCGTGTTTGTGTACGTCTACCTTGGGACAGTAATATGCTTTCAGACCGCTCACTCTCTAAACATTCCCTATCGGCATCTTTGCCTTTGCGGATGATGTCACCCACCTAGAAGTATGCCTCTGGGAGTGCTGTGTTCAGGAATCTCAGTAGCGCGTTCTGTAAATGCGTAATGCTGTAGTGTGTTAGAGTAGGTAGGTGTGTGTTCAACTCCTGGCCTTTCCAAGTGTGTGTGTGTGTGTGTGTGTGTGTGTGTGTGTGTGTGTGTGTGTGTGTGTGTTTGTGTTTCCAGCTGCCTGGGGACACAGTAATGCTTTTAGATGCCTCACAACACATACATTCCCTATCAGCGTCTTTGCCTTTGCGGATGATGTCACCCACCTAGAAGTATGCCTCTGGGAGTGCTGTGTTCAGTAATCTCGGTAGTGCGTTCTGTAAATGCGTAATGCTGTAGTGTGTTAGAGTAGGTAGGCGTGTGTTCAACTCCCAGCCCTTCCAAGTGTGTGTGTGTGCGTGTGTGTGTGTTTCCAGCTGCCTGGGGACACAGTAATGCTTTTAGATGCCTCACAACACATACATTCCCTATCGGCATCTTTGCCTTTGCAGATGATGTCACCCACCTAGAAGTATGCCTCTGGGAGTGCTGTGTTCAGTAGTCTCGGTAGCGCATTCTGTAAATGTGTCATGCTGTAGTGTGATAGGGTAGTTAGGTGTAAGTTCGATTCCCAGGCCTGCCAGATGTGTGTGTGTGTGTGTGTGTGCATGCTCCCGTCCGCCTGGGGACTCGGGTTATGCTTTTAGACGCTTCGCAACACAGATGTATCCTGCTGACGTCTTTGTCTTTGCGGATGTTGACATGCACCTAGTAGAATGCCTGTGTATCTGCTGTGTTTAGTAATCTTGGTAGCGTGTTCTGTAAATGCGTCATGCTATAGTGTGATAGGGTAGTCATGTGTAGGTTCGATTACCAGCCCTGCCACATGTGTGTGTATGTGTGTATCCCTCTCTCTCTCTCTCTAGATATATATATATATATATATATATATATATATATATATATATATATATATATATATAAAATCTATTTTCTGCCCATAACTCTGCTCTTGCATGGACAGCTGACTGTTTCATGTATTGCATATTTGCATAGCTTTCACATACCAATGGGGTATGTTGCAACTCCCAACATTGTCCATGCAATGTCCGTGTTACGGGCGGTGTTACACGCCCTTACAGGCTTTTGCTGTATATCTTGGCAGACATCTATCCTTGCTGTACACTCACTTTACTCGTACATGCCGGAGGCTTCATGTATCATGGCCTAGTTTTGATGTGTGTATGTCTATTTGTGCTGTGTGCATGGCTCTGGGTATGTCCCACTATCATCATTTGTAAAGGTGACAGCCCTATAGGTTGTTCATGTAGACTGCTGTGTCATTTGACATGTCAGCACATACCTGCGGACAGTACTGCACGTCCTACTGCAGCGCATTTCATACCTTCTGAGTTATCTTGCAGTCGATATTGCTGTTTCCTCACACATGGATCTGTTTCTGTTCATACCACTCCACCTCCTAGAGCATGCTGCTGGACAAGGCCTTATCTGATAGTGGGACACATAGGGGCAGTATTGACATGTTGCTTTTACAAACATAGATAGTTGACACAATAATAGGTTTTGCATTAGTATGGCTTTTCTGTCGGATTTGGTGTCTTACTCACATGTTTGTCATTATTTCATGTCTTCAGTTATCATGAAAGTGCCAGAATGTTACTGTTGTTACGTGGAACACACCAAACATATGAGGCAGAACTCTGCACATTCTGAGTAAATCTGTACAGTTGTGGAGTATGTGTCTGTAACAAAATATCAACTTTCTGACACCAATACACACACTGTATGGCAGCATCACAGGCCACATGCCATTACATTTATATTGCAGGACACACCCACCCAGACAGTTGTATTCCTCACACAGGCCAACAGCTGCTTATCCACACTAATTGGTCTATCATGTACCGTATGTGTGCGCCAGTATTTGCGCTTTCCGTCAGTGGCAGAGCTCACGTACGTGTTTGGGGGACTGGACATTGTTACGGTGACACTGCATGACACCCTGAGGGACACATTACTTTTGTGTCTATTAACCTTCCACATTGACATTCACAGGGCATACATTGTCATTCACATTTGTCGGAGTACATGCGTGTGTCTTGTACATGTTTTCTCATTTGTCCTGATGTCTTTCTTCTCACCTGTCCACCTAGTATCACTAGTTCTGTACATGTATTTTGGACAGGTTACCTTCATACCCCTAACCTGTACACATTATGGGTAAACGCACTGACGTTTGACCTTGTTACATTTGTCATAGTGATGTGCCTTTCTGGTAAATTGCTGGCAAGGCATTACGGACTGTGCGGTAGATAATAGTGACTGAAATTTCCATTACATGATTAGTAACACTCATAACATCCATATTCATGGGTACGCCAGTATTCTCACAACGTTCTGACTTTGTCTGGGGTATATCTAATATAGTCCCTATTTGTATTTCATGTACTATGCCTTAGTGCAGCTGTGTCATTCTGACAGTTTGCCAGTTATGGGTACCATCTTGGTCGTACGCATGTCCATCCATGATAATCGCCTACATGACACTGATATAGGGCCCTACATATTGACAAAATGGTTTCCGCAATAGCCAGTGGATGGTTTGCCCCATTATTGAGAATATAGGTGTGTGCTATACCCACATCACTCCCACAAGGGATGTCCCACCTTGGCCATCTGAACAGGTGGCAACCCTAGTGGGGTGACCTGCATGGTGGACAGCTGTTCCATCCTGCGTAGTATGAATTGCATGTCTGTGTAGAAACTGAACAGTACC
>NC_056731.1:1477592701-1477655201 GCF_019279795.1 Protopterus annectens | reverse complement strand
GACACTACATAAACAGGTCAACCCTGATCAAGTGTGAGGGACACTGACTGTGTGCAGTCATGACTGACCGTACCTATCAACCTGTGTGAGCAAGATATCTGGACAGAGCCGTGAATATAAGTGAGACAAAGGTCCAAAATCAGGGACAATCTGTAAACATTTCTCTTAGAAACATAAAATTTGATAGAATAACAGTTTGCACATTGGCATTAATGTCTGGAGTATGAAGTCTGAAACCCAACTGTCTGTCAGCACGTTCTGACTGTGTCTTTAATGCTGAGCTACTGCTGTGCCAGAACAAAACAGCGTATTACAGAGGTCCGTGCCATACCACTCAACTGTCCAGATATTCGCAGAATGTCCCACTTTGTAACAATCCCTCTGTAGGCAGTTGTGTCCTGTGAAAAAAAATCAAGACATAGCAAATGTCCTGAGAGTTTATTCCCTAATTTACTTCAACAGTCACATAAAACGGTTATTTTATATATGACTCCTCAATATGTTATGTGAAGTAGCATAAGCAATTCAAATGTTACTAGAATAAGCTATTATATGTACAAAAAAGTTTAAAGTTCAGTACTATGCACAGCTGTAGGTATGTTTTGTCCTGGAAAATCTGACATCTCTACAGAACATGTCCCACTTTGGGCAGTCGAAAAGGTGGCAACCCTAAGAATGACCACAGGTTTGCCCCATAGTGTTGGTGCGTGCCTCCGACAATCTGCACCAGTGTGGTAAATAGCTGAGGATTGACATCACTAAATAATGAGAAATATCCTGAGTATAAGACTCCACAACCTGCAGAAAAGTCATGCTAATGCAAATCCTAGCATTCTATCAACGTTCTAAGCTTGTAAGAGCAATCGTTAAAATGTGTCCCTAATCGTCCCCCCATCATGTAGGTTTTGTGCAGGTTCAGTGTTCTAAAAGGTTGAGCGGTATGGTCCATACATATTTACAGGAACAGCCCTTCACACTTGTACAACTGCATACCTGTAGTGACTTCATGTCCAAAAATAATAATCCCCGTATGACAGGTAATAGTCAAATGTGAATGGGAACACCCCTCACCATGGAGTATAGACTGTAACAACCCCACCCATAATATGTAATGCCAACAAAATAAGCTGCTGACAGGTGCCCAAACACCTGTGTCTATAAACACAGGTAAAAACTTCAAAATAGGGAGATAATCCCTGTCCATATGCTTCGTCTGACATTTGACCTCAGCCAGGGAAGTTCCATTCACCAGGTGGACAAGCCTAAACCCAGATCACTACATGAACACCTTGACAATCAATGACCTGTATGTGGCTGGACTATATGCCTTGGTGTTCTGCATATCCTCGGAGTGATTAACAATGCAGCCGGAGTCCACAGCAGTAGGCAATAGGGAATGTGTAATATGTAGTACCGCCTTTTTCCCAGCAGGAGAATGGATGCCTGTGTCGTACATGAAGCGGTGAGGCATATGTTGATGTAGCTAAGTACTATGGGTATGCATATCAATGAGGGAGAACACCAATAGAATAGTGGTTCCTGTATCCGGCCAACGTGAATGCAGTCCCGGTTGACCTACAACCACTGCACATATAACTTGAAAGTGTAATGAAAGCATTCGTGCAGTACACACATTTAAATATGTAAAAGTGAACATGTGTTTCGCAGTAGTCCATAAACTGAAATACAGATATGTAACTGTTATGGTCAGAATTATGAAAGTTCACGGAAGCACAATTATCTATGAAACATATGTAACCCACAATAAGGATATGCAAGTGTGCCTGCGCGTGTGTAGTCTGCTCACAGAATAGAAAATGAATGGTGTTTTCCACACATTCTGTGTACATGACTCATACCTGTTAAACCCGTAAAGTACGAAACCGGACAAAGCCATGACAACAACTGGTACAAATAGGGACAATCCCCAGATATTGCCTAACAAACATAGAAAGTACATAGAATAACAGGTGTGTCATTAGCATGGATTCTCTGAAGGGTATGAAGTCGTAACCTGAAATGTTTGTCATTATTTACCAATGTCAGTCTTTAATGATATGCCACTAACTTGCCAGATAGACACAAGGTTATGAAAAATGGACCACAAATAGGGACAATCCCCAGATATTGCCTAACAAACATAGAAAGTGGATAGAATAACAGGTGTGTCACTAGCATGGATTCTCTGAAGGGTATGAAGTCGTAACCTGAAATGTTTGTCATTATTTACCAACATCAGTCTTTAATGATATGCCACTAACTTGCCAGATAGACACAATGTTATGAAAAATGGAGCAAAGATAAGAGGCAAAAATCTGTACATGCAGCGGAAATCAGTACAGTTGAAAGGTATGATATGGAGATATATATACACATATATCCACAGACATAATCCAAAGCAAATTACGAGATGAGGAATGTACAGACATATGTATATATGTACAGATATATATATCTATCTATACACACACGATACATTAATAGATATATACACAACAAACATATGTCCATGTACATATAACACATGTACATAAATAAGTCACGGTATAGCTAATATGGATAGACAGACAGACATGCATGAAAGGAGAATACACCAATGGTTTCCATACCATTTCCCGGAAACTGTCAGTGTGACAGGGCCTGCAAGTTCTACACGCTAAACATGAATATAGGTGTCCTTTGCAGGACCCCAAAAATTGATCCGTACAAAGTGCGGACCATCATAGATGCTAAAGACATCACAGCTGCAACTACGATATAGCTGTACATGCAACAGTAGCAGGTGCTAACACATGGGTCGATTGAATGTATGACGTACGAGCTGATATCTGCAGAGTGGGGAGTGCTCGGAAGTGTCCTCACATGTTTTTATCGCTCACATTAAACATGTCGAATGGGTACTGTGGAGGTGTGTCAGGTATGGGAATCATGGGTATGCAGAATTGGGCCAAGGTGTTGGTTGGCACAGATCTATTAGGTACACCCCATGGGAGTGATCAATATACCTACGTGGGTATAGCACACACCTATATTCACCAAAATGGTGCAACCCATCCATTGGATATTGTGTAAACCATTGGTGGAAGACATAGGGACCTATATCAGTGTCATGTAGGCGATTATCAAGTATGGACACGCATATGACCAAGATGGTAACCATACCTGCCAGAATGTCAGAATAAGACAGCTGGACTAAGGCATAGTACATGACAGACAAATAGGGACTATATTAAATATACCTCAGATAAAGTCAGACCTTTGATAGAATAATTGCTTAGTCGGGAATACGAATGTTATGAGAGTTAGTAATCATGAAATAGAAATGTCAGTCATGATTACCTAACTGCACAGTCCGTCATGGCTTGCCAGCAATCTATCAGAAAGGCACATTATCATGACAAATGTAACAGAATCATAGGTCAAACCCCAGGGTGTATACCCATAATGTGTACAGGTGAGAGGTATGAAGGTATCCCATCCTAATGAAATGTACAGAACTAGTGATACTAGGTGGACAGGTGAGAAGAAAGACATCAGGACAAATGACAAAACATGTATAAGTCATAAGCATGTTTGTCCACAAATGTAAATTACAACGTATGGCCTGTGAAAGTCAATGTGGAAGGTTAATAGACTCAAACGACATGTGTCCATCAGGGTGTCATGCAGTGTCACCGATACAGTGTCCAGTCCCCCGTACTCGTACGTGAGCTCTGCCACTGACGGAAAGCACAAATACCGGCGCACACATAAGGTACATGATGGAATAAGTAGTGTGGATAAGCACCTGTTGGCCTGTGTGGGGAATATAACCCAGTTGGTGGAATGTAATGGTAACTGGCCTGTGATGGCGCCATGTATTGTGTGTATTGGCGTAACTGTACGACTGTGCAGATGTATGCCTCATATGTGTGGTGTGTTCCTCTCACAATCTGTACCTGTCTGCCAAATACCTGAGAACTGACGTCATTAAATAATGATAAACATATGTGTTTAAGACCCCAAATCTCTCAGAAAGGTCATACTAATGCAAAACCTATAATACTGTCAACTATCTACATTTGTAAGAGCAATATGTAGAATCTGCCCCTATCTGTCCCCCCATCATGTTAGGCTTTGTACAGATGTTTTGCACTAGGGGGTTGATAGGTATGATCAGAAACAGATACATGTCTGAGGAAACAGCATTATTGACTGCAAGATAACTCAGAAGGTATGAAAAGCGCTAAGGTATGAAAAGCGCTGCAGTAGGAAGTTCATCCGCAGGTATGTGCTGATATGTCAAATGACACAGCAGTCTACAGGAAGTACCTATAAGGTGTCACCATTACCAATGATGACAGTGGGACATACCCACAGCCATGCATACACCACAAATAGACATAGCACACAGCAAAGCCTAGGCCATGATACACGAAGCCTCCGGCATGTATGGATTGAGTGAGAGTACAGCAAGGAAAGATGACTTTCAGGCTATTCAACAAACACCTGCAGGGGCGTGCAAGACCGCCCGTAACACGAACATTGCACGGACAATGTTGGGATTTGCAACATACTCCATTTGTATGTGTAAGCTATGCAAATGATGTAATTATAGGGTTGCCACCTTTCCAAATGCCCAAAGTGTGACATTAGTGCTACAAACATCAGATTTTGCAGGGCAAAACATACCCACGGCCAGTACAAAGGACAGAACTTCAGTGTTTTGCCTGAATAAAAGTTTATTCTTGTAGCATTGTAGTTCCTTATTCTGTTTCTTATAACATTTAGGTGTTTCAGATACAGAATAACTGTTTAATGCAACTATTACATAAACTATAGAAAATTATTTTGTCCTAAAATCTCAGGACATTTGCCATTTGTTCACATTTTTTGCAGGACACAACTGCCCAAAGAGGGACTGTTCCTCGCAAAGTGGGACAGGTGGTAACCCTACGTAATTATGCAAGACATGAAACAGTAAGCTGTCCATGCAAGAGCAGAGTTATGTGCAGAAATGTACCCTGATGTTATGCGACTAACGTTTTGCACGTTGCTAAACGGAGCAATGACAGCTGCAAATACAGTATGAATACAGTCGAAGAAGCATGCCAATTTCCAAGTCCAAGGCCAGTGGCGGCTTTGTCCATTGGATATCAATGAACCAGTAGTTGTCCTCCCCCGATCCCTGGTGTGGAAACTTAGCGCTGCACCACGAGAATGTGCTGCGCTTCAAAACAAGACATTTGGATAATATACATACAAAATGTAGGTTTATCTAGATATTAGCATGCCATGCAGATGAATGGCAAGCTGGAGACAACATGGCTACTGCGTACTGGTACCTATGTGTGGAAGTGCTCTGTCAGAGATGTGACGAAGCATTTGTAGGCAATGTGAGGCAAGTGAGGCTGAGGATAGTGAATCACATGTCATGCCATATGGGCCAAGCATCTACAGTGTAGTGTAGGTTAAGGGGATTATTAGAGTAGAAGATAGGTGACAACAGGAGTGTGTATGTACAAAACACTGTAACCTCACCGGAGCAGTGACACATGTTTGCTGTCAGTACTCAGTGGAAGAGGTATGTCATGAGCTACCCTAGGGAACGTCAGGAGATTGACGGCATATGCCATGGATACCACCGATGTGACCTGCAAACCTGGCCACAGTGTGTCTGCACCCATGCGCACCAGTAAGCCCATGTAACCATGTGTGCACGCGTGTTAGCCTGTGTGCACATGTGGAAGAACGAGTAAGCTAGTGTACGAATGGTGAAGCCCGTGTAATGTCATGTATGCATTTGTAAGCAGGTATACATGTGTACTACACACATCACACACGTACTGCACACACACAGATACACATGCTGCCAATACCACACACATCAGTGAAATGACACATGGATGGAGACTACATCATCAGAGGTAACAGTGCTATAAACTATTTCACAGTAATGGTCATAGCTGCAATGCATCATGCCTGCTGACGTACACCTAGAAGTAACACACTGTGTTAACAGCATGCTAACATCAATACAGTGGAATAAAGCCACTGTGTGCAGCAGCGCCAGGTTAGTCAGATCCTGCATCAATGTTACACATCACAGGTGGTGGCACAGGTGACATCATATGCACACGGTGTGGTGTTAACATGTCCAGAGCTGTCATAGAGCCATCCAATGTACACATAGGTGTGTGTGTGTGAGGGACAATGGTTACTGCATGGCCCAATGGTGGTGAAATGGGTGTGTGTATGTGATAGCCATAGTTGTTTGTGGTAAGTGTGTGTGTCTGCATATACACAGGTACAGCATGTGTCAGCCATATACAGGAGGTTGTGGGACAGTCACAGACCGTACCTGCCAGGCTGTAGAGATCCCCATTACTGGCCATGGACACCCCCCATGCATCCAACACAACCCAGTCCTGCACCTGTCAATGTCTACACATACAGTCCTGGGATCTGTACCACAACCTGTGGATAAACGTGTGTCTGTAATGTTAACCTGGGGTGCATAGATTGACAGTTACTACAGACGGATATGAGCCATACTCACACTCCAATGTAATAACCACTGCTGACTGTTGCCGAGATCTGCATACGACCAGTCAAAGCTGCTGCACTAACATTGTTTCCCATGCCTGTGTAATACCCAGCAACACAATAACCGGTCACTACACATGTATAACTCATGATCACTACAGCACACAGTATGTGCACTATCACAGAGCCATAGCAGATGTACATACATCCAGGGTGCTCACATACAGACAATGCAGCACAGTCAAGAGAGATAATCCCAACATACATATCTATATACAATATATATATATATATATATATATATATAGATATATATATATATATATATATATATATATATATCTATATATATATATATATATATATATACATATATATATATATATATATATATATATATTTATATATATATATATATATATATATATATATATATATATATATATATATATATATATATATATATATATATATATATATATATATATATATACATACATATATATATATATATATATATATATAGAGAGAGAGAGAGAGACATATATATATATATATATATATATATATATATATATATATATATATATATATCTTGATAGATACATATACACACACACGTGGCAGGGTTGGGAGCAGAACATAAACGTAAGCACTGTACCAAACGACAGCATTACGCAGTTACAAAACGCGCTACCGTGATCAGTGGATCACATGATTCACACAGACACACGTCTAGCCTGCAGACAGCAGCATCAAAGGCAAAGACGCTGCACGGATGTTATGGAGAGTGAATACTGTCAAAGCAATGTACTCTTGTCATGCAGCTGGAAACACACACACACACACACACACACACACACACACACATACACACACACACTTGGCAGGGCTGGGAGTCGAACATACACCTAACTACCCTAACACATTACAGCATGACGCATTTACAGAATGCGCTACTGACATTACTAAGCACAGCAGTCCCAGAGGCAGACATCTAGGTGCGTGTCACCATCCGCAAAGGCAAAGACATCGGTAGCAAACTGCTGGGTTGTGCGGCATCTAAAAGCAAGACGGAGTCCCCAGGCGGACAGGAGCATGCGCGCAAACACACACACACACAAACACACACACACACACACACTTGGTAGGGCTGGGAGTCGAACATACACCTAACTACCCTAACACACTACAGCATGATGCATTTACAGAATGCGCTACCGACATTACTAAGCACAGCAGTCCCAGAGGCAGACATCTAGGTGCGTGTCATCATCCACAAAGGCAAAGACGTCGGTAGCAAACTGCTGTGTTGTGTGGCGTCTAAAAGCAAGACTGAGTCCCCAGGCGGATGGGAGCATGCATGCAAACACACACACACACACACACACACACACACACACACACACACACACACACACACACACACACTTGGCAGGGCTGGGAGTCGAACATGCACCTAACTACCCTAACACACTACAGCATGACGCATTTACAGAACACGCTACCGACATTACTAAGCACAGCAGTCCCAGAGGCAGACATCTAGGTGCGTGTCATCATCCACAAAGGCAAAGTTGTCGGTAGCAAACTGCTGTGTTGTGCGGTGTCTAAAAGCAAGACTGAGTCCCCAGGTGGATGGGAGCATGTGCGCAAACACACACAAACACACACACACACACATACACACACATACTTGGCAGGGCTGGGAGTCGAACATACAACTAACTACCCTAACACACTACAGCATGACGCATTTACAGAACACGCTACCGAGATTACTGAACACAGCACTCCCAGAGGCATACTTCTAGGTGGGTGACATCATCCGCAAAGGCAAAGACGCCGATAGGGAATGTATGTGGTGTGAGACATCTAAAAGCATTACTGTGTCCCCAGGCAGCTGGAAACACACACACACACACACACACACACACACACACACACACACACACACTTGACAGGACTGGGAGTTGAACATACACCTAACTACCTTATCACACTAGAGCATTACGCATTTACAGAATGCGCTACCGAGATTACTGAGCACAGCACACCCAGAGGCATACTTCTAGTTGGGTGACATCATCCGCAAAGGCAAGGAAGCCGATATGGAATGTATAGAGAGTGAGCAGTTTGAAAGCATATTACTGTCCCAAGGTAGACGTAGGCAAACACATGGCAGTGGTGTGATCAGGGCAACCAAATATCTACGGAGCACTACAACAACACTACATAGGTACGGGATGTGCCACAGACAGTGCACCCTTCAAGACAGCAACCAGTGTGTTCAATGTAAGCATCCATTGTGGCATTGAAAATGGACATCTGTTGCCTGGATGACCACCATCGCTATACAGGATGTCAGTGGTCATGCCCACATGCTTAGTATCACACGTCTGTTTGGAATGTACTGTGTGTCCATCTACACAATGGCGTACTGGGCATGCCCACACACTTAGCAGTTGCAAAGGGCCGTCTTTCATGTACACGGATTGTAAACATGGAAGGGTGCAGTTTGGCATGTACTGTGTGTCCATCTACACAACGGCATACTGGGCATGCTCACACACATAGCAGTTGCAAAGGGCCGTCTTGCATGCATGCACATGGATTCCAAACATGGAAGTGCGCTGTTTGGAATGTACTGTGTGTCCATCTACACAACGGCATACTGGGCATGCTCACACACTTAGCAGTTGCAAAGGGCCGTCTTGCATGCACACAGATTCTAAACACAGAAGGGCACAGTATGGTATTACTGTCCCCACGTACATGAAGGCCCCTCACATGTATTGACCAGTACACACTCAGGAGCTTTCACAGATGTTTCAGGTGCATATCACAGAGGTACACACCACAACCTACAATGTAACCTTCCGACATCACCATGTCATTGGACCAGCAATACACAGCCATACATTAACACAACACAGTGTGACTCATGACCAGTGGACTGTACATAGGGCTACAGCAACTGTGCAGACTACACATGTACCGACAGCATTCCATCATATGTTATGCATTGCAATGATACCACTGTACATAACCAGGTCGGCTCTACACATACCAGGGGCCCTGGGTCTTACACAGCTGTGACAGATGACTGTCACTGTACACCAATGAACAGACATGTTTGGCTATGTCATACATGTAATTGCAGTGGATATGTGCATGACCACACACACATCACATATGTACATATCATAGCTTTTGCTGTCCTCCATGCAGACAAGTGGCTACAGCAATCATATGCACGCAAATGGAAGGTGGGTCTATGGCTGTTGAATGCTAGCAGTACATGAGGCAGCAATGTTGACCGAGGACACATTCCCTCTGTACTAGTTACCCATGACACCCATCATATCATACAACAGTCCATGTGTTATGTATGTCAATACACATGTCCACCAATTGCAATGCATACAAACATGGCTACATGACAGGCATGTAGGACCAACACACATGTACAATCTGTAGTGTGCATGCAGCTACCATGCATGTGCTGTAGCTGATGTAAGTAACTCATCTGTGCCTAACTACAACATGCAGTTGCAATGAAGCCCCATCATTGACACCTGTATATGGTGACATACTGACAGTATGGTAGGATGTACAGCAGATATGGATGGATGTGTGTACATAAAGAGGTGATCCACCTGTGTAGATGGATGTTTGCTGGGGACGGCTCACAGGTGTGTCACATGCCATCCTACCATTACATGTGCAAACAGTACGCTATGTTACCGTTACTTGACGGTGGAGACATAGAACCTACACAGTGGTCAGGTGTTACCGACAGTACGTCACTTGACACCTGTAACACTTACATCCTCCCGTGTGCATATAGCAGCACAATTGCCGAAGGTAGCGTTGGTACACATAATGCGGCCAATACTGCTGCATGTTTGTCAGACGTATCATCATATAGCAGGTGTATCATTCACGGTACTGCCATGTGTGATGGCTTGTGTGACCATATATGCCACATATGGTGGGGAATACATCCCAATTGTTACACACCCCTGTACACTGTTGTAGAAATCTGTACATACTGCAGTGTGGAAAGCATGACGTAGGCAGGTGTGGTGTGTGTATCACACACATCAGCTATCCATATGTGTATGACATGTGTGGTTTCCACAGTGTGTGTATGTAGGTATGTATGGCTGTCTGGTGCATGGAGTGAGGGTGTATGCTACCATACAGAACACACAGGATCCCTATCCCCTCATGGTGATGCAGTCCAAAACCCTGTTCATGCCATCGGTCTCAGCCGCACTGGCTACCTGTACATGTTATTTCTCTGTGTCGCGTTGTGTGGGTTCACAGTACTGTGACGGTGATGACCACATAGGCATGGGTCCTCACCTCAACACTATGGGATGTGCGTTATAGTGTTGTTGACCCCGTGAGTGTGAGCATGTTCCTGTAATGTGACAGGGTATTACTGCTGCACAGTGAGGCCTCATGCTATCAAGTGGCCTCTAACATTATCATTGGCCAGACCGCTGTGTACAACCCCTGCACCATGTCAGCATATCTGTGATGTGACCTTGTATGGATGTCACATCTCTAGCCACTGTAGCCTATTAAACTGCCCACATGCTTCTGGATCAGTGTATATGTGTGGACATCTGTGTTATGTTAGACTTTCCAAAAGTCAGGCTGAGGATATGTATAGCATGCTGATATTGCCATATGTGCCTGTGAGTTCTCCACAGTTACACATGGGAGACTGCAGACAGTGCTACCTGTAGGCACATGCAAGTAGACCATAAGGAGGGAACCAGGGCATCATTACCAACATGCTGTTACTGTTTTTACCGAGACACATACTGTGAACATATAACAATGCATGCTAAACCTGTACTACATGGTATTTTTGGTGCGTGTCAACAGTACACAACTAATGTAATATACACGTCTCTCACTATTCACGCACAACTAATGTAATATACACTTCTCTCACTATTTTTACACAACTAATGCAATATACACTTCTCACTATTCTGTTCACCCTGTGCATCAGACCATTTGAGCATGTCCCTGCACCAATGGTGTGGATGACAGGGATGAGGCACAGCCTTCATCATATGCACAGAGTGATGATGTTTGCCAGGGGCATAGGCTGCACCAATGGATGACATCTTGTGTGTGGATAAGGGCCAGTGATATGATTGGACATGTCTGTTCAGTATGCATGTGGGTGTTTTGGTGTCCTACAGATGTCTTTGCTGTGTGCGTGTATGTGTGCGCACAGTACTGCCTTTTGTGAGGCCTACACAGGGTATTATTGACAGCTCCAGATTGTACAGATCAGGTTGTACAGCTCACTGTGTCCGGCCATGGCCACATGACCTGTGCCTGCCAGGGGTTGCACGGGCACTACCAGGCGGAGGTACAGCTTGGCTACTGTCCGATGATACATGTCCACTGGAACTGTGTCCCCACTGGGAACATCCAGGGCCATATCCACGTGGCCTGATGTGTCCTGGTGTGGACAGCACAGCACCAGCTGCACTACAACTGCTACCAGCACTATGGGAGCAGGCATGTGAGGTGGCACGCTCATGTTGACCTGCACTAGGTGGTGTAGCTGGCCTACGTCCACATGGCCTACGCCTCACTCCTACCAGATGTTCCAGCACAGACAGCTCACGCTCGCGGATTGCCATGCCACGGTCAAGGATTCCGACCATGTCACCCAATCGCCTGTCCAGAACATCAGCAATCTGCTGTTGAGCATTTGCCAATGCCTGGATGTTGTCATTTAGGGTACAGATAGCAGCCCTCTGCAGCCTCTGCCCTTCTCTGTTCTGCCATTCAGCACGTGCCTGTGCCGCCATTACAGTCTGGAACATGTGTCTGGTGATACCAGCTGCTGTGCTCTGTCCTGCAGGTGCATGTCTGCCAGAGGTCCACCTATGAGCAGCACCGGCCACATGCCTGTGTGGCACATCTGCAGTCATTACACTGACACCATGGTGTGTAGACACACCTTCTGTAGCCACCACATGTTCCTGCTCCACGCTAACAGACGCTGACTGTCCTTCCTCTATGGCCACTGGTGATGCGGTATGTGTTGGCAGCAGAACTGTGTGCAGGGAAGAGGGGAACATAGCTGGGATGGCAACCATTGGCACAGATTCAGCCCCTGACAACCCTGCCTGTGGGGACACTAACATCAGATGGACCGCAGGAGGGTAACGCACCTACATCACCTGTGAATGCAAAGAAAGTCTCTAAATTACAATAGACACACAGACACACACACACAGATACATACGCACAGACACACCATGCATGTGATTTGACAGATGGCATGCAGCGTGCCTGTGATACAGCAGAGGGCATGCAGCTCAAACATTAATAGTGTTAGTAAGAATACCTCCCTGGGTTGCACACTACAGCAAGCAGGTTTCATATCAGTAGCCATGCAGTTCACACAATCATGGTAGTATGCATGCATCCCCATGTTACACCATGTGGACTAGAACAGGATAACAGTACACATGGCTGACATGACCATGACATGTAATCTGCTGACGTGTGCATTAACATGCATACATGTCTGACACAATGGTGTCCTGATACATGTACAGCATCGTAATGGGCATCACATTGCGGTGTTGTCTGTATACCCTACAGATAGAATGCATGTTTAGCAAATGTGCATGAGCATGGAAGGGTAGTGTGAGCCATCTACATTGCTATACAGTGTGAAGTACAGACACTGTGCCATTGCATGGCATCATGAGGCATCTATATTGCTGTACAATGCATAATATGTGCACATTGCATAGCCATAACTGCATGCATACCCATGACATAACTGTGGATTGTGACCCACGATGCTGAGGTGTATACACACAGAACCATGCTGTGTCAAGTGACAGGTCACTGGAAGACCTACAGATGACACCCGTGCACAACAACTACAGGATCTTAGCTGTCTGGCAACCTTGTCCACACATAGCGGACATGTCAATTCACCATTTCCCACATGACATTGATGTACCACACACACGAGGTGCACAGCTAACGGTGATGTCCTACAGCAGCAAGGGAAATGTACAGTATCTGTGGCCTGATGTGGGGTCAATGTCTGTGGAAGCTGTACAGGTGACTACTGTCATGCTATGACACAGTCGTGATGTTCAACAGATCTTATATGGTAGACTTCAGTGACACCTCCACTAGCTGTGCACAGGCTTTTAGGATGTCCAGTGTACCACATCAACTGTATAATCAGTCAAATAAGGCTATAATTGGACCATGTGTGGACAATGTGCAACAGGGTGTATACACATCACATCTACTGTGTGGCTACGTGTCTCTGGCCATCCCCCATGGCCATGTGTGCACATATGTTGGCCAAATGTGTGTGATGGCCATCTATCTCACATGTCTGTGTTTTCCCATATGACATACCCCCATAGATGTCAGATATGTCACCATCCACAGGGTATGCAGACAACGGGTTGTATGTTTGGTATGTAGGGTATGGGTCATGGGATAGTGTGCCAATATTGCAGCCAGAACACTACGTGTCTGGGACATGTCAGATGGCACATCACAATGTGTGCACCCAATGCAGGGGCATATAACACAATGGTGACACCTGTGGGCTGCCCATATCACAACTCACTGTGTGGTACTGTTTACGTATCACACATGTTGTTCCAATGCATACTACATATGCCTCCATTGTAGAACACCTCCACCGTTGTATGCACAGTTGATCACACATGTAGCAATGACAACTACTGTGGTTTCAAGTCGGTGTATCACTTCATTTGTATATATTGCACATGGGTGGCCTGTGTGAATGATGGGTGATGCGACCTGCAAATCATGACTGGAACGAACATCAAGTATGCAACTGTTAACTGGCCACATGGCAAATAGATCTATGCTTTAACATGCCTGATACTGATGACAGTCTCACCTGCAACGGACTCATGTCTGTGTGGCACACCAGAGGTATCTGTATTGGGGTGACACAGCAGTATGAACATTAGCCATGACTGTATGACAGCCACAGGGTGCACTGTGCATGTTAACACATTCGCCTGTATAATAGCATATAGTATGCACATGTGTGCATACACAGGGTATCATAGTGTAGTATGCAGCATATGTGTCCACATACCTTGCATATGTTGTTACTTTACATAATGTACAGTGACACATGCAACTAAATGGGATATAATAGCCATATGTGCAGTACTGACTTACCAGGCAACTCCAGGCTCATTGGTTGGGAAACACCCACCTCCACGATGGCAGCTAGTGTGTGTGGATGCTGTTCTGGCCCAGACTGGCCAGTAGCTCCTTGGTGTGTGTGAGTGGGGGCTGGGTTGGTGGCCCACCACCTGCCCCACCTTGTTCCCTGGTGATTGCAGTGGCACGCTGTTTTGCATGTCGTATCAAGTCCGTGTAGTGTCTGCGCACCTGCTGGTAGGTGCGATTATGGCCACCCACATCGTTCACCCTCCTGCATAGATCCTGCCACAGGCCGTCCCGCTGCTGGGCATGCTGTGGCACATGGTTGAACAACACCTCGTAGTTCTCATGGAGGTACAGGATG
This sequence comes from Protopterus annectens, assembly GCF_019279795.1. NCBI lineage: Eukaryota > Metazoa > Chordata > Ceratodontiformes > Protopteridae > Protopterus > Protopterus annectens. Next base: position 1,477,640,083 of record NC_056731.1, on the reverse strand, counting down.
AGGACATCATCCTCCTGGCAGCTGTACGCTGGAAGGTGTGTACGAGGCATTATCTGTAAGACATAATGATGGTGACAGGTCACAGTTTCAGAGATGTACAGAGATACTGCTGCACATACATTTCTATGACATCTAGTACATCTGCACATTTATCTTTGCAAATCATCATGACACTGACATGACTGACGTGTTTGTGTCACACACATGTAACACCCGTTATGCATTGGATATCATCACCATATATGTGTGTCACCTCATAACAGTGTTCATACTCCATATGAATGCTGTCTTGATGTGGGCATGTCTATTTGCCTGCACTGGTGTTCTTACCTATCTGCACATGCCTGGATGCGTCCACAGTAATGCTGTTGACCTTGATGCTGTGTATATGTCAAATATCAACACAGACACAGCCTTAATGGACTTGAGCAGTGACAATGCACATATACGCATGGACACCTGTACATGCATGTGTTTTGTCATATACATCTACACAGCACTGTACAGCTGTTCAACATCCTGCCACGGATCGCCTGTGTTGCACATGTGATAGACATGGGGCAGTGGCTAGTCGGACGTCATTCACAGGGATTGTTATCAACCATAGCATGTACGGGCAAGGTTTTCTAGCTATAACAGACAGCCATTGTGCCATTACGAGGTGCATCAGTGCCACATTACTGATCCGGACAGTTGATACTACATCTAACATGTGGCCATCACACCATGTGTGACTGGGATGACATGTGCAGCTGTGATGGACAGGGTTGCATGGTTTGGCGGGAGTATGTCACATGTATGGCACAGGGATCTGTCCAGCATGTGGCGATCCTAGTATTAGGACGATGGCTGTCCATGACATATGTCGTACAGATCAGGATATGGACATGTAGCATGTCCATCATCATGGTGTAGCAAATGTCTTTATGCAAGGTAGACAGCATGCTGCATAGTGGAGGTGAGGATTGTAAAGGCTGGTATCGCCCATCCATGCATGCCCATTACCCATTAAAGGTGATATGTGATCCAATATTGGTCACCCCAGTGCTGTATATGCCTGTCCAATGATCTCCGTGCTCATGGATGGCACCCTGTCATGACATGGGTACCTCGTATGACTACCCAAGGGGCCTGGAGACGTCACCAAGGTAGGGAGGTGTATTGCACAACACCATCCCTTACACAATGTCCATAATGTTGACCGCAGCCTAGGTGGTAGTTAATGGGTACAGGGATGTTCACCTAGTGGTGACAATGCTGATATTATCCATCAGAATGTGCACATATGTCACACACCTCACCCACACAGCCCATTCTGTATGTTGTTCACAACACTGACACAGCTATTCCTCATAGGTCATGTCCATTCACATCCTTACATACACAGATGCCTAACATTTGTTTGTGTGATATGGGCTACAATGAGGGTGGAGTACAACACATTAACCCTGTTCTACTGTAGCTGACACTGGTGTGATATGCACATGTCACTCTGGCACCTTTTGTAGTTGTGAGGCTGTCAACAGGCCACTGGTAGAACACTCCTGTGACATACAAAGGTATTTGTAATCATACATCCGTACTGTCTTGTACATCTGTACTGCTAACATCTACAGTGATAATGGTTCATGGACATGCACACCATACTCAGCACTGTCGTCACCACTTGTGGGTTGATATTATCCAACACCCTATCTGTATTGTATGGTCATGCTAGGCACTTGTTCAGAACTTGTGAGCATGTCATGAGTTACTGATTAATATAGCACCTATTCCACACCATTTCCCACAGGTACACTGGCTGTCCTAAAATTTCCAGCTTGCTTATGGTACAACAGCTGTTGTACACACGTAACGCACATATCCTGTGAGACATGGTTGTATATACAGGCATGTCCAACTGTCATGTACCAGTGCTATTGCCTGTCTATATGATGGATATGTCATACATGTGGCAATACAGCGATTGTCTCATGTACACATTCAATGCTCACCTCCCAACATACGACACTACAGCCTGTGGGGGATGCACTTATGCAGCCCTGCTGGGGGTAATGCTGTCACCAACCCTGAATGCACCTGACAGTCATGTGGGGATGCGTAACATTCGCAACACACCCCACTCATCACATAGTCTCACATGATCTCCACCACAGGCCACACATATGAGAACGACTTGTGCAGTACCTCTCCATACTCTGTGTAGGCACCAGAGGCAACCCCCATCATGGAACACAACATCACCAACTAATAGCCCACAGAGTCATGTGTGCCCATCACATACAGCCAATAGGGTGTTATAACATACACAACACACCAGTCATAGGTGACTCTGCAGGTGGTCACACTGCAGTTCCACAAAGCAGGCTACACAAGGCGATTGTCGCTTACATCTTGCTGTCGGGTAACTGGTTCAGCAACATAACCTATGCACCCATGCCACACCTCACCAGGTACAATGTGACTGTCATTCTCCATGTTAGTGTGACTGCCCTGAGATGCCACTTCACAGACGACGTGTGCAGGGACATGCAATAGCTCACCAGTCTTGTAGCCCTGAAGGTGTGGGCCTAGCCCTGGGGAGCATTATGCATTCATCTGGACCCGATACCACTGTACAATGACTGACTGTGTCACTTCAACAGTTACCTATGTTTCTGCTTTCATTCCACAGGCATCTGGTATCTGTCCGCTTTGAGTGACCTGGTCAAACACAATGCTTTGGCACAGATGACCTGCACCTGTCAGCCCTGGGAGAACAGATCACATGTAAGGCTCTTGCTGCTTCTATACTGCCTGTCTTGCACAGTTTCCAATAACAGTCACCGGCATAACGGGAACTGGCAAGCAAGACATGGGGTCATGTGACACAATGCTTGCATCATCTTCTGTGACGCACACAGGCAAGGCACACCTTAGAATGCAACACTCCAATATCTCTGCAGTGACTGGGAACTACCTCTAGGCTCTACAGAGCACACCTGCAATGACAGGTTATGGACAGACCATACCTTTCAGGCACATACCTGGACCGGCACACCCACAGCTGAGGTGTTCCCATATCCCACTATATTGTACACACATCCTGGCTAGTTACTTAGCACAGTGCATCAGAGGTGCTCCATGTGCAACTAACTGTGTCCGGAACTGCTATACACATTGTTACAAGCTACAGATTCAACAACATACCCCATGGTTACCAGACCTCATTTGTTGGTGTACTGGACAGTAGGGCTCAGACAGCTACTACTGATGTGTGACTGACACTACCCCACACTTAACTGGGATAGTCACTCATGTACTGACACATCCATGAGTCATATCCTCCACTCGGCTTGATCAACCCATACACACCACCTCCAAGACCTACATTAACCTTGACATGACCACTACCAACATGTGACTGGTGTTCCACACCTGGGGTTATCCCCTCATTGGTGCATTCCGAACATATGCTAATCAACCTTGTTAGCCACATCCCGGCACCACACCCTACACAGCATACACAGTACAACACCTACTACAGACGTCTTTTGACAGCGGTTGTTAACGTCATGACACCCGTGCAGATGGACAATGCACATATAAATGCTGAAACATACCCCAGTGCACTTCATTAGCATGTACAACACTGTATGGATCATGCTATTCCACACAGAGCCATGATGGTACACACCAGATAACAGATGCCACTCTGGTGGTCAAGTTCCATGGACATAATGTACAACAACAGGTGGAGGCTGTTGCACAGTGGTGTACAATCCCATGGGTGGGGTAGCTCACTGGTCAGGCTCGGTAGGGCCACAGGATCCCTCATCACATACTCCAAGACTAGCTACGTACACATTACTGCGACACATTCTGGGGTGTACCACAAGGCATTATGGTGGTATGTCAGTAGTCGATTGCAACACCCACATCTGCTCTCACATACAACAGTCACTCAGGAACATTACAGACCCAGGTGATGTTGGCAACATGCTGGCAGATGGATTCAATGCTAACATTACACCCTCTCACTCACTACAGGGCCATAATCCATGCAGGAACATTGCGGTGTCCCTGCGGTCACACCTACACAGTACTAACCTGCACTCTATATGTCCTGGGACACTGGCCCCATGTCACCTTCCAAAGTCCCAGGCTGTGATGTCCACAAACCTCTGAATTACATGTCTCCCCACTAGACCATCATATTCAGTAATAGCCTTGTATCAGACATTGTGACCCCTGAATGGCACACAGCAACATTTATCACACTCCACACAGGTGGCACCACAATGCACGAGTGGGACTATAGTCCTACACACCTGACTGGACTGTTCTGCACGGCTATAGGGCACACCATCAAGGACGTCATTCACAGAAACATTGTTGGGCTCCGGTCCTTTGATGCCACCCGGGTTGGACTTGTTATGGCCAGAGCATGGCACCTACACCTGGTGGACTCCTTTCATACAGTTACCAGGGTAGTTGATGATGGTACGGGAGTCCACACATCCTACATTGTCCTCTCATAGCCTTTCAGCACCATTCTCCATTCTGGTATTGACAACATACACATCCACCTGCACATCGTACCCTATGTCTCAGGATGTTATGCAACGTGGCTCATGGACAGGACACACACAATGAGGGTAGTATACCATAGTACCCATTTCAGTTACATTTGGCATACCACAGTCCTCAGTCATTGGGCCCCTCATGTTCAGTATATGCTTCCCTGAGGTACAGGCTAGCACAGAGGGACATTCCCTGCCTAGCTTTACAAACCCCTGCATACAAAGTGCCATGATTGATCCACCTGCTGATACTGACTCCATCCATATGGGTGTCACTGTGACAGATACCTGATATGAATATCATGCCCTCAAGCTGCATGACAAGGTGCATCAACATCACCTTTGCATTACACCATTCACCCACTGACTATCACATAGGTGGTAGTCCCCTACATACATGTCACATTGTACATGTTTGTAGTACACACGTATGTCGCACCCACTCCTCTGGTTACCGCATTGCCACTGTGGCGTGGACATACTTCTACATGGCCACACTTATCTGTACTGGGTATGTAGCTGGTACATAGGCACCCATTGTACCTCTGAACTCAAGACTTCTACACGCATTCAAGGGTACACCATCCCATTTAGGGTGTACCTTACAAAACAGCTACAGCTTTACATACCACACCATTAACACACCATGACATTTATTGAGTTCCGACAGTTAAAGTATGCGGCTGAACTACGGACACCAGGTCTGTACACATTTGCATACTACATACTCAGGGGTGACCTCTGCTGAACAGACAGAGCCCATGTCCACAACAATATTAATGGATATACTCCACATATGCGACATAAGCAAAAGCCACTGTGAGCAACATGCTCATGGATATGTGCACACACGCAACAATGAGTGAGATGTGCTTGAGGGTTACATTCCCAAACTGGACACTCACCATGCTTTGGAACATGAGTCCTATGTATATCACGCAGGGACACTCAGTAGCACTGTTCATGTGATACCTCCCTTGGTGGTTGGGAGACACATGTATGCCAGGGATCAATGCAGTGGCTGTACTGTGCAGAGGTGCAGGTAACACATGGCTCTGCTGTTCACAGGACACTACCCTAGAGAGGTGCCACTGGTGTGAACACTATAGTTGTGCTTACACATGGACTTGCCAGACTGCATAGTACCCCACTATGAACCTGTGAAGCTATTACATGTCCTTTGTGCATGGTTACTTGGTAGCCCTTCCATTTAGATTAGCTATCATGCTATTGCAATGTCCCGTGCCTACAAGCTATATGTATCCTGTTATTGTACATGCAAATAGACTATACCTTTGGTATGCATGATATGCCTGTTATGCTGTGTAGAATATCTGACATATCTACCTACAATACTATACATTACACATATTTCACATAGCATCCCATAATGCAAAGCATACTTGCACAGCGCGACCACCTTAGACATGTCATTGTCGTTATATGCCCATACACATGCCTACTGTGACAGTATATCAACATATACTATCCCCTGCTATGGCACGTACTTGTTTGACATACCCTACCACTGACGGCGGGTTGTATGGAATTGTTCTGTTTAAAGCCCTCATGTAGCATCCCTTGTGGTGTCTGTGATATGTACCTTGTGGCCCACTGCTGGACGCACAGTTTCTACATGCATTAGTATGCTCAGCAAGACATCACTACATAAATACCTTTTCCCACTTTATGCATTGCAGACACTTTTAATGAATGCAAACCAGGCTATACATACAGTAAATAATTAATAAAAAACATGCTATACATAAACGTACATACCAAGTGTTCTACATACCTTGTTATCGTTACAGACTTTCGTCTCTATCTCTCTCACAATGCTTAAGCAAGTATCTTGTATGAGCATACGGTTTGAATGTCTGGCAAGTCATCCTTATATACGTCGATACCTGTAACATGTGGTTTCCTCCCGCCATTTGGTGTTTCTGAGTGACTAATTACTTGCATATCAGCTGTGCAGCTACTCCATTTGCCAATTACACGGCAACAATGGGGTATAATTGAATTCTCCACTTGGGCGTTGCCCATTTGCCCTACCTTCGGGGAGACGGCCTGTATTGTGTTTTGTTATGTGTAATTGCAACTGCTATGCATGGAGACAATTATACTTTGGAATCATGTCCCCCGTGGATTGTGTGTGACTGCTAGAGTATGTGGTTCAACATGTGGGTGTACCTGTCATCCCAACGTCTGATAATGGACTATTGCAAACAAAACCTGTAACATCGCCGTTTGTTCCATTATATAATGGCTGCAATTTTGCATGGCGCCTTTAAATGTGTCTCTCACAAGGTATGTTGACGGTTCTGCAGATGTAATTGACTGACTCGATGTTTGTGCTGTTATTACAGTCTGTATTGCTATGGTTTCTAGTGTGGGGGATGTCGGTGGGTGTACATTGCATATACAGGTTTGTGGGGCTTGCATTTCTACATATTCCAGAGATATTTGTGTGTGCCCCGTCCCTAATTAAAGAGCTATCAGTTAGCAGACTTATGTTACGGGATTGTACATTGAGCCGTTGTTAATTGGTTTCTATATAGTATGCAGGTGAGGTTGCTACTTCCATACCTCTGGAATTGCAGTGATATGTAAAGGATATGTCTAAATGACAGCTATCCCGTGTATTTCTGTCCCAGATATTTGCAGTCATTGCGGTTGTGTTGGTAACACAACCTCTTTGCCATGGGTTGCCACCTTTTCATATGGCCATTGTTGGACACTTGCGGGACGCACAGCGGTGTTTACAGGCCAACACATAGCCACGTCAGTACACAGGTTAGCACATACTTTTATCCTCAATACATACCTGTTGTGGGACTTTGGCTACTTATCATATTGCATGTAACATTTACGTTTCTTACATACAGGCATAACTATTTAATGCAACTATTACATTATATATGGGACATATTAATATCCTACAATCCCGGACATTTGCTCTTTGTAATGATTTATGTCAGGACACACCTGCCCAGGGAGGGGCTGTCCCTCCTAATGTGGGACAGGTGGTAACCCTATGCCTACGGCTAGCTATACCCACACCTACCGTAATGATCTACCTCCAAGTTGGCACTAACAGACACATGATGCGGACACACACACACACACACACATTACAGTCACACGGGGACACACATGGCACCCTCAACACACACATACACAGACTATGGCATTCACAAACACAGCTGAACACAGTACCTACGTGGACCACAACACCGGCAGCGGTAACTAAATGTCCCTTCATATCATCATACTATTACTCGTGGTTGTACTGTTCTGGTACTGTGTTCTTTCGGTCTTTCAGCCTCGTGGTTACGCATGTCGGTATGTTACACATTCCATAGTTGGCGGTATCCTATTTATTTGTACCTCCGAGGTGTTATGAATGTCATTGACCTATCTATATATATTTGCAGATATCGCTGAATCCGTATATATCAACATATATCACTCTATCGCCCTTTCTATCTGTATTATATATATGTGTACATATATATATATATATATATATATATATATATATATATATATATATATATATATATATCTGATGGGGAAAGTGACAGGCAAGCTACACCTTTCATTGTGTACTTGTTGGTGTATACTGTTTCCTGGACTCCGCACATTTGTGTCTGTACCTGTCACATTACACACCTGCCATAGGTTAAGGTTACCAGCTGTCCCACTCTGCGAGGGACAGTCCCTCTTTGGGCAGTTGTGTCCTGCATAATATTTGTAAACGTGACAAATGTCCTGAGATTTTGGAACATACTTATTTCCTATAGTTTATGTAATAGTTGCATGAAACAGTTATTCTGTATCTGCACCACCTATATGTTCTAGAAACAGAATAAGTAAGTAAACATTACAAGAATGAGCTTTTATCTAGGCAAAACAGTGATGTTCTCAATTTTGTACTGGCCAGGTGTATGTGTCGGCCTGCAGACATCTGACGTAAGTCCCACATTGGTCATTTGAAGAGGTGGCAACCCTACCATAGGTACATCTTGGCTAGCAATAGTGTTAGGTGATTCTATACATGATTGCGTGTTCTACTCCTGGCAGTGGTCATTTTACCCTTCAGAGCAGGTGCTATTAGTACAGGTGATTAATGCTGTTTTCACCTGTTCTGGACATCACTGACCATGATCTGCGCGATATTCGGTGAAGCTTATCCCTGTTTCGTGCATATCCATATAGTCATATTTAAACGTTGCTTACCAGCAGTGGGCAATGAATATTCCCGGTAACGTGTGCTACACATATGATATGATGACCTGCATCTGACATGCATTACTCGTGCCTTCGGGATTACATTACATCTCTTGCAGGATGTGGGACCGGGAACATGCATGATGGTCACTGCATTTAACACATGGCCATCTGGGATTTGTACACGTGTTATGTCGTTTTGTACGTGGAGTATACTACGGCTGTTACTCCATACTGCACTTGCATGGGTAACTCAGTTAGTTTACATATTGCTGAGTCCAGTTAATGGTATGTCCATGTGATGTTTACTGGATGTGCTCCGGCATTGGGTATGTATATCACAGTGAGCCACACACGATACTGTGCTACACTTTCAAACGACCGTAGGTGGAGCATGCTGGGGTGACGAATACCTGTCATGGGTACACCCCATGCCTTGCCACAACATCCATGATTATATTTTGTGGAGCCCCTCATTAATGCAGCAGGGTCTCAGTGCTGAGTGTGTGCAGAACAGTGCTTACACACATGCGCTCCCACAATTGCCTCTGCTCCACTAAGTGACAGCTGGTTACTCGATGTTGTGGCAATAGCGGACACTGTTTGACTTGTTTGGTGTATGGCCTCTGACAATCGGCCGTGTACCTACCGATATACCTGGGAACCTATACACACAGCACCACCATATGCTGATAGGCGCATGTACTGTTCAGGTGTTGACATTCCGTGTTCCGATAGCTGTTGTGTGTACAATGTTTGAGGGCTGCCTATGTAGGATTCACACAGTGGGCCACCTATACATTGAAATTTACAGGTAGTCGTGTTTGTGTGCCATCCATTTTACTGTGTGTGCAGGTGGAGTGGTGTGTCAGTCCGTAGGGGCCTACACTATCAGAGTATGTGCTATACGTTCCCTCTTTGCCAACGCATTGGCATATTGGGCATGCCTCTGTCTGCCTACTGGGGCTGGCGCAGTGTGTTCATGGTCTGAATCCCAATGTGCCTGTGATGGCCTTGGCAATTGCGGTGGGCTATGAGGGCCTTCACCATTTTGTCCCTGCTGCAGCTGTTTCCGCAGGATCATATTATGTAGCATGGAACATACTATGTTGATGTGGGCACACATGCTTGGACAGTACTGCAAGGCTCCACCAGATGTGTCCAAGCACCGGAACCGTGATTTCAGCATCCCGAACACATGCTCTATGATGATTCTGGTTTGTGCATGTGCCTCATTATGGCGTTCTTGCATGGGTGTGTGTGCATTTCTGATGGGAGTCATCATCCACGGCTCCAGTGCATAGCCAGCATCCCCCACAAGTTGGCCATGTGGGATGTCCCCCCCTGACAAATACCTGATACAGCTGTGAGGCATGCCAGATATGGGAGTCATGGTAGCTTCCAGGGATGCCAGCACACACATCCATGACAATGCCCTGGGCATTGCACATGACCTGGAAGTTGATGGAGTGGAATCCCTTGTGGTTTATGTAGCACCTACCATGCTCACCGGGTGGTGACTTGATTTGTATGTGCGTGCAGTCTATCGCACCCAGTACCTCCGGGTAGTGTGCCACATGGTGGAAGTGACGCATATTGCTGGTCAACTCCTCCTGTGTTCAGGGGACGTATATATGCTCATTGGCATGTGGTAACATGGCATCCAGGAGCTGGTGTAGCACCCTGGATGCTGATGCCTGTGAGATCCCCATTATATCTCCAGTTGGCCTTTGAAAGGTACCTGTGGCTAGTATTCGCAAGCTTACACATACCTTCGTGTCCACTGGGATGGGTTCCCCTCTGTTGTTTCTGGTTCTCAGGCATGGCTAGCACAGCTCCACTATTTGCTGTAGGATGTCCCTGTCCACCCTGCAATGCTCTACTCTCTCCAGATCATGTAGCCCTTGGTAGGTTACCCTTGGTCTAAACACTCTTCTCCTCCTCCGGGGCCTGCGGTGGTTGTCGGCATCATCCTCCACAACACCGTCAGTCTCTAACACATGCTGATGAATCACAGCTATGTCAGCTCCCAACATATACATTGTAAAAGTTCCCCATGTGTTTACACCTATGGTGCAGTGTTTGGGAATACACAGGTGTGTGTTGGGTGCTTTCACACTTTATACTATTGTGCTGTGAACACCGATGATGTCATAGGGTGTGTATGTACAATCGTAGCTACAGGGTATCTTATGTGTTTTACTACCGGAACTACTATTGTGGTGCCTTTGGTATTGAATTGCATATGGCTGACGTGGATTACATCTTGACCTTCCCTTTACATTTCTGCATGTTCCACCTACCATTTTCTGGCATGCCTCCTGCAGCCTGCTTTCATTTGTACTTTCCTAGACCTGGCGTATCTTGTGTAATGTGTGCTATTGCCGGTCTACTGTCGGTTTGCTTTGCTCTGCTATGACAGATCTCCTATCTTTGAAATCCAATGCCCCCCCTCCTTTCTTTGCATTCCAATGCCTCCCCTATCCTGTTTTGCAGGTTTCTGCGAGCAGACTTGTCAGCTGCCGTCGATTGGCTGCCATGAGTTGATTGGTGTTGATTGCTCATTAGTATTCCAATTACCCTACTTCGGCATTTCCTTCTTTTCTTCCCCTGACCTTCCTGTTTGTGCTATTGTTCACAGCGCGTGCATCCACTTACTGGGTTTCATGCACATTTTCATCCCCGTACACATGCGCTTTTGGGCACCATGTGTGCTCTCAGCTAAACAATTCTATACCTTCCTCCCCACCCCTGTCCTGCAGCTTTGCTTAGCAACGGCCAGGCCAGATTTGCATTGCTCCAATGTGCTTACTGCTACGGTGGCACACCCTTCTGCTGCTGTCATATATCTCCTCTGAGCCACTCCTCAGTGTTATAGCACTGCGCCGTATGGTACAACCTTCATCCGGCGGGACATTTGCGATTCAGTATTATCTGCCTCATTCACATGGCATTGACTACTAATTCATAGTTATCGCACCGAACACTGTCGCAGGCCCTTAGCAACCCTTGCACCTTGGTTGTGGTGTTCCATGCCTACCATTGTGTATTATGGTGTAAACCTGATTTGTATTACATTGCAATTTTATGACATGTTTATATAATTTCTTTATGTTCCGGTTTGCACACACATGCCCTGCGGTTGTACTGTGCGTTACTGTGGACATGACATTAAATGTTGTTTTTTAGGTGTTGTGCATCTTTTCTTATGCCATTGGCTGTGTATTTCGCCATTGGCATATGTTAACTTTGTAATACATGAGTCTGTTCCGCTTCCATAGCTCTGATGTTCTGTTTGGGAAAATGTAAACCGTGTTTTTTGGTTTACATTTCCGTGGGCTTACACTACACCTGCACCACTTCATGAATCACTATCTGCCTTCATTTGCATGGTGCGACACTGCACATGGGGTGATTAGCATACCTATGCCAAGGACTGCGCAGTTCTGGCGTACGCCGGTAGTGCACATGGTATTGGATCGTACCTAAATCGCTCGGCGGCCATATTTGGCGTTATTCCACATACACTACGCCTGCGCCTGGCGCAAGCTTCAGGAATCCTGGGGATGGTCTCAGCCATATGTGGTTCGAACTAGTAAAAGTTCAATCTACTGAAGTAGATCCATATGTAAACTGGGCATGCTTACGTGTGCCTACAGTGACATCAGTGGGGGGGGGTTTCCTCTGAGTCCTCCTATGACTGTGGTTCTGGTGACCTAGACACTGGTGGGGGCTGTGTATCCCTTCCCTTTGCTGACTCTGCTACAGCTGTTTCCTCAGGATCAGATTGTGTAGCATAGCACATATGGTGAATATCTGTGCATATGTGGCTGGAGTATACTGCAGGGCTAAACCAGATATATCGAGGCACCATAACCATGACTTCAGAAGCCCAAACATACACTCTAATATGTTCCTAGTTTGTGTGTGTATCTCATTATGGCATTCTTTCATGGGTGTGTGTGCATTTCTGATGGGTGTCATCATTTATGGCTTCAGGGTGTAGCCAGCATCCCCCAGTAAATTACCCTGTAGGATGTTCCCCCTAGCAAACATTTGGTACAGCTGTGATGTGTCCAATGGGCAGAAAAAAAGAGGCACACACGTATTTACTGTTAAGCGCTTTTCGTTTATGCTACAACACAAACTTCATCAGACAAAGTAAAAAACACACTAATTCATTTAAATACAATAAAGTAACCAATCAAAATCTGTTTAGTACAACACATTAAAAATGTCACCACCCTCATTGCTAAACTCAAATTACACAGTTCTCTGAACCCTACTTAAAATGTAATACTACAACTTTTACTAAAATAAAATATTTTAAATATTTTAAAAGAAAATCAACGTTTTAAACTTCTTAATTTTAAAATACTACTAATAATACAACCTTCATTTAAACCTGGTGTACTATAAGCATTCAGCATAATCTGCCAGGATAGCTCTAATTCTTCAAGTTTTAAAGCGTCAGGTCCACCTCTAACATCTCTCTGCACTTGGTCAATAACAATAAACTTAAACCTGTGGTTAGGGAATTGAACAACATGCTTAGCCAAAGCATTTTCTAATTTATTTTTCTTTATAGCATATAAGTGCTCGTACATTCGATTGCGAAGTTTCCTTTCAGTTTTTCCTACATAAAATGCAGGACAAAATTGACATTGACAAAAAGAAAAAACAGAAGAAAAAACAAAGGAACTAGACAATTACATGACCAGTTCTTCTGTTTGTATGAATAATACTACAAATGACTGTATTAATCTTGATTTAGTTGACCTATGTTACACGACTAACAACGTGGATTGTATTAGTAGTTCGGCTGTTGTTTTGGATACACTTGTTGACTGTGTTCCTGTTGATGATGTTACGACTTTTTGTGAAAATTCACCTTCAATTTTGCATAATGCTAGTGGAGACTTCACAGTTTACAATTTTTCAAATGTAGAGGTTTCTGCCGATTTAATAGCATTGTTGTCTAAGGGTCAAACTTATGTACCACCTCGCAGGTTGAGTCCACCTTTAAACCCTATTATTAAAACATTTGAACAGTTTTGTGAATTAGATATTCGCAACCTAGCATCTAATAAATATGCTGGGTACCACAACATCAACAAGGATTTTCATGTGGAAAGGGATTGTTTAGACTTTATAAAAATGAATGAAATTAGAATTTGTAAACCAGATAAAGGTGGTGGTGTTGTCATTTTTGACAACACAGATTATTCTGCTAGAATGACCAACCTATTAAATTCTTCTTCATACACTACAAGTTCTATTTCAGAACTTAATAAGGCATATAGTTTAATCAAGAATGTTATAGAAGACCTTTATTTAGAAGGTAGGATTACACAAGCTATGTACAACTTTATGTCTATCTCTTATCCCAGAGTCCCTTGTTTATTTGGTATTCCAAAAATTCATAAAAACGTGGTAAATCCCCCCATGCGCCCTTTGGTGGATAGTAGAGGTTCTTTGACATACGCATGTGCGAAAGTAGTTGATTTTATCCTTCAAAAATATTTGCTTAACATCAAACAAATATGTAAGGACTCCTGGACATTTTTGAGAAATATCAACGAGGTTGAGTACAAAGCTTGTTATAACTTCCTGACTATAGATGTCAGGGATTTATACACTTGTATTCCCCACAAAGAAGCTGTTGAGTGGATAAATGAGATGCTTAACTTACAGGGGTGTCCCACTGATGAATGTTTGTTGGTAGAGGAACTTTTAAGTACTATCCTTGCCAACAATTTTTTCATGTTTGAAGGGTTATTATTCCTTCAAAAAGTAGGTGTAGCCATGGGGTCTCCCTGTGGAGCCAGTGTGGCCAACATGGTTATGGCCTACTGGGAACACCTATACATTATGAATAATTGTATCTTTAAAGATAACATAGTGTTTTACACTCATTTTCTTGATGACATCTTCATTTTGCTTGATGGTGATGTCGTACTTGGGGACAACTTGGTTGATTACTTTAATTCAACCACTACTTTTCTAAGTTTTACACATACTTTTGACTCTGACTCAATAGCTTATCTTGACATTTTACTGTCTAAGGATAGTACTTTGGACAGGTACATTTCTACCATTCATAGGAAGAATACTTATTGTAATTCAATGCTTCATTACTCTAGTTGTCACCCACACCACCAAAAACGGGCAATTGTCAAGGGACAATTAGTTCGAGCAGCCCAGATTATAACAGTTGATAGTGATTTTAGTAATGAATGCGAATTTATGAAGAACATGTTCCTAGCTCGTGGATACCCTGTGTCACTGATTAATGAAATCATCGACGAAGTTTCTTTTAAACGTCAGTCGCTGTTTTACACACCACTTCTGAATAGAGCTGAGCACACTCCACCTTATGACACAGGTGATTTATCTAATGTATCAACTAGTACTGTAGTTGACCAAGAAGTGAATAATACACTTCCTTCTTTTATAACTACTTACAACATGGACAGCTATAGATGTTTCAAGATCTTGTTGAAAAATTGGGAACTTTTCAAGTGTGACAACCAAGTTTTTAATAGTGTAGGTAAATATCCTACAGTTATATACAGGAGAGGTATGAACCTTAAAGATTACTGTGAACTTAAGAACAACACAGTTAAGACCCCAGGCATGTACAAATGCCAATCCTGTAATTATTGTTCGTATATACTGGAATCTAATAGATTCAGTATCAACGACTTACAGTTTACATTGAGATGGAGAAATAATTGTAACTCCAAGCTAGTTGTTTACCTGGCGAAATGTCAATTTTGTCCTGCATTTTATGTAGGAAAAACTGAAAGGAAACTTCGCAATTGAATGTACGAGCACTTATATGCTATAAAGAAAAATAAATTAGAAAATGCTTTGGCTAAGCATGTTGTTCAATTCCCTAACCACAGGTTTAAGTTTATTGTTATTGACCAAGTGCAGAGAGATGTTAGAGGTGGACCTGACGCTTTAAAACTTGAAGAATTAGAGCTATCCTGGCAGATTATGCTGAATGCTTATAGTACACCAGGTTTAAATGAAGGTTGTATTATTAGTAGTATTTTAAAATTAAGAAGTTTAAAACATTGATTTTCTTTTAAAATATTTAAAATATTTTATTTTAGTAAAAGTTGTAGTATTACATTTTAAGTAGGGTTCAGAGAACTGTGTAATTTGAGTTTAGCAATGAGGGTGGTGACATTTTTAATGTGTTGTACTAAACAGATTTTGATTGGTTACTTTATTGTATTTAAATGAATTAGTGTGTTTTTTACTTTGTCTGATGAAGTTTGTGTTGTAGCATAAACGAAAAGCGCTTAACAGTAAATACGTGTGTGCCTCTTTTTTTCTGCCCATTGGATTACTGAGTTTGTCGTTTTGGTGCTTAATAATTTGACAGCTGTGATGTGTGCCAGATATTGGAGTCATGATAACTGCCATGGTTGCCAGCCCACACATTAGGTTAATTCCCTGAGCATTGCACAAAACCTGGCAATTGATGGAGTGGTACCCCTTGTGGTTAACATAGATTGTACTCTGCTCACCAGGTGGTGCCTTAATGTGCACATGTATGCAATCTATTGCACCCAGTACTTCAGGATAGTGTGCTACATGGTAGAAGTGTTGCATATTGTTGGCCCTCGCCTCAGGGGTAAGGAAAAACTATATGTTCTTACTGGCATGTGGAGCATAGCATCCAGGAACTGGTGGAGTATACTGGATGCAGATGCCTGTGACATACCCATCATGTCCCCAGCTGTTCTTTGAAAAGTACCTGTAGTGAGGATCCTAAGGCTACACATAGGTTTGTCTCCACTGGGATGGGTTCCCCTGTGTTAGCTCTAGCTCTGAGTAAAGGGTGACAGAGCTCAGTGAGTTCTTGTAATATGTCACTGTCCACCCTCTAGCACTCTACAATCTCCATATCATGTAGTTCCTGGAAGATTACCCTGGGCCTGAACACTCTTCTCCTTCGCCTAGGCCTATTCTCAGCAGCACCAGCAGCACTGACTTTAGCATCTAGCACATAGAGATGTAGCAGACCTGCAGGAGCTCCTAGCATTATTCCAGTTAAAATTCCCAAGTCTCTCAAGTCTCTATTCCAACAGCCCAGTGTATTGAGGGAAAATCAGAATGTAGGATGTATGCATATTTTGCACAGCTCTGCTTTAGGGCCACCATGTGGGATTCACATATTATGATGCAGTTCACCTGCCCAGGATATAATTAACATTATTTAATGTCCCTAATTTAGAGCACAGCAAACCACTGTGTGCTGCAGTGTGCAGCATAGCTTATACAAAAGTCAAAAATATTTACTGAATATATCAGGTGTTAATTGATTGCTACTTGATGTAGGTAGTCTGTCCAAGTGAATGCGCACAGCTATGTGGCATACTGCTCAAACACGTGTGGCTATGAACAAAAAAATCATAAAAATAATAAGACTCCCCCCCTCGATGTCATCTACATCCTCTGAGAATATCAACTTCATGAAGGAGCCTACACTAAGGGGATATGTGGACACAGTTGCTTCTTTTAGCAGTTCATGAAATCCAAGTCATTTGCATACATATCCATACTGACAGCCTAGATACTACAAGGTTCATAGCCATGTGAGCTTGGTGACAGCATGTATGCACAGTTGTACAGACCCGATGTAATGTCCTACAGTATATTTGTGAAAACCATATTAACCATATTGGAAAGGTTATTATTATTATTTTTTTTTTATTTCTGTTAAGACTGTTTGAGTACTGCGGCACATAGTGCAAACATGGTGAAATTATATAAAAAAAATTACCTATTCCTTTCCTTTTCCAGATATTCACAATTAACCATTTGCACATATATGTATGTGATCTAGCATTTTCTTAGGAGTTATGTCCATATTTGGATTTTACATCCCCTTCTATCTGTGTAGACTCCTGCATGCAGAAAAGTTCTGTGTACGCTCTGGACATTGACACATCTACACAGATGCCTTGCTTGTTGGATCACTCCTCCTGGGTCATTTGCATAAGATTCAACTGCTTATGAGGTCATTTGCATTCCATGGAACTTTCCCTGTTTGTACTTGCTTGTGCACTGCTAAGCGATATTTACTGGATCTAAAACTGTCTGTGCTCTTGTACACATGTGTAAGCTTTACTGAATTACCACTATTTTTATATAATACCTGCTCTTGCCCTTCTACATCATTGACCATTATAGTCAATCAGTACTTTCAGACATTAGAGTTTCATAATTCTTATTGCTTACAAAATACATCATGATGCCAGAGTTACCATTTCATGAAGTCCTTTTTTCGTGTCGGTGACTACAGATCTGTTCAATTAAGGAGCTTCTTTCTCAGTCAAGAATACATGTTTAAACCCCCCATCTTATCTTTTTTAAAGTGACTTAGGATAATATTTAATTAATCCACCAGGTATATACTGTCAGTGTAGAGGACTAAAGCCCTTCTTATTTAAAGTACTGCTCCTGTACCAAGAGTACAGCTTTTTTGCACTTTGCTTTTATTTTTATTTTTTGTGACAGAGTAATTTACATAACCTCCTTGAGATCTACTGTTAGTCAAGAGGACTAAAATTCTGCTTTTCATGTTTAATACCTTAACTACACTTTCTCAAATGATTTGGAGTAATATTTAAATAATGTCTTTTGTGGTAAAAGTCTGTTGTTTTACTAACTTTTTACATGACGGTAGTATAATATTTAATGAGTATCCCTGGTAACTCGTTTCTCACCCACATGCATTTTTTTCATGCTACAAAACTGCTGCATCATTAAAAAATTAAGTTACTTTTGAATAATATGTAAATTTCCCTAGTGATTATTGTTTTAGGCTCCCAGTATTACAGGATTTGCTTGTTAGTCTAGGGATGCTTAGAGGTTTGACAGCCTTCCTCCACACACTCAAACATGTGCACACACACACACACACACACACACACACACACACACACACACACACACACACACACACACACACACACACACACACAAACAGAGTTAGCTGAGTCCAATCATCCCTCTGCATACATTCACACGTGCAGCTGCACACGTATACCACCCCCTCCCCACAACCTACGCACTAAACTAGCCAGAACTCAACTATCCTGGCAGCCTTTGGCATGCTAATTAATGTAATCAAGTATGAGTCCCCTATAAATCTAGGGGAAGTAATATTTCTATGAATTTTCTGGCAGCTCTTGAGTTCTGGCTCTGTTTTGATAGCTGCCTTTTTAGCAGTATTCATTAATCTGTATTGAAGTATTACTACTTCAACAGACATGATTTGACTACCAAAGTAGACAACATGTTTGCTTACTCATACAATTTAATCTAATTAGATATGCATTATGCATTGTGACTAGCTATTGCTCCTTATCAACTCTTCATCCAATGCATTAGCCACATGGTGTTGTTTACTTTGTGACTGATGTATGTCGTGCTAATTAAAATTTGTACAAACATGGATAGTGCTTGCCCTTTTATGTAGTTTCCTGGTGTTTTCACACTTACAATAAACAAAGGCATAAGAACAGAAACTTATGACTAAACATTTCCCGTGAATCTGACGTTTAATGCACTATAGAAGTTTTTTTTTTTCTAGACAGAAGGGAAGGATGTTTTGGCATGTTCGTCTAGTACCCTACTTGAAAACTTTTTTTTAGAAATGTTATTTTCTTAAACAAATCATGTGAGACAGGATAAATTAAAGCAATGAACGTTTTGTCAACATCATTCATATTATTTTATACCATAATACAACAGCATTTCCTCTATAATATATGCAGATTTCGTGCCTGCCTCCAAACATTCAATTCAATGAAGCATTATAAACAGCTATTGGGCTGACCCAATAGCCTTAAGGAGGATGTCATAGAGATTTTCTTACCCAGTCTAACCAGCCTCATCTGTAAGACCATGGAAATAATTATCATGGACCTTATCAACAAGGACATAGATGACCTCCAAATGCTGTGCCCAACCCATTTTGTTTTCATTAAGGCTAGATCATGCTTATTAAACCTGGTGGACTTCTTTGAGAATGTAACCAAAGCCACGGATGAACATAAGACAGTGCACACAGCCTATCTTAACCTTGCCAAGGCTTTCAACACAATTCCCCACTCTGGCATTGTTGAGAAATTCTCCCAGATAAGGATTAACCTTTATGTTACTAGATGGGTAGCCACTTGGCTCACTGACAGAACACACTCTGTCAAAATTGGTGACTCCACCTCCACCACTAGACCTGTCACTTAGTGAAGTACCACAGGGGTCCGTGTTGAGCCCCTTAATGTTTGGCATTTATTTCTCAGAAGTCCAGGACAAAGTAGATGGCCTTTGGCTCACCAAGTTCTCTGATGATTGCAAACTGGGAGCAGTCACTGAGTCCCCCAACAATGTTAATGTATTACAATAAGGGCCAACACAAACAAATGACTGGTGGCAAAGACATGGTCTAAAACAAAACGCAAAAAATGCATTATTATTCCCTCATTATTATTCCCTTTGGTAAAGAAATAATTCCTTACAGATTACAATATTTACAGCACCCCCCCCCCGAGTTCCAACTCAGTGGTGTGAAACTTGGGAACACAGGTTGCTAGCAATTTGAACTTTGACAACCAAGTTTCCACAGTGGTAAGGAAAGCCTTCTATGTAGTGCACCTCATAAGCAAGAGCATAGCATTCAGGTCAAGGGATGTTATAACTCCACTGTAGTCAATCCTCATCAAACCACTAATAGAGTATCATACACCCTTTTCCATGTACCTCACCAAGCACCTGCAGCAGCTGGAGAGACCTCCGACGTTTCTCACTAAGAAAATACAGGGACTCCAAACCAAGACCTACATGGACAGGATGAAAGCCCTGTAACTTTACTCTGCACCTGATAGGCTGCTGTGAAATTACTTGCTCCTGGCCTATAGGGCAATCTCCAACCCTGTCCTAATGGAAATGCTACACATCCGCAAGTCAAATGGGACAAGAGTCACTCGCTCTAGCTTGTGACATTAACAGAACATGCTGGAGAAACAGAAATGACTCCCAGAAACTGCTGCTTTTCTGGAATAGATTTCCTATTCAAGTAAAACAGAGCTCCTCACTGACACTTTTCAAATGTAACCTGGATAATTAGATGTGAAACCACAAATTCACCTTTTGGGTGGCACCCATGTCCCTCATGTACAGGGGTGGCCGGTGTTGATCACAGACTCACTCTGTTAATACATTAATTCTGTGAACTACCCATAAAGAACAAATGGGGATACTTCAGATTAACATGGTTAGGCTTATAAAGGCTCTAGGGCCACTAGCCTAGTAACCTCCTATGAACCCATGAACCTACGAACATATTTATTCTTCAGTAGGAATTTGTATAAGGATACAGTACAAGAGCCTTTTAGTTTTGGTTACATTGAGATGCAAACACACACACACACATATGTATACACACACACACACACACACACACACACACACACACACACACACACACACACACACACACACACACACACACACACACACACACACACACACACACACACACACATATATATATATATATATATATATATATATATATATATATATATATGGAGAGAGAGAGAGCAAGATATGTCTGTGTCTTTCATTTTCCTATGTACAGTATAGTGCCCAGAAGTGACACCTTCTTTAATTAATGTTCATAGGTTCTTTGACACCTTCTTCAATTAATGTCCATAGATTCTTACATTCATAAGTTCATAGGTGTGTAGTAGGCTAATGACCACAAGGGCATTATTAAGCCTAGCTATGCATCCCAAATCTCTGACAAGTTCTGGTACCCTTGATAACTGTAAGCAGGGGCTTGGAAGATGAAACTTTAACAAGAGATGCCTGTCGAATAAACCATTTACAGGCTGCCTGGGTCCATTACAGACATAGATGCCAAGAAGGATAAATTTCCTGTTATCCAGCCAATTGTCCAAGTTACAGTTGAATTGCATTAGAAGAAACTTTGCTTCGCATGGATGGAGAACCTGTTCCAGAGAAGGGGTAGCCTTTGGTATACATTACTGTCTGGCCGGTAGGTCCTATTTATATTACAGGCAAGATTTAAGTCTTTAGAATAGTTAATTTTGGTATTGTTTATTTTGCGGATATTCAGGAGATCCATCAAGGTAGGGTCTGACAATGCCTTGTATGTCAGGCATAGATCTCCCCTCAGCAGCCTGTATGAGGCAGAAAACAGGCATAGGAGTTTGAGGTGGTCTGCTTAGGACATGTTACTTATGCAGTATTTTTTAGTGATGAAACTCTGTGGATATTCTAGTTGTTGGATGTGCCTGGCTAGGTATGTACCAAAGAGGGCATTGTGCTCAATAATAGGTCTAATTAGTGCTGATTACAGTGGAACAATGACCTTCTTGGACCTAGATGCGATTGCCATGTTTATAAGTCTTACATCATATAATAATTTCCTCACTACAGTAGACACATAATGGTCAAAGGCTAGATTACTATCTATGTTTGTCACCAAGTCCCTGACTACTGGATCAACTCTTAGGGGTATGTTGTCAATATGATAGTGAGCAGAGGGGGATGACTTACCAAAGGATACTATTATGCATTTCTTGGCATTTAGTTTTAGTCTATGGCTTTGACAGAAATTATTTGTCTGTGTCAGCCCTTACTCGAGAACAGGAGTGTCACTGTGGGATTCTATGATTTTTCCTAAATTGCAATTGTCTGCAAATTTGATCAACCCAATCCCTTGACATTGGCCTTGACTTCAGAGAAGTAAATGCCTAAAAGGAGAAACCCAAGTACTGATGCCTGAGGGACTCCTCTTGTGATTGGCCTTTTTGTAGAAGTGGACTCCCCAACTCTAACTTCCTGGCTCCTGTCTGTGAGCCAGCTGGCTATGTACAGGGTGACATAAGGGTTTATACTTAACTTTTTGAGTTTATGAATAAAGGCCCAGTGGAGTATTGTTTCAAATGCCTTGCCCAGGTTATGGTAGGCAATGTGAACCATTTAACGTCCAACCATTGTTTTAGTGACCTTTTCAAAGAAGTCCACCAGTTTGAGTAGGCATGATCTGCTCTTGGTGAAATCAAATTGGGTTGGTCCAGTTTTTGGAGGTTTTCTATGTCATTATTGATAATTTCCATGATAATTCTTTCCATGGATTTGCATATGAGACTAGTCTACTTTGATATCAGTGCTCTATCCCCATTAACAAAGAATGAATGAATGAATAAATAAATATGACAAATAAATAAAAAATAAAATGCTAAAATACTGCCTTATTTTATAAACTGTTAACCATGGGCTCAAACATAGGTCACATAACTGACTGAGGATATTAGGTAATCCTGTCATGCCTCAGGCACAGTCTGTTGACCCCTACACAGCTGCTCATTTTGTATGCCTTCTGTTAAACGAGAGTCCACACATGACCTTAACTTATACATATACCTATGGAGTCACAGGCTTGCTAAAACCCTCAATGCCTAGTAACACACTAACCCTAAAAGCTCCATAGAAAAAGAAGAGTGTCAGCACTGCTAACGTAGTATAAAAGCTCTATAATTTGGGCTAGTCTAGTACAAGCTTTTTATGATAAAAGGTGGCAAATCTATATGTTTTTGGCAGCTACTGAGATGCCCACGTGCATGGGGCCCTGTCCATCCCTTTAACAACTGTTGAATGCCCAGTGCTTGGTGAAGTCACATTGTTCTCATGTCTAAAAGGCAAAGCCCAATGCTGCCATGTGTATACAGGTGGTTCTTACATCTTCCCCATCTCTCTCTTTCTGTAGACCAAATACTTTAAAATCAAAATCACAGGCAAAGCTATGTTAAATAGGTAAAGACCTTAAGAATGACTAGCATACTCTACAAGCCCTACTATAAACTTTCTTGGCAGTGGGAGTCCACATCTCTTTCATTTAACAACCTGCATGGCTTTTCCAGGCTCCCAGTCCCTCTGCGATATGCTGACAATCCCTGTTAGATATGCTGACAGCTTCATCATGAAATCACCAAAATTTGTACAACTGGAAGTGGAACAAGTTATTAGCTCTCTTAGTAATCTGTCTTGGGTAACAGTATTCTGAAAAGAAGTGCACGCTATTCTTCTATACAAGTTGGCAAGCCTCTGGTAGATATCAGTTTTAGTTTAATCTGTAAATTACTGCTTTGTTCTCAAAATGTAAAGCTTATAGTTAGTTACTAGGCATGCATTCCAGTTGCCCCAGAGAACTCTCTGATTAAATGTCTTACAAAGAGACACATGATAGACAAATGGAAGTTAAGGAAATCAAACCCTGGAATACAGGAAGTAGTTTATTAACAACTTATAGTCTTAATCCTTGGCACTAACTGGCAGATACAGTTTTTTTTTTTTTTTTTTGTGCAAGCTCCCTGTCACATGCCATGAAAGCTGCCTAAATGAACACCATCTCCAGTGGGTAATGTCTTCATCAGATATATTACCTGAGCTAACTGGCTGAAGAGTATTGAATCCCTGGCAACTTAAGTGCACTGCCATCACTATTGAACCACTCATTTCAATGTATGTCATTGTCTGTACTGTTAACCCAGTCTTCCTGCCAAAAGAAAATCTTCCTGTAATGCACAAAAGCTGCGCACAGACCTCCAAATCCTATGTGACCTTAGCACAGTGATACTTTTGTTGTGGACCGTTTAACAGCTTGGTTACAGATCTTGTTAAAACTTAATGAGGCCCTACTACTTTGCAAGCAAGGTTTAGTAGTTCTAACAACATCATGATGTCACCTTCTCTTGATTGGTTTGCTTTTGCACTGTAGCTCTGTGATCATTGTTTTCAGTTTCTGTTGCTTGTCGATTGGAAGCCAAATTATGAAAAGATGTCAATCTATGACACTCAAGACAACAGGATTTTGATGGGTCCTTCATCTTATACCATGTCAGGGAAACCCTTAGCTAGTCATACACCCTCTGGAGAAGCTTGAATCCTACATGTCTGACTTCTTTGCCTCCCACACTATCTGAAAGTCATCCAGGTAATACATTGCCTTGCAGTCCAGAGCTTAACTTTCACATAGTGCTGAACATTTCAAATTTTTTACATTCCACTGCAGCACCCATGGGCATAGTTTTAGTAAACAAGAATGTATCACACAACTCCATGCCTAGCATATGAATGAGCAAAAGCTAAAGGTTACTTCTATATTTAGCTTAGCTTGCTAAGTGTCCTGTAGTGGACTACACAACTTCATTGAATCATTCAGTGTGATGCAGATTACACCCTGACTTTTATTTTGTCAATGGTGTCATTCATCTGCAAGTGATAAATTATCTTAAAGTCCCAAAGCTTCTTCTTATAGTTTATGTCCAAAGGGAAACTTGCTATGTAGAAAATTGTCTGTCAGGTCAGCTACACTGCTTGCATGCTCATCCTTGTCTAAGAGCCAACATATTACATCTTCTCTACCATTCACTTACTTTAAATTATTATACTTTCAGCCCATCAGAGAAAGATTTGCCAGCAATGGAAACCCTTCCTGAAATCCCTTTTATACTTTTGATGCTATTTCTGGCTCATGGTATCCTTGTAATAACTGTTCAAATTTAACTGGACTATAGCTATCAGAAACTCTTTGATACCACACTGACAGGCCCAAAACTCTTTCCACCGTTTATGGAACCCTTACCCTGTTATGCAGCTTACTGAGTAGTCCAGCCTCCCATTCTTTTCTGAAGTTCATTGTAGGTAAGCAATTGTCATCCCCTCCTTTTCTGAGCAGCTAACAGCCATGTGCTTGTCACCACAGTGTGAGTACACATAGGCAAAATAATAGTCTAATTGCTCCTACCACTGTTAAAGACCTGCCAGGGTTTGAACCTTCCTTTTGTCTCATCATTTCTCATATGAGGCTCCTACTTGTACATCATGACCCCCGACGTAGTATCACGGTATCTGGACATTCATGTCAAGGCTTGCGTTACCGCCTTAACTTTCCTGAATTTTTGACTGACACTGAGGTTTTCCTCATGTGCCTCAATGCGTCCAATTTCTAATGTGTCACCCTTCCTTACTGACTTTTAGATGACATCATGTGCCCCCAAAGGCTGATAAACCTCCCTTATCCTAACTTGTATAAAAATCATATTAAATATCATGCATTCCTACTACACCTTGCAACTATATATTACATCTGTCCTCAAGGAAGTAATTTGTATTTACTGCTGCTGCTGCTGCAGTACTTTGTTGCTCTTCTGCTGCCACTGTGCTCATTTGAACTGTAGCCTTCTGCTGTGGCCCTTTCCTCTGTTTGGCATAATCCATCATCAATCTTGTCTGTCATATTGTACTCTGTCGATACTTGCCCTTTCCTCTCCCTTTATCTCCTCCTTCTACTGGCCTGGCCAATTTCATCAACCAGTACTGCTGCTTGAAATGCTATAGCCTGCCACTTCTTTTGTTCGTTTAATAACTGTGCACATTTGCCATCTTGCAGCAAGGACAAAATCAAAACAGTCAGTGCAAATTCTTGATATAAACAGATCCCCTTAATATCCTCCACACAGAAATATAAATATGCCCTTTCTTTTCATTTGAGATCCCTTTCACTTCCTATCAGGAATGTTATAACTTGCCCATGCCACCACTATATATCTGTGTTTATACAGTCTGAACTGTGGCTCTAGGTGATTGTCTCCTTTAAAGAAACTCCCTGACCCCATATGCAAAGAAATAGGACAAAAGGGGTTATGGCTGGCTGAGGATGCATTTGAGACAGAGAGAGAGATACATAGTGTGGTAGGCTTTGCTCTAGAATATGAGAAAATTCATGCCACATGAATAATATTGTAAAAAATATTGTAACATAATGTGACAGAAATTATAGCTTGCAAATCTTTCTATGGTTTCCTTTAAAAATGACCAATGTGCTCTGCATTATGTAGAGAAGTTTCTTGAAACAGTGCTAGTAATAAGCACTTACCCTGCCAGTGTAATATACGTAATATGTAATATTGGCATCTCAGTACATGGCAAATTTGTGTCAGGAGCAGCAGTTCTAAGATGTTTGCTGTGAAAGAGAAGTGACAACCTGCAGGAATCTAAGATAGATTGGAGATATTCTATTAATAATCCAGCCAGGAAGAAGCTGTCTGAATTTATCTTGGGGCTAGACTAAGTAGAATGAAAGAGTGCAGAATTTATGTGTTAATTTCTTTCCTTTCCTAAAGAAGAATGTACACCACTGAACTGTTATTTTTCATTCTGTTATAACAAAATGCATTATTTTATGGACAGAGTGCATGTGCTGTCCTGTTTGGACACCAACACACACACACACACACACACACACACACACACACACACACACACACACACACACACACACACACACACACACACACACATATATATATATATGTGTGTGTGTGTGTGTGTGTGTGTGTGTGTGTGTGTGTGTGTGTGTGTGTGTGTATGTATGTATGTATATATCTAAATATATATATATATATATATATATATATATATATATATATATATATATATATACATGTGTGTGTGTGTGTGTGTGTGTATGTATGCGTATGCACCTGTATATATATATATATATATATATATATATATATATATATATATATATATATATATATATATATATATATACGTGAGTGGACCTGTTTTCAGTATTTCATCAGTCTGATAGCAGTTATAACCTTACTTAATATACCCTACTTAGCCTCCATCTGTGCTTAGTATTTGCCTTATACTGTTATCACGCCATTGTCGTCCTCTTTTCATTTTTTTATATATTTCTGTTGTGCGTGTTGTTTGATGTACTGTACTCCACCTGTAAGGTGAATTACTTATTCCTGTCCTTATTCCTGTGTTCATTTGCCATCATTTTTTCCTTCTTTCTTCACTCATTCTTCTCTCTTTTTTAAAAAAATATGGTTAGGTTGACACCAGCTGCAGGGCATAGTCACTGCAGCCATAAATTTTTCAACTCCCAAACAAGCATCTTATCTGTAGGGCCACTGGATCTGTCAGTGCTGCAGTCCCGTAACCCAGATATGCCCCTATGACTCAGTTAAATTTTGAATCTCACTCACGAATTATGCATTCACACTTTATGTTTACATCTTGTGTACACACTTCATTTTATTATGCACTTAGTTTCCTTCTGCCCTTCATTTATGTACACATTTTAATTATTATTTGTTAATATTTATATTTATGTTGCATCATTATTTATTATTTAATTTGCAAGTATTTAACAAAATGACTGAGTCTGTAAATAATCCAGGTAGAAGAGTGTTCTACAAATGAATAAATAAATAAGCAAATCCTGTACATTCTGGACACATCAGACACAATGAATACTAAACAACTTATAATCTGTTGAAGGGGAACTTCATATCATTGCATTATAAACTATGTTTGGCAATAGATTACTCTAGGATACTTATGTGCATGAACCTGCCAAACAGCCCATTTAATGTCCATCAGGGTAACATTTCATACAACCAGTGTTGTAAAATGTTTCATTTTATTATTTTCCTTGTTTATTTTAATGTTTAAGCTAAGTGTCATGTAAATCATTCTGCAGTGGACAGTTCTTCACAACCACAATATGTCTGGTCATCTGCAAGATGGTAGCCACAAAGTTGACATTGTTTCGCTATAATGCAATTCAACCCATTTGAAATTACGTCATCCATATAAAGAAGATGGTGTGCACAGTACCTGACATTTCTGTTAACTTGATATGCTGACTCACTGTTTTCTATGGAAAAATGCTTTATTTTCCTTAAACTTTACACTGCATGTGTATGTAATGCTTTGCCATGCATGTCAACAAAAGAAGCCATTTAAAAATCCATTTGCATGACCCTTGGAGGTGCCACTCCAGACCAATTAATTACTGTTGATTTCAGTTTTCAAGTTAATTTGTATCCAACCAATGAGTTTCTTAAAATGTAGGTTAACTAGTAATACTACCAGCAAAGTTTTTGAAATCCTGCCAGTATTTTATTTATTTTATTTACCTATTTAACATTTGTTTACTGGCAAAGTCCAATGGGGACAGAGCCCATTTTCAGTGGAGGCCCGGTGAGAAATGCTCCAGATGCATGTCTTTGGAATGAATATATTTTAATTATTTTAAGGATTTATTGTTATTCATGCCTAGTACAAGGGACTTTTACCTATGCATGGTTAAGCATTGCAGATTTAAATGTGAACCATCATTTTCATAGCTTTAATAGCAGAATGCCCACTTTGTTCCATACTAATCACAAATGAATAAACTTTAGAAAGCTACATTATCACAGGCCATTTATTAAGCATGTTAAATTCAAAATAGTGAATCAACAGCATGCTTTACAGGCATACTTTCTGTAAAGTAGACCATACTCCATATACACCATACAATGAGAACCACTCTTACAGCAACTGACTTACTATTTCTTCTCTTTTTTAAATGTTACTAGATATATCAGCCTGGCCATGAAGCTTTTTTCCCAATCTCCCTTTAGCGAATGCATAAGCAGAACCAAGCCCATGCATAAAAGATGAAACTGGTAAATCATTACTGTGCAAACATCTTATTAAAACAGATGCCTAGACTATACCCTGTCAGCAAGCTTATCGGGTTTATTACCCCAAGATACTTCAACAAATCATTAGCAGCAATAAACTTACAACTGTTCTTGCATGTCTTTACTTATTACAAATGGTGTTACCAATTAGTGTTAGGCCAGCCAGCTTGATTGGCATAGAGGGATTATTATCTATTTGATTCCTGGAGTAGATCATGCTGATATTTTCAAAGATGAGCTTGATAAACTTCCAGTCACATATTCCATGAAGTTAAGCCATGCAATAAGTCCAGCTGTCAGACAGCACAAAAGATTCCAGTAGCAATGCAGAGTAAAGTAAAAGCAGAACTAGACAAAATGATCAATTTTGGTGTCTTTACTCCAGTAGAGGAACCAACTGAATGGGAATCCTCCATGGTCATAGCTCATAAGAAAAGCTCAGCTGATATTTGAATATGTATTGATCCAAGAGACTTAAACAAAGCACTTAAATGTCCTCATCACCGATGTGTACAATAGAAGAGATAAGTGCTCTTATGCCAAATTCCACTCTTTTCTCAGTGTTAGATGCAAAAAGCTCCTTTTGACAAATTTTTTTGGATTGCAAATTTGCATTTTTATCTACTTTCAGTATATCATTTGGTAGATGCAAATTTTTGAGAATGCCATTTGGAATCAGGTCTGTCAGTGAAGTATTTCAATGTGCAAGGGAGAAAATATTTTCAGATTATCCACGTGCTATTATAGTAGACAACATTATTGTTGGAGGCAATGGTGAAGATGAACATGATAGAAATCTCAGGAAAGTTCTAGACTGTGCACGTGAAGTAAATCTTAAACTGAATCCTCAGAAATGCAAATTCAAGCTGAAAGAAGTTAGTTATGTGGGTCATTTGTTTACCAGTTTTGGCTTACAACCAGATCTGTTTAAGCCAGCAGCAATTCTTGAAATGCCAGTACCATTGAATGTCACATCTTTACAATGTTTTCTAGGTATGGTCAACTATTTAGGAAAGTTCATCCTAAACTTGAGTGAGCTTTCTCCCCTGCTATGTGAGTTGACACACAAAAATGTAAACTGGTCCTGGTTGGAACAACACCAAAGAGCATTTGATATTCTGAAGCAAAAAATTTCCAGTAAACCCACATTGAGATATTATGATGTTCACCAACCTGTAACTCTTTCTTGTGATGCTTCATGGCCTTGGTATACCATGTCTTCTGGATGGCATACCAGTAGCCTGTGCATCCAGAACTTTAACCCAAACAGATATGCAGTATGCACAAATAGAGAAAGAACTTTTGGCAGCAGTGTTTGCATGTTCAAAGTTCAATGATTATATTTATGGCAGACCTATCCATATAGAGACTGATCACCACCCTCTAGTGACAATTTTAAGAAAGCCAGTACATACCTCTCTAGCACGCTTGCAATCCATGATGTTAAAATTGCAAAAGTAAAATTTCAATATCATCTATACAAGGCAAATACTTATACCTTGCTGATTCTTTGTCATGAACAGCCAGACAAATAACAGAACAGCATGACAATGAGAAAGCGGGCTTTGAAGACACGGAAGTCAGAATTTATTTGTCATCACGTCTTGTTGAACTTGAAATTACACAGCTTCATACCTAATTCTCCAGAAGCTAAAAAATGTTATCAGTCAAGGCTGGCCAACATGGCAAGCTAGTTTACCACTAGACATGCAGCAGTTTTCCTTACTGAGACGAGCTCATGATGGAAGATGGAATCATCATGGAAGGTCCTAAGATGGTAATTCCTAAAGCATTGCAACAAGAATATATCAAAATGTTGCATCGTGGTCACCTGGGTACTGATGGAGATATGCTCTAGAGAGCAGAGGAATGATGGTCAGCAGGGCTAAGACAGAATATATGTGTGTAAATGAAAGGGAGGGTAGAGGAGTGGTGAGGATGCAAGGAGTAGAGTTGGTAAAGGTGGACGAGTTTAAGTACTTGGGATCAACAGTTCAGAGTAATGGTGAATGTGGAAGAGAGGTGAAGAAGAGAGTACAGGCAGGGTGGAATGGGTGGAGAAGAGTGTCAGGAGTGATTTGTGACAGATGGGTACCAGTAAGAGTGAAAGGGAAGGTCTACAAGACAGTAGTGAGACCAGCTATGTTATATGGATTGGAGACAGTGGCATTGACAAAAAGGCAGGAGTCAGAGCTGGATGTGGCAGAGTTAAAGATGTTAAGATTTGCACTCGGTGTGACTAGGATGGATAGGATTAGGAATCAGTATATTAGAGGTTCAGCTCATGTTGGACAGTTTGCAGACAAAGCAAGAGAGACGAGATTGCGTTGGTTTGGACATGTGCTGAGGAGGAATGATGGGTATATTGGGAAAAAGATGCTAAGGATGGAGCTGCCAGGTAAGAGGAAAAGAGGAAGGCCTATGATAAGGTTTATGGATGTGGTGAGAGAGGACATGCAGGTGGTTGGTGTGACAGAGCAAGATGCAGAGGATAGGAAGAAATGGAAAGAGATGATACGCTGTGGCGACCCCTAACGAGAAAAGCCGAAAGATGATGATGATGCACCTGGGTACTGATTCAACCAAAAGAAGGGCAAGAGACGTAGTATTTTGGCCTTCTATGTCAAAAGATATAGAGAAGAAAATTCTAGCATGTTCAACTTGCTACAGCACCAAACCACACCAACAAAAAGAACTACTTCACCTAAACCAGATTCCTGAATTACCATGCTGAGTGCTTTCCAGATTAAGCACTACTGATATTTTCGAACCGAATGGACAGCATTACTTATTGTTAGTAGACTCATTCAAATTGGTTTGAAATTGACCTACTTCCTAACTTGACGTCCAGCACTGTCTTAACAAAATTGAAGAGACATTTTTCTGTCCATGGTAGTCCCCACAAAGTCATTTCTGACAATAGTGCATAGTTTACAAGTCAGCAGTTCAAGAGGTTCGCTGAGTCTCGGGACTTTGTTCATATCACTATTAGTTCTGAGTGCCCACAGTCCAATAGTTAGCTGATAATGCAGTGCAGAGTGCAAAACCTTTGTTGGAGAAATCCAAGAGAGATGGTGTTGATGTTCTCCTTAACTTACTTAATCTCAAAACATTCTTTGAGACAACTTACTTGGTTTGCCTGCTCAGAGATTGTCTAGACAGACTAGAACAATTTTACAAATCAGTAAACCATTGCTAGTACCAAATTCCCAGAACAACAGAGTGGTTAAAGTTCAACTTTCAAGAAAACATCAGTCAGAAAAGTTGCACTACTTTAAGTCCAGTAAACCTCTTAGACCATTAAGACAAGGAGAATGCAAACATCTAAATGATGACCAAGTGGAAATTGTCAAGAACATTTGTGAAGAACTGAAATCTTACATCATACAATCTGAAAGAATGGATTTCAGAAGGAACTGAAGGCATACATTACCAGTCTCCGAAACAGTGACACAGTAGATTG
Organism: Protopterus annectens; assembly: GCF_019279795.1. Taxonomy (NCBI): domain Eukaryota; kingdom Metazoa; phylum Chordata; order Ceratodontiformes; family Protopteridae; genus Protopterus; species Protopterus annectens. The sequence goes on along the minus strand of NC_056731.1, from coordinate 1,477,607,219 downwards.
CCTGTGCCAATGACTCTGTTTGTCATAGTTACTCTACACTTGTACAAATTCCAGAGGCTAGTGTGTTTTCTTCAAATAATTATGATGCAATCCCTGAAGTTCCAATTGTGAAGGAATCCCCAGACACTGTCCCTTTTGCTAAATCCAATCAAAGATTTTATGTGACCAGATTGGGTAGAATTTCCAGAACCAGTCTGAAATACACAGCTACTTGGACTTGAGTTAAAATTTGTTGTTGAAAATGTTGATGTGACATCTAGCTTGTAAAATGTCTTGTTCTCCTATTGCATGTCAAACAAATTAAGGAGGGAGGATGTAGATCAGTGTGTATCTTGAACGTAGTCAGCCACTATAGCTAGATAGCACATACATATTAGTTACTGAGCATGTGCAAGATCAGGGTCATTTTGTAGAGTCATTCAGAGTGAGTGCTAGCTTGAATGGAGATGCACACGTGAGTGTGTTAGAAGTAATGAGTGAGTCAGTAAACATGCAAAGTTCTAAGCATATGTTTCAGTTACAGCTCCTGATGTGTTAATGTACAATAAATGACTTGAACCCATACAGTGCCTCAGTGTCTTATTCAAATACACAAGAGACATGCAACACAAGCCTAATAAATAAATTCAGTACATTGTGATACTATTGTGAACTTTTTCTAGACAGATGAAAACAAAAAGTAATCTGACTTGTCTGACAATATTGAAGTTTGGAGTTTTTATCCCAAATGTCTTCTAGCAGCCATACTAATAGTTCATACTTGCATTAATCTGGAAAGCACTCAGTTAATTATATACAAAAATACTGAATTAGTTAATGGTGAAACAGTAAAATCAAATGCTACTTTTTAAAAATTGCAGTAATTTGTTGTGCCTGGATGAAAAGCAGCTACAGTATTTTAGTTTGTTTATGACTGAAGTGGTTATGGCTTTCTCTTTAGGAGGAAAGATACCTTCCAGAGGATTCTGACAAGTGCTCACTGCTGAAGCTAGGTGCTCATTGTGGGTTGGTTGGTGAGAAAATGTGATTCAGAGACAGGTAAGACAACAATAAGAAAGACATCATCATCATCAGCTCATAAGCAAGCCCCTGAATTGCACACTTGTGCTGTCACACCCATTCACTGATATTTTTTTGTAAAAGCCCATGCATCATATTTCTGTGGGGGTCATTTTTCTTTCAAGAATTAAATTATACTCAGCTAAGTGATGCTAGGGACATGGCTAGGGGAGAGCACATGCTCAATTAGCTTTAGCTGCTCCTCTGGGCAGCTACATTATCATGGAGCTCTCCCCATGAGACCACCCTCAATACTGAGGCCCTCATGACAGTAAGATATCAGTGGTAGACAGACTAAATTTGGAAAGGCGTAGCACAATGGAGTGAAACTCCTAGCTGAGGCTTTTGCATCTTGTTAAGCCTTTCTTTTCGCCCAACAGCAACAGAAGAAAACAGAGTATCAGAATATTCTAAATGTCCTCACACTAGTGGTGGCATGTGGTACTTGCTGCTGGTCTGCATCCCTTCCACTAATTAAAAAAAAAAAAACTTGCTGCTGGGCTGCAGCCCCTCCACTAATTAAAAAAAAACAAATGCTGTTGGGCTGCAGCCCCTTCAATAAAAAAAAAATACATGAACAAATAAACTTGTTTTTTTTTTAATTACATTTTTATCTATACATTTTATTTTTACAGTTAATGCAATTACAACCAAGATAGAAACTTAGCTAGAGAGCGAAGTTTCTGCTGAACAAATTAACAAATATACATATATCTTACTCTGCCTGGTGGGCTGGTTTCAAAACAGCCCACAGTAGTCTACTCCACTTTGGGAATAAGACAATCATGCCTTATTTCAGGTTTTCTTACCTTCTGCTGAAGGCATAAAAATCAGAAAAAAGCATCTCACTGAGTTGCGCTATGAAGCAGTGAAAAGCCTTCCTATTGGCTCATGCTGTCTCACAGATGCACAAGAGTGGGAATGCGTTTTTTTTTTTTTTTAATAAGTTTATAGCTAAGCACTAGGCTAGCTGCCCTTGGCAGCCATTTCAAGCCTAGCCAGTTTTACTTTTTGTGCCTGAAATAAGTTATGCCATTTGGATATAGATTGGACTTGCCTATCCAATGGTCAATAATTATTTACATTTCCCTTTCTGAGAATAACTGGGATCATACCATAGATAATTTGAGCAGAACCATGCATGGGATAAAGCATTTTGGATCCCCCCTCTCCATTAGTAGTACGGGAGTAATCATAGGGTAAATTTTCTGTTTCCCATTCATAGATCTATTTTGCACTTGAAAATGGACAGGGATAAACTTTGTATTATGTGAATGGGGAGTCTATTCCACAGCAGTGGTATCCTCTGCAAAATATACCTATCCCTCCAAACCATTCTGATGATATTGCAGAACAACTTTAGATCCCCAGACTGAGTATTTCTGATACCATTTGACTTGCTGATGAGCAGTAAATCCATCAGTAATGGATCAGAGGGCATCTTGTATGGCAGACACGTCACATCTTAACAGTCTGTAGGATACTGAGTATAGTGACAGGGCTTTGAGTCAGCCCATGTAGAACAAATTGTTTAGGCCTTGTATCCTTTTAGTAAGGTATCTCTTTGGGCTATCCAGTTCTTGCATGTGTCTGGACAGAACATGCCAAAGGGGCATTATATTCAGTGATTGGCAAATGAGGGCTGAGTAAACGGGGACAATAACATCTAGACACAATGCCTATGTTTATAAGCTGTACAATATAGAAGAACTTTCCTCAAACAACAGACATGTGTTGGTCAAAAGTTAGGTCACTATCCACATAAGTTCCCAAATCTTGAACAACTGGATTCACTCTTAGGGGTGTATTGTCAATGTGGTACTTCCTTGTAATAGATGATTTCCCAAGGGATAGAATAATTATTTTTTGACATTTAAATTCAGTCCATTATTTTGGCACCAGTTATTTATTTGAAATAAACTTTCATCCATGATGGCTAAGTCATTTGGGGATTCATTGACTGTACCAATCTTGCAGTCTTATGTAAAATTAGTCAGCCACAGCCTTTGATGTTGGCTTTTACTTAAGAAAATTAGATGCCAAACAGGAGAGGTCCCAGCAAAGAACCATGGGAGACTTCACAGGTGGTCTTTTTGTAAAGGGAACTTCCCCTATTTTGATTATCTGCATCTTATCCATGAGCCAGTTGGCAATCTAGCCAGTGACATAGGAGTTTATTTCTAGTTTATTTAGCTTTTCTATTATGCTTGAGTGAGAAATTGTGTCAAAAGCTTTGTCCATGTCAAGGGATGCAGTGTGTTTTGTTTTACCATGATCCATTGCTTTGGTGACCTTTTCAAAACAAATCACAAGGTTTACGAACCCAAACTGAGACAGGTCCAGTGTTTGGAGGTTCCCTATGTTCTGAATGATTAACTCCATGATACATGTTTGCATGGATTTTCATATGAAGCTGGTCACACTTATGATTCTGGAATTGCCTGGGTCTGTGGAAAGTCCTACCTTATGCAGGGGAATGACTGTAGCTGTTCTCCATTCACTATGTATAAAACCTGTATGAAGGCTGAGATTGAACAGTGTTGTTAGGGGTGTGGCTAAATCATGCTTTGTGCTATTTAAGATGCATCCAGGGATATTGTCAGGACCCGTTGATGTAGTATTTTTAGCTTTTGACAGCACTTTTAGGACTTGGTCTTGTGTAATCGCTGGAGGGAGTCAGTTTCAGGTATATCTTGAGGGACAGAGGGAGAGAAGAGAGGGATAAAATGTGAGCCAAATTTATCAACCAGTAAGTTTTCTATATCTTCAGCCTTTATGTAGACTAAATTGTTCACACTCAGGTCAGCAAATTGCTGCATTGTGCTTTTCAGGTTGTGAACATAACTAAAAAAAAGTCTTGTGGTTATCCTTAGCTTGGGTAGCTGTTTTAGCCACAAACTTGGCTTTGGTTGATTTTATTAAGCTCCTGGGTTGTCTGTTTATGTCAGAGACAAGGGCTCCAAAATTGTAGGAATAACTCTTTTTACCTTTATTCAAAATTATTTTCCTTTTATTATAAAGCTTGTTGATATTATGATGTGAGGTTTGTTTCTGGAGTTTGCCCTGCAATTCTTCCCACAGGGTACAGCTGCATTTATGCAGCTCTTTACATGCTGCTATAATGTGGTGGTATACATTTCAGCATACACAGTGTAGTTAACTGGGGTTGGTAGGGATTTGAAGCTTGCCAATGTATCACTTAGGAGTAGGTAGTTTTTCTTAAAGAAATTTCTAATGAAAGCTTTGGTAGAAAGGATCTCTGGTTTCAGTTTTAATTTAAAGGAGACAGCTTTATGGGCAGACCTAACAAGTGATGAAGATACACAAGGGATGTGCAAGATGGCAAAGACAAGGTCTAAGATGTTATTCCCCCTAGCGGGTACGCTGACTAATTCCAGGGCATTTGTACTGATAAAGTCCAGGAATCTCTGTGATTGTGCCCTAGTGGTGGTGTAGGTTTCCCAGCCTATAACTGGATTGTTTAGATCAACTAGGAAATTTGTATAGGGTTTAATACTGAGCGATTCTAGTTCCTACAGATAGGCATTGTAGCTTTCTTTTTATAGACTGAGTTCTATGGCTAGCTAATGTATCTTACAATACCTTTCTGATGGTTATTTGAAGATGAAGGAACTGTAGTTCATCATGCTGCTTTATCAGCCTTGATGTGAGTCTCTTCTGGTCAAAGACTGAAATACCTCCATTTTTTTTACCTCCCTACATAGTAGCTAGTCTAAAAGTGTGAAAGGTGTTATAGCACTGCACAGCTGGAGTGCTTTCCACTATTTAAGACCATGTCTAAGTCCCTACACAGACATCAATGTCTTCCAGAGTGAGAAGGGCTTGTAGTGCATCAAGTTTCTTGTTCAGTCTCCTAGCATTGATGAGTAACACCTAAATATTTTTCTTTGCTTCTTTTGATATGCTGCAGATTTATCACACTGCCATTGCCTAAAAAAGGCACTATGGGATTGGACAATGTCTTTGCTAATAATCAAAACTTTAAAGGGGATAGATGCAGGTGATTCCTCTTAAAGCAACCTGGTCCATTTATCATATCTTCCTAGGCTGACAAATATTGGACCCCCCCTTTGAATGACAGCAAAAACTAAACTCAGCATCTGTAACTTTGGGGCTCCTTGTGTGTGTGTGTGTGTGTGTGTGTGTGTGTGTGTGTGTGTGTGTGTGTGTGTGTGTGTGTGTGTGTGTCGGATTTACTAATATTCCATGCAGGACTAATCTAGTCCTGCACGGAAGTGGCAGTTTAAGAGGAGGACGGCAGCACGGCATGCATATTAATGAAGGCACGCTGCCTAAACTCCTAATCCTACATGGAGCGTGGACGAGTGCAAGGGGCATGTCTGAGAGCAGAGCTCTGAGAATGAACATGCCCAGGCAAAGTAGAACAGCAGAAACTGTAAATAACTGATCGAGACTACTCATAGGTGTCTGCATATCCCCACTAACAGTCCCCATGTGTACAACAGCAACAGTACATAAAAATAAAATGAAGAGACCCTTTTATTTTTTTTTTAAACCCTGAGTACAGCTAACCGTAGGTGTGTGGGTTTGCCCATCGCTTAGCTACAATTAAAGCAGCTGAAAAGGCTGAAGAGGATAACAAGGAATATATATGTAAATGAAGCAGCACAGCAATAGTGTAGTGGTTAGAGCATCTGCCTAATGAACAGGCATTCCTGGTTTGAGTCCCACTGCAGCACATATCACTTTCCATGTGAAATCTGTATATGAACGTCGTTTCTCTGTATAACCTACATAATAACATTTAAATAGGAACTAGAGTACTGCATTAAATGCACATGTGAAGTGTCAGTGTCATAATGAATAAGGCACTAGTAAGCAGGTTTAAGCAGTAATAAGCATATATAGGCACTAGTAAGTGTGTTTAATTACGTTTGTGTGGGGGTAAGCATTGCCTGCACAGATTAAGCAAAGTAGAAGCTGAGTATAAGAGCTTACCGTCACGCAAACCAGCTTGCAACTGCTTTAAAGTGCCTTAATCATTCTGTATTCGTTGGCCCATGTTCCACCCAGCAACAAAATAAACTGCCTCTGCAAGGCTCAAACTCAGGACCCTGTACATTATAGTTACAGTAGTTAACCACTAAGCCATCATAGCAATAGATAGTAATGAGGTATCTGCAAAGTAATCCTTACCACAGAAAAATCAAACCAAACATGTGAACTGATTCTATGTACAGTGTGAAGTGGTATGACCTGCTACATAACATAAATATGTGAACTGGAGTACTGCAGTAATCATAGATTTGAGGTGTTATTGTAATAAAGAGTAGAAGATCCCAGGTCCCCATACAGTGTATGTGCACATGAATCATGGATACCAGACACATATATAACCTGTAATGAATACTACATCACTGCCAAAAGGCAAATATAGTGCTAGTAAACTATTAAGCAATGCCAACCGCTGCACAGCTCAACTTAGTAAGTGTAAGCAATACGTAGGGAAGCCAATTCAATCTGCCCAGTGGTATACCTCATTAAACAAAGCCAACCTTAGGCAAGCAGGTATGCCCATAGCTTAGCCTTTTCAAAACTGGCCAATCATGGAAAAGTGCAGGAAAATGGCCCTACTAAACCCAACAAGCAGGAATACAGCTCATAAATTGTTGTAGCTTCGCCTTGCAGACACTATGGCAGTAAGGGAAGAAGGAGTGCGCTTCCGGGCACAGCGCTGGTGCATCCAGGAGTCCAAGGTCATGGCTGGACTTCTAGTTAAAGACCATGTACAGAGACTGCTGCAGGACCAGTACCAGGGCTCCCAGTATAAGGCGGAGGCCTGGGACCATCTCGTCCACCACCTCAACAGTGCCACTGGCATACCCCAAACTGGTGAGCAGGTCAGGTACCACTATGCCTACCTGAAGCAATGAAAGGGGCACCTCTGGGAGGAGTAGCTCCAAGAAGCTAGAGCATCAGGGGATGTCCCAGCTGTGTGTAAGTATCTGTCCACTATCTGTTTAATAATGGCCAGCTCAGGTATATCATGGATAGGTATGACTAAATATTCCCCTTATGTCACCCACAGCTGCAATGGAGTGGGCCGTGAACCAGGAGGCCCACATCTGCTGCCTGGCACAGTTGCGATGCGAGGCAGGTCAGTAATACTCATGCTTTTACTGTCATAGGAAATAAAAATAAAAGTAGTAGCAAAGTAATTGCTAGTATAAAACCTGTATTGTTCAAGCCAAGTACTGCATACACTAGAGAATATGGCAGGAAGAATCTATTATTGTTAGTATGCCAATAAAAGTGTAATACCCTGACAAAACAGGTCTAACAGCCGGACTGTATGTGTATATTCTGGTATCATATGGTAATGTAGATTTGCAATCATGTAATACTACTGTAGTATTAAGCACTGTTACCCACACCATGCACCATAATGTGAATGTGTAGGAATGCCTGTATAAGGCAGGTGTAATCCCCAGAGGTCATTTAGTACAACTGAGAGACACATAGACAGTAAATAGGGGAAATGCAGACAATAAAACCCAAATAGCACATGCAACTGAGATGTGAACTGTTTTATTAGAACACACAGCCATGGTATGAATCCTGCCAGTGGTAGTAGTCTCCATACAGAATTATGCAGCTCAACTGTACAGATATGTCCAGACCGTCTATTAAAGGGGCCCATATCTAATGCCTATCAACATGCCCCCCTGGGAAATCAGTGGGCTGATCCCAGATGTACAGGCAGAAAACAGGATATACAACTGATTGACACACACTTATGACAACAAACCTGGCACACTAGCAACTCCCCAATACCTTATGTGACTAAGAAGCCACATATGTCCCATTCACACCCCAACCTGTTAAGCTGTGGTCAGAGTGTGTACAGTAACAGAGTGAGATGTATGTGCATAATACTAATGTGTAATCTGGAACCTTGTGTGGCAACAGTCAGTTAGTGCTAACAAGCATTGCAACACCTCACATGTGTTGAGGAAATATACGTGCTCACTGGCATGTGCTGCCATGGCATCCAAGAACTGGTGGAATACTCTGGATGATGATGCCTGTGAGATCCCCATAATATCCCCAGTTGTGCTTTGGGAGGTACATGTAGCTAGTATACCTAAGCCTACACATACCTTGGTATTCACTGGGATGGGTTCCCTTTGGCCAGTTTGGTGTGTCAGGTGTGGCCGGCACAGCTCAACAATTTGCTGTAGGAGGTCTCTGTCCACCCTATAGCGATCCACGATCTCCAGCTCATGTAGCCCCTGGTAGGTTACCCTGGGTCTGTACACTCTTCTTCTTCTCCTCACTGTGGGTTGTTCAGCAGCATTCACATCCTCACCACCCTCAGCCTCTTGCACATGTCCTATGTTGCCTGCTGCAGCCCTTCTCATTTTGTAGGTTTGTTTGTTAAAATTTCCCCGCTTGTATACACCGGTGGTGTAGAGTGTGGAAAAACCAGAGAGAAAAGTGTTTGCTTAGTTTATAGTAGTGTTCTGGCCTGGGCTGGTTTGCTGTCTGTGTAACTGGCTGCTTCTTTTACATTTCACTTGCCAGCTAAGCTAGTTCTTCTTGATTACCTTCATACTGCTGTATTCCCTTCCCATTGCCTCCCTGTTTCAGCCCATGTACGCGCCGTGCAAACGGAGTGCTCAAATGTGCACAGAGCTGCTATTTCCTGGTTTAACTTCCTTTTTCTTCCTGTAATAACCAAGTGCATGGCATGCACACCCACTTACACTTTGTAAAGAGTGCTAGGCAGGTTTAGACACACCCCTTGCTTAGCTGTGCTAAGCTAGGAGCAATCCCGAGCCACAGGGTCCAATCCACTTACAGTATGCCTGACACCGTCCCCCATAATATCACCTATATCCTAGTCTTGCACCCAGCTATTTATACTCTTACACTCTTGGGACCTGCCTCACACCCTGGGGAAATCTGTAATTCACTATCCTTCCCCTCATTTGTATAGGATAGGGTAGTTCAGTAACACTTGTAGGGTACAGATAATGGCACTGACTAGGAAAGTAATGTGGAGTATAGGAATATACTACTTGTTAACTGACAACTTTCTCTACCCCCACCTTATCTTCAACAATAATCAACATACCCACACCAACTGGTATGTACTGACTCTGATAATGGTCAATCATCTGATAAATATCCTAATGGTTCCCATGTATGTACCATATCATATGTGCAAAGCCTGGTATGTAGGTGTAGGACAGAGGCTGGAACACAGGCACAAATGTGTAAAACTGTTGCCATACAGTAAGCAAGATATGTACATGTGTATATATCTGTATGGATATATGTATACTTATATATACATATATGTTCACCATATGTCCTGCACATGGAGTGGAGCCCTACCTCAGCCCCAGTAGTCCCAACCTCTCACTGCAAGGGGATGTCACATATGTAGTGCAGGTATATTTGTAGACTATTGCTACTGTAATAGGGATTGTCTTCACAGAAATGGTGTGTGTGGGAGGCCACATCTGCTGGTAACATGTGCGCCATTGGCTACTTACAGACATCCTAAGGTCATCATAGTACAGTACCACTGCTAGCACAGTAACACCCCTTTGGACTATAGCTGTGATATGGCCAATATATGTGGGCAGTCTGACACACTCGGGTCAGTCCAGGGGTATACACAGAACCCCTTCATGCAAGATATGTGGACCAGGCCTGTCAATGTGGATGGTAACAGCCATGTAGATGGGTATAACATGTACATACTGGTATATATTTGCCCCATAGTATATGCATTCATATACCCCTGTCTCTCCTGCCACATAATAACCACTGGTAAACAGGTGCAATGGCCACATACTATCCACTAGTTACTGACATACATCTGAACAGCATCTCACTGCTTTGTCTGACATACATGACTGTTATGGTGGCCAGGCAGCAGTACATCTGGCAAGTATCTGGACATGACATCTCACTGGATAGGTACCGTAAGCTGCTAGGCATGTAATAAAGCACAGTGCAGGCTACAGGCAGACTGACTCAACACTGGGCTACATCTCCTGTATGGGAATACACATGTACCTGCATAGATAGCAGGCTCTGCAGGCATGTCGCATCACAGAGCAACAGACACCTGTGTGAAAGTGCAACACCACAACCAATGTGAGCACAGCCACATATGGTAAGCTTGCGAACTATTACAGTATATGGACTATCTGATGTACACCAGCCTCATATGAGCCATTCACACAACAACCCTCCATATACTGGGCCACTACATAGTATGGTCTGATGGCTGTCTGTGGTTTGGGACATGTGTGTGTTCACCCCTACAAACATGTAAGCTGACATGTAAGGTGACATACAGTGAAGCAGCATGTAACATCAGATAGAACAGGACCAAGAACAATGACATCTACCACAGTCTCTACACAGGCCAAGGTACATATGCACTATACACACATTGTTGACAATTAACAGACTTACACATACCTCAGCACTGTACACATGATCACAGAATGACCAGGCTATGTCCTCAAATATAACCCCTACTATACATAACATGTGTAGCAGTCTGATATATCACTGGCTTGTTATCAGATATGCTGTCATTGAATATGGTGTACAGTACATATGCACCCCCGACTTCATGACATATGTACAAAGGTTCACAGGTTTGTGGCTGGAGGCATAAACACAGGGCCAATATTGACATGTCACTGTGATAACTTCATACATTACCTGTCATAACAGGGTTTGATGCAACATATGTCCTATGAGGGATATGACGTCAGTAACTCCCCTGGCTGTCACCATCTACTGACTGCAATCCTCACACTACCTTCTGCAGTTTTGAGATAGGTGCTCTGTGGGCAACACAAGGAACACAAGGCATCACACACTGCCCAGTCTAAAGATGACCCTACAGATAGGGATTCCTCATAAACATAGCACTGACATGACAAGTATTAAAACATGTAGGGCAGCCATATCCACACACACCCTGTTAAACCAAAATTACTCCAACTGCAGTATAGCAGCACTTACAGTCTCTAGTCAGGACAAGCACACCCCCCTCCTGTGTGCTGGCCTGTTTCCACAGTGTATGTTGTCAGATGTAAGTCCTCAATCCACATGTGATACTGTTTACCAAACAATAGATCTAGTTCCTGCTCACAGTGAATGAAAAAGCCCAACACCAACATGATGTTCCTAGATATTGGAGTGTGTTTCCATGCAATTGGCTATGGGAATGTTACCACAGCTGTTCCATATGCAATCAGCTAGAGAAGGGCTGTAATCCATGCAGAGGCCATCAGCTGATCATGAGCATCACTGACAATACACATGCCGCTGCCTAAGCAAAGCAGGTGTAAGTCTCCACATCCACCAGAGAGGGAGTGAAAGAGGCAGACAGAGGCAAAGATAAGTCAGGGTGGGTTGGGAGAGTAAAAGGTAAGCATGTTTATGTCACACACCTACCAGTCCAGGGTATCGAACCCGTGACTGACAATGTACTGATATCACATCTGTTATCCCTGCATGGTGGATATTGTGATTTACGCTAGGGGCACCATATAAGAAATATTAAAAACACACTCAACATTTAATCCAGTTGTTACACACTCACCTCCACACAGAACATGGATAACAAACATCAACACACACATCACATGTGGGATTAGAACCCCTACCTAACTAACTATTACACTGCAGCACTATACCATTATAGAATGTGCCATGAAAGTTACTGAAATATTTCTTCCCCAAAGGTGTATTTCACATTGAATGACATCAGCAGGATTACCAAAGAAGGCCATTTCAACTGTACTGCGAGTGACTAGCCTAAAATGCATGGTTCCCTACACAGACAGTGAGACACACACAAAATATCCACAACTGACATGTGTGGGTATAGAACTCCTGACTGAGGTCTATATCACACTACAGCATAGCGTTGTTATAGGACTCACCACAGGGCTTACTAGAGAAGGCCTTTCCTAAAAGGGTATTTCACAATGAATGACATCAGCAGGATTACCAAAGAAGGCCATTTCAACTGTACTGCGAGTGACTAGCTTAAAATGCATTGCTCCCCACACAGACAGTGAAATACACACAAAATATCCACAACTGACATGTGTGGGTATAGAACTCCTGACCGAGGTCTATATCACACTACAGCACGGAGCAGTTATAGGTCGCACCACAGGGATTACTACAGACCTTTTTCCACAAGGTTGTAGTTCACAATGAATGACATCAGCAGGATTGCCAAAGTAGAGCATTTGAAATGTACTGTGAGTGAGTAGCCTATAATGCATTGCTCCATACACAGACATTGGAACACACACAAAACATCCAGAACTGCCATGGGTGGAGATGGAACCCTACCACCATTCTAAATCATACTACAGCAGTACACAGTTACAGAACACGCTACAGAGATTACTGAGCTACAACCTTCCAGAGCTGTATTTCTAGGTGGGCGACATCAGCAGCCTTGCCAAAGTTGAGTATATGAATTCTAAGGAGTGTGATTACTCTAAAAAGCATTGTTCTCTACTCAGTCAAAGACAGACGAAGACACACAGATTCACACACACGCACACAGTTGCCAAGTCTGGGGTTGGAGCATCTACCTAACTACATTATTACACTACAGCAGTACATAGTTACAGCACACGCTACAGAGATTACTGGGCTACATTCTTCCCAGAGGTGTACGTCTAGGTGAGTGACATCAGCAACGTTGCCAAAGTTGAGCATATGAATTGTATGGAGTGTGAATAGCCTAAAAAGCATTGCTCTCTACTCAGTCAGACACACACAGATTCCCACACAAACACACATAGTTGCCAGGTCTGGAGTTAGAACGCCTACCTAATTACTTTATCACACTACAGCAGTATGCAGTTACAGGACACACTACGGAGATTACTGGGCTACCCTTTACTCAGAGGTGTATTTCTAGGTGAGTGACATCAGCAGTCTTGCCAAAGTTGAGTATATGAATTGTACGGAGTGTAAGTAGCCTAACAAGCATTGCTTTCTACTCAGTCAGACACACACACAAACACACGGTTGCCAGGTCTGGGGTTAGAACACCTACCTAATTACTTTATCATACTACAGCAGTACACAGTTACAGGACACGCTATAGAGATTATTGGGCTCTGCCTTTCCCAGAGGTGTATTTCTAGGTGAATGACATCAGCAGCCTTGGCAAAGCTGAGTATGTGCATTGTATGGAGTGTGAGTAGCCTAAAAAGCATTTCACTTTCCACAGTCAGAGATAGACAGACACAGACACAAACACACACTCACACAATTGCCAAGTTTGGGGTTAGAACTACTACCTAACTAGTTTATCACTACTGCAGTACACAGTTATGGGATGCACCATGGATATTACTGAGCTACAGCTCTCCCAAAGGTCTATTACACATTGGATGACCTCAGCAGGCTTGCCATAATACTGCTATGAGGGGGTGGTGTGTGCATGGGCCATAACCCATTCATGTAGGGGTTGACATGCTACATGCAGGCACACACTGGGTCATATGTCACAGGTACATCTATACAGCTAGTAGATGACTACTTCCTTGTACAGTCATGTTGCACAGCTGGCACGTGCACCACAGAGTCTGTCATGCTGACAGATACTGGTGGCTAGTATCTGCAATGAGTGACATCTGCACCTCATGTGTTTGGGGCCCTTTGGCTGTGTGCTGGGTGGGACAGGCCCGGATGGCTCCTTGCCACAGTCACCTTCTTCTACACATCTATGTCCATCTTCCTTTGGCTTATTATAGTGTGTTGTCCTTACCTATGTGTCTGTATTCCTATGCACTATGTGTGAAAGGCAGGAGGGGTGCATACTGATGTGTCTGCACTAAGTACTGCAACTGCCAGATATGTCTGGTCCACTGGTGTTTGCAGACATGGCCGTCATGTTTTTAAGTGTGTGAGCATGCCCAGTATAACCTTTCAGTATGTTGTTGACTGGCATTGCCTTCATTCCTCTGTGTGTGTGATCATGCCCAGTATGGCCATCTGTATTGTATGTGTGGATAAGTCCAGGTAGCATGTACTGCAGTGCTGACCTTTGTGTTGTACACTGACAGGTAGCATGCTGTGTCTGCAGGGCATCTATCGGTCATTTGGCATTGACTGTTGCTACATTTCTGAATAGCGGGGGGGGCACCTGATTGTTTCTACATTTCTACACAGGAGTGGGGGGGCACAACTGACTGTTACTATAAGTGTACGTAGGATGGGGGAGCACACCTGACACTTGTACGCATTTGCTAGGACTGTACTGGTATGTCAGGTACTCTATTTCAGTCTGTAGTTTTACCTATCCTGCTGACTAGAGGCATACCAATGTACTACAGATCTTAGCTTTAATTACCTACATATTAGTTTCTGACTTCCTGGACTTCACAACTTACATCCAACTGCCTGG
>NC_056731.1:1477475201-1477587701 GCF_019279795.1 Protopterus annectens | reverse complement strand
GTAGAAACAAACTGTTGACCAACTATACAAGAGTGTCAGCAGTAACCTATATGAGTGATATATGCAACATATGTAAAGCAAACTATCTATGAAGCCATTAAATGAATAACATGGCGTTCCCTTCATACCTCTCAACTGTACAGATTTCCAAAGAATGTCCAGATTTTTGCCTTATATGTTTGGTCCATTTTTCATAAAATTGTGGCTGTCTGGCAAATTAGTGACAAATCATTAAAGACTGAAGTTGGAAAATAATGACAGACATTTGAGTTTTAGACTTCATACCCTTCAGAATGTTCATGCTAATGCAAAATCTGTTGTTCTATCAACTTTCTAAGTTTGTAAGATCAATATTTCAAAATTGTTCCTATTTCTACAACTTTTTTGTGGCTTTATCCAGATTCCTTACTCTAAGAGACTGAGAGGTATGATCCCCTGCATGTGTATACAACCTCTGCATCAAGGCAATGAAAAGTGATGTCAAACAAGCCCAAAGGGTGTTTGGCAATATCACCATCATTTTAGCTTTCAGGGACAAATCTCAACAAATCTCAGCAAAATTAGGGACAAATATAGAAATAATCAGGGACACTTTTAAAACATTAGTGCTATTAACTTGAGACATTGACAGAACAAGAGAATGCAACTTAATATACATTTTTTAAAGTAAATAAGTCTATACTCCTAATTACTGTCATTATGTATTAAGAGTACGTGACCTCATTTTCTCCAAAAGTCACCAGTTTTAGGAGAGATTAACAGGGACAGAGCTAAAATCTGAGTCAAATTCAGGGACAGTTAAGCCCTATCTGGGCAGATGATCGAGCCTTGTTATAGAACCTCACAAGTACAACAGAAAAGATAATTAGTTAAGAAAAAACAGAGGGAGTTACAATGTAACACTAGAAAGAAAAAAGGTACTGTCCAAAAAGTATGCTCAGACTGCTCTCTGCTGTGCATCAGACATCAGTAGCCCAAGTTAGACACCCCAGCAGAGACCAGGGCAATATCAGCATCATTTACACAAGGGGCTGGGCAAGCAATAATTCATAAGCAATAATACTGTTATTACAAGGGGCTGGGCAAGCAGTAATTTATAAGTAATAATACTGTATTACTACTATTTCCACAAATAAGAGCACTTCAGAAAATAACACTACTGAACTTAAGCAGAATAAAGCAAACTCAGTATATGTCTTGATGAACACATATATATCATTGTGTGTGTATATATATATATATATATATATATATATATATATATATATATATACACACACACACACACATATATATATATATATATGTATACATGTGCATATATATATATATATATATATATATATATATATATATATATATATATATATATATATATATATATATATATATATATATATATATATATATATATATATATATATATATATATATATATATACATATATATATATCTATATATAATTGAAGTGAAACAAAACATTTTGTGTCCATACCATATGCAGGTAGTCATTAAACCTCAATGTCAGAAGTCCCTAGACACACAAAATTACCATTGCTAGAGATATGATAAGCATAAAGCATAGGACTTCTTAAAACTTAAATACCTACACATACATAGTAAAGAAGGGAAAATATATAATATCAGACAGAACAGACAACAAAACAGGGCTGGGGTTTTACAAGCTGATATAATATAGGCAGAAAAACTCATCATGCAGGCATTAGAATTTAAAATATTACTAACATATCTGAATTAGTTCAATGCAATATCTGTACAATCTCATACCCCCCAAACATGGCAAGAACAGTTTCAGAATGCAAAATACAACAAATGCTGTAAGGTATACAGAATAGCATAAATAGAATGTTTTCTTAATAACCTACATAAACTTCATAAGTCAGACATGCCAACATCCTCAGAATGCTGTAAGAAACCAATGAAATAGAAGTTAGGGGGTACTGCAATACCAACTGTCTTATATGCATGAGAAACACAATTCTTTGCAAAGTTAGATGGCACTCATTTCACATAAAAATCATTAAAAATGTAAATCAGTTTTGATAAAGAATGCAAGGTATCTTGACGGACTGTAAGAGAAATTTCCAAGAAGTATCATAATACAACATTTCTAGCAGTCAGCAACAATAGTCTTGTTTAGCAGAATTTGGGAAACCAGGCAGTCTTCCCTAGAATAGTGGAAGTTCTAGAACCCCAGGTTCTACTTACCTGGTGTAGTTTAACCCCCTGGCCATGTTGGATATGTAAATCAAGTGCCAGCTCATTATCATTCCTGAATCACTAAATCTGATCAGATGTGGGCAGGTAAACATTGTGTTAGGACCTACAAAACAAAATGCATATGCCTGTGCACTACAATAATGAGTACTCAGTACTTTGTCTAGGTACTGCATTGCAAGTGTGACTCACTAGCAGTTGTACATATTTGATTACTTGTTTATCACTCCTATTAATGAGACCATGGGTGCATCAGAGAAAATAGTCTTATTGAGAGTGTCTTGTGTACATTTAGTGACTTAGGAAAAAGCCTTGAGATGTTTTTTAGTAAAATCTTGCAAAGCTATAATGTGTCTGTAAGTAAAATCAAATATATACAATGTAGACACGCAGTAAAAAAGACTCATTGCATGTTGTAATGCATTTGTGGTACAGTGGGATCACAATGGAGTAATCTGCACAAAAGAAAACCCAGTCTTGTCTTGACAGAAATTTGTTTGTGATGTGTGCCACCTGCAGTGCTCATAGCACTGATTATGGGAAAAGCACACTTGTACATGTATGATGTTACAAACAGTTCTTATTCAATATTGTAAGGTGATGCAATTACAATATTATGGTTTGGGAAACAGGAAGAGCTCAGCAGTACAGGTTTAAAAATATCAATGAATATGGCTTCATTTGAATTATAATTGTCATTATCATAGATGTATGTTGTACTGATAAATGCTGTGTAGAACATCGTCTCCTGTACACTGTATACAATACCTTCCTCAATATGTGTTATAACATAAATGCATAATGATGTAAATAACAACAGTGACTATAACTTCACATTTTATGAACAAAACTCAGGAAATGGGAAGTCTGACAACTATGTGATAATATGGGTGTATTGCTGTCTAAATGTGCCAGAAGTACAAACATGATTACATGTATTTCACTGTCTAGACATTAATTTTTCCATGCTCAGGTGGCAAACACTTTTATCCATTTTAATGTTTCATTGTAGTGTCATAGGTGAGGGTTTAAATCTGGAGAAAGTGATGTCTTTGTGAAAGTAGGTATCCTTACTGTCAACATTTTACTGGTATAAGGACATAAAGTTGAGAAGTTATCACAGTGATTTATGGACTTTTTCTTGGCTTCATCCTTTGTGCAATGTTTTGCATTCATCAAGGCCAATCAGAGGTGATTATCACTGAATATTAGTTCACATTCCAAGACAAAACCTCAACATTTTATTTTACATGTGGAAATACTTAGCCATCAGTCATAAGAATGAGACAGGTAGTAGTGATCTGAGTCAGCAGGTTGGACAGTATCAAATGCAGGCAAAATACTTAGCATGTAACTTTCTCAGTGTCTTATTGTGTTAATGTAGTAGGGTCTATATCAGTTCATTGAAATCACAATTCAGGAACTGCTCATCAGTGAACAAAAAACTGCAAACATTCAGTTAAACATACATTCACATCCACAAATATGTTTCAAAGGGAAAGGAGAAAGATGGCCAATGTCAGGAAACACCCTTTTCCACACTGTAGTATGATCTTGGAGTTATTATATAAGTGGTTGAGGGCAAAGACCCCCACAGTGGGGTTGAGGGTGGTGCAGACCCCCACCTGTGTAGGTTTGATATACTGCGGTGTATGTTACACTAGGAATGTTGGGCACCTTTCTCATTTCTCTGTGAACACATTCTCAGATGTGAATATTTGTTTAACTGAACGTTCACTGTTTGTTGTTCGTTGAAGAGTAGTTCGCTGAAATGCGATTTCAACAAAGTGATATAGACCTAAGGGGAATTCAGTAAAGCTTACACTTTGTAATCTTCCATGTAGGCAGAGTGACATAGACTCAACATGGAAACCAGCAGTCGTGCGATCCAGTAAACAGAGCAGAGGAGCATGCACAAGTGTGTAGACACGGAAGTGTCCATGGAATGCAAATCACCTCATAAGGAGGTAACTTTCATGCAAATGAGGTCAAATGAGGGTGCTGGAGTGATCCAGCAAGCAGATAGGTAGTTGTGCAGACCCTTTCTAGGTGTCCGAAGTGTACATGGAAAATTAGTGTGTACTAGAAAGCAAAAATAGAACAGGGGCTGTAAAAGCCCATTTAGAATGTCAGAGATTGTATATTAGGGACAAATATGTTCAGACCTATGCCATGTATCTGCAAAACATAGTGCAAAATAATAAACAATATATATATTTTTAATAGCCATATCACATTTGCTTGCCACGCAGCTGCACACAAACATGCCGTTAAGTGAAAAAAAATATTAAAAATTGTAAAATCCAGAAACAAGACATATGTGAGAATAATGCATTATAGGGTCCTACAAGCACTATGTACAATGGTAGATTTCAATTGTTGCTAAAGAGGCAGGCCCTGGAATAGTGAAGTATCCAGGTTGTGTGCACAGATCAGTATGCAAATGAGCTGGGTTTACTGAATAGCAAAAATGGGCCACTGTGTCCGCAGATAAAAATGGTGTAGCCCCTGAACCTGTTGGTTTCCACAAAATAGGTAGCTGACATCAAAACGGGGTGTGTCACATTATGTTTAACAGGATTGGAGCTCAGTGGCACCCGTTTGTGCGCTGCACAGCTCAGGTAAGCGGGGGGGGTGAGTATAATGCTGCTAAGCTTTGTTTAGCTGTGGGTTGCATGTTTCAGCTGGTTTAAGCTTTTCTGAGTGTGTCCATGCATAGGGGTGTGTCCAGACTGCTGAGCAGTGTTCACACCAGCTCCATGGGTTTGCATGCCAAAAAAAAATAATAGCCTGGGAAAGCCATTCATGTATAAAGTACTGTTAAGCCCTGTTCCACAGATACTGGGCCATTCAAACCCCTCAGTGATATACCTGACAGGTGGAATACATCATAGTTAGCCAATCACACAGGCTGCATCTGTAGCACACCACTATAAGGTATGCATACACCTTACAATCTGATTTTTACCACATACTCTACACCATTGGAGTGCACACTTAGGAATTTTAACTGACAGAATGCTAGGGGCTGCTGCTGCTCAGCTACATCTGAATGTGCTTGAGCCTGAAGGCAGTGCTGATGGTGCTTCTGACAATAGGCCTAGACTGAGAAATAGAAAAATGTTTAGGCCCAGGTTAAACTTCCAGGGGCTACATGACCTGGAGATTATAGAGTGCTACAGGGTGAACAGATACATACTACAAGAACTCACCGAACTTTGCCACCCACAACTCAGACCCAGAGCCAACAGAAGGGGACACATCCCAGTGGAGACCAAGGTATGTGTAGCCCTTAGAATACTAGCTACAGGTACTTTTCAAAGACCAACTGGGGACATAATGGGGGTCTCATAGGCATCTGCATCCAGGGTACTCCACCAGTTCTTGGATGCCATGCAAATACATGCCAGTGAGCACATGTATTTACCCTGCATCCCTGAGAAGATGGTCAGCAGTATGCATCTCTTCCACCATGTAGCACACTACCCTGAAGTGCTGGGTGCCATACACTGCACTCATGTACACATCAAAGCACAACTACATCAACCACAAGGGTTATTACTCCATCAACTGCCAGGTTGTGTGCAATGAACAGGGCATTATCAAGAGTGTGTGTGCCAGCAGCCCTGACAGCTATCACGACTCCCATGCCTGGTATGCATCACAGCTATACCAGACATTTGCCAGGGTGAATATTTTGTATGGCCATCTACTGGGGGATGCTGGTTATCCACTGCAACTGTGGATGATGACAACCATCAGAAATGTAGCAAACACCAGTCTACAGAATTTGTTGGAGATATTGACCAAAAAGTAAATAATGTATGTAACATATCCAGTATTACACTAACAGATGAACAGATATCTTTACTAAATAAAGGTCTATCCTTTATCCCTGGCTTTTTTGTTCCAGAAGACTCATTTACTAATGATTTATTTGCATTTTGCAGACTGATTAATTTAAAATTGTTTTTCCAGGAACAAGGTGACTCTGAATATTCACAAATGGAAGGTTTTAAATATCATACCTCTAAATTTACTCCCCCTATGCATCCAGCTGTTAATCTCTTTTTGCGAAGTGTACTTAGTGAGTTACATTTTAAGCATAATTATGAGAGACCTATGTCCAATAACATTACTGATGGTGAAAAATCTTGTCTAGAGGAACTTGTATGTAATAAAGATTTGGTAATTATCAACGCAGACAAAGGAGGGGCAGTGGTAGTGTTAGACTGGTGTGATTATGATATAGAAGCACATAAACAACTTAATGATGCCAAATATTATACAAAAATGCCACTGGACCCGACCTTAGTTTTCAAAAAGGATATTGATGACTTTCTGAACTCTGCTGTTGACAATGGTATTATTGATAAAAAAACACTTTATCATTTAACTATTACTGATCCTACTAGACAACATATTTATTTTCTACCAAAAATACATAAGGATTTTTCACATCCACCTGGCAGGCCCATTGTGTCAGGTATGGGGTCGATTACTGAACCTCTTTCTGAATTTCTAACTATGCATTTAAAGCCGTTGTTACTATATGTAAGATCACGAATACAAGATACCACTCAATTTTTGAGTATTGTAAATGATATGCAGTTGGATTCAGATTGGTTACTCTGTACCTTGGACGTAAGTTCACTCTATACCAATATTCCACATTGGGGTGGACTTGATGCTATTGAATTTTGGCTCAATGAATCTAAATTATACCAACCTGGATTCAATACTCTTTTGTTGAACTTGACTGAGCATGTTTTGACTAAAAATGTTTTTTTCTACAACCAGGAATGTTACCTACAGATCAGAGGTACAGCTATGGGGCATCTTTTGCCCCCATATATGCTGATCTGTTTATGGCATATATTGAACAAATTATGATCTATGACGACACTCATAATTTGTTTTTGCCTGAAATTGATATCTGGCGTAGATATTTGGATGATTGCTGGATGGTGTGGAGATCGGATGTTCCATATCTCCAGGAATTTATGGAATACCTGAATGATAATATATGGGGGATACAATTTACAATTACCTATGACCGAGAATCAATCACATTTTTGGATGTTTTGGTAACTAGAAACAATGATAACACCTTAACAACTGAAACCCATAGGAAATTCCCCCAATACAATACGATTCTCCACGCATCCAGCTTTCATCCAAAACATATTGCAAGGAACATCCCTAAATCACAATTTATTAGGATTAGGCGTAACTGTTCTGATGATAACACCTTTGTCAATCATGCTCAGGAATTACACAATAGATTCATTGAGCGGGGCTATAATTCAGGATATGTGACCATGGCTCAGAATTATGCATCTGGTCTACATAGATCTAATCTATTAACATACAAAAAGAAGCAGATCAAGTCCAATAAACTTAGACTTACTACAACATTTGGCAGAAATACGAACAATTTTATTAAGATCATTAGGGACAACTGGAACATATTGGAGGCTGATGTCAGAATCAAAAACATTATTCCTAACAAATGCCTTTTTTCTTTCAGAAGGCATGTATCTGCAAAACATAGTGCAAAATAATAAACAATATATATATATTTTTAATAGCTATATCACATTTGCTTGCAGCAGCTGCACAAACATGCTGTTAAGTGAAAAAAATATTAAAATTGTAAAATCCAGAAACAAGACATATCTGAGAATAATGCATTATAGGGTCCTACAAGCACTATGTACAATTGTAGATTTCAATTGTTGCTAAAGAGGCAGGCCCTGGAATAGTGAAGTATCCAGGTTGTGTGCACAGATCATTATGCAAATGAGCTGGGTTTACTGAATAGCAAAATGGGCCACTGTGTCCGCAGATAAAAATGGTGTAGCCCCTGAACCTGTTGGTTTCCACAAAATAGGTAGCTGACATCAAAACGGGGTGTGTCACATTATGTTTAACAGGATTGGAGCTCAGTGGCACCCGTTTGTGCGCTGCACAGCTCAGGTAAGCGGGGGGGGTGAGTATAATGCTGCTAAGCTTTGTTTAGCTGTGGGTTGCATGTTTCAGCTGGTTTAAGCTTTTCTGAGTGTGTCCATGCATAGGGGTGTGTCCAGACTGCTAAGCAGTGTTCACACCAGCTCCATGGGTTTGCATGCCAAAAAAAAATAATAGCCTGGGAAAGCCATTCATGTATAAAGTACTGTTAAGCCCTGTTCCACAGATACTGGGCCATTCAAACCCCTCAGTGATATACCTGACAGGTGGAATACATCATAGTTAGCCAATCACACAGGCTGCATCTGTAGCACACCACTATAAGGTATGCATACACCTTACAATCTGATTTTTACCACATACTCTACACCATTGGAGTGCACACTTAGGAATTTTAACTGACAGAATGCTAGGGGCTGCTGCTGCTCAGCTACATCTGAATGTGCTTGAGGCTGAAGGCAGTGCTGATGGTGCTGCTGACAATAGGCCTAGACTGAGAAATAGAAAAATGTTTAGGCCCAGGTTAAACTTCCAGGGGCTACATGACCTGGAGATTGTAGAGTGCTACAGGGTGAACAGAGACATACTACAAGAACTCACTGAACTTTGCCACCCACAACTCAGACCCAGAG
Source organism: Protopterus annectens (assembly GCF_019279795.1). Taxonomy (NCBI): domain Eukaryota; kingdom Metazoa; phylum Chordata; order Ceratodontiformes; family Protopteridae; genus Protopterus; species Protopterus annectens. Next base: position 1,477,578,860 of record NC_056731.1, on the reverse strand, counting down.
CCAACAGAAGGGGACACATCCCAGTGGAGACCAAGGTATGTGTAGCCCTTAGAATACTAGCTACAGGTACTTTTCAAAGACCAACTGGGGACATAATGGGGGTCTCATAGGCATCTGCATCCAGGGTACTCCACCAGTTCTTGGATGCCATGCAAACACATGCCAGTGAGCACATGTATTTACCCTGCATCCCTGAGAAGATGGTCAGCAGTATGCATCTCTTCCACCAAGTAGCACACTACCCTGAAGTGCTGGGTGCCATACACTGCACTCATGTACACATCAAAGCACAACTACATCAACCACAAGGGTTATTACTCCATCAACTGCCAGGTTGTGTGCAATGAACAGGGCATTATCAAGAGTGTGTGTGCCAGCAGCCCTGACAGCTATCACGACTCCCATGCCTGGTATGCATCACAGCTATACCAGACATTTGCCAGGGTGAATATTTTGTATGGCCATCTACTGGGGGATGCTGGTTATGCACTGCAACTGTGGATGATGACAACCATCAGAAATGCACACACACCTACAGAAGAACCCCATAATGAGGCACACACACACACAAACTAAGAATATCATAGAGTGTGTATTTGGGCTGCTCAGCTCAGGTCATGTTTCCAGTGCCTTGATATATCAGGTGGTGCTCTGCAGAATTCTCCAGCAACATGTGGATAGATGTTCACAGTGTGTGCCATGCTACACAATATAATCCTGAAGAAACAGCTGCAGCAGGACAATCACAGGGAAGGGGCACACAGCCACCCACCAAAGCCTAGGTCCCCACCAAAGCCACATGCTCAAGGGGATTCGGAGAAGGAACCCACTGATCATGTCCCTGTAGGTAGACGTAGGCATGCCCAGTATGCCCTGGCCTTGGCAAAGAGGCAATGTATAGCACATGCACTGACAACCTAGGGTCTTAGGGACTGACACCTTACTCCGACTCGCATACATAGTAAAAAGGATGGCAGCCACACCACACAACCTCTACCTTACCATGTATTGGCTGTGTACTGTGTGCATCAGACAGAGTCAGCTCTGAAACACAGGTATCTCAACTGCTGCATCCACAAGGTAAGTCACTCTCCTTTACTACAAATATACAGGGTACTAGACTATGGTAGCATATGTATAAACCTGCTGCATGTATGTAAGGGAATAGAGTGGGTTGCTGGGCTACTTGCAGAAAACTAACAAATAGGTACAACAGGTACTCTGTCCAATACTTGGTACCCCATAATATGCATGAGGTCACAGGACTGGAAAACCCACTGCAGTATACAAGGGGAATACCAAATAGCATGGTCATAAGACAGAAACAACGCTGTCAATGCCAGAGTCCACTACCCTCAACACACCAATGTTCCCATACAACTGTAGTAACAATATATGTTTGCAAGGATATATCTGCAGACCACACAATCTCAGGGCAGTCACAAATAACCTCCCCAAATGTCCTATTTTACACAAAACACAGGGGTCATAGTAGGACTCACACAGTGTATGTCTGTCTGTCTGTTTTTGATAGTGTGTTGAATTAAACCGCACCTTCTGGTGCCTCACTGGGCTAAGCACATTAGCATGGTTAATGGTGTTGTTGTTTCAAAGCTGGCTCCACCTACAACTTTTGGATGTGAGGTAGTCCTCTGGTAGGAGTCCTACAGACTGTCAATATGCCTCAATCTGATCATGCCTGAAAGCAGGACAAAGGCAGAGACAATGGGTGGCAGAGGGCCAAACAAACAGACATTATATATATGTATATATATATATATATATATATATATATATATATATATATGCTCTGACTAACCTAGTATGTGGCTAGTATAACAGCAGGTTGCAACATGTCAGATTAGCAGCAGGATGTAAAGGCCATCATTTAACTGTGTCATTACTTTTAAGTGGGCTCCACAAAACCCACTGTATGAGGAACAGAGCAAACATGGAGTGGAATGCTGGACATCCTGCAGAAACATGTATAGTAACAGGTATGTAGACTGCCACTGTATGTCTGCTGTTACAGCATGTACCCCAGTCACATCATACCCACAACCAATTACAGCAGGAAATTTGCACAAAACCATGAGCAGTGGTGGGATAAAGGCTCAAATACAAGGGGAAAGGATTAACTACTGGCCAGACAAATGTATAAAGTGCAGAGAATAACAGGCTGCGCAGTATCATGGATTTGCTAACGTGTATGGCGTCAGTAACTCAAATGTCTTTCAACATGTCCTAATGTCAACCTATAATGATTTACCAATCATGTACCAGAAATCAACAATACTATGTACATACGCAGAACTCCATACATTTCATTACAATCATCAATCTTGCTAGGTATGAGACATATATTACATTCAGCACACAGGCAAGGAATGCCTTGGACAAAATATCAAGGAGGTGACTGATGAATTAGGTGTAACAGCCAACTGGCTGCAGCACACAAACTCCCAGTCTAGAGTACAGGTAGGTCTGGCCTGGAGTCACATTGTAAGTACTGACAGTCACACTGGGCATGCTCCTACACTTAGCTAACATGCACAAGTCTGATGCCTTATTTGCCTGATGAACTGATTCTGATGCCTCATTTGCCCGAGGAACTGAAATATGAAAATATGTGTGTGCATACAGGCAGCCATGTATATGTATCTGTCTCTCCCTATCCCCCTCACACATGATTACATAATCTAACAGTTGGTGGCACAGATATTATAGATATAGATATAGATATAGATATACAGATCTACATAAATGTATACAGTGATTTATGCTCTCCACATATATCTATGTAACACAATCACATAACACACAAACACATATATCCTATATATATATATATATATATATATATATATATATATATATATATATATATATATATATATATATATATATATATATATATATATATATATATATATATATATATATATATATATATATATATATATATATATATATATATATATATATATATATATATATATATATATATATATATATATATATATATATACACACATATACATGTATATGTGTATGGGGATGTACGAATATCCATATATACATGCAGGATGCCTGGGATATCTTTACCTATACATGCAGCAGTTGTTTTATGGTAACAGACCAGGGCTGCATAAAGACATAACCACCCAAACACAGAACCCTATGCTTGTGGAATGTCACCCTGTAGACAGACAATGGTAAGCAGGTGCTGTAATGTGCAATGGCATCAATGCAGGACTTGGACAGGCCATATTGTCAATGGCCAATTGTCCACCTAGAAAATTGCAACTGGGCAGACATGGTGAAACTGGTACTTGTACAAACATAGCAGGAGTATTAACACTTACTCCACTGCTAGGACACTAGATACACTAACAGCATAAAGCACGTTCACTCTGCAGGCCACACATGCTGTATAATACAAGGCCACTTTGCATAGTCCACAAGTACTGTGGCTGCCGCTGTGTGTGCAGCAGATTTAAACAGTGGCATGTGCAATACGTACTGTGAGCTATAGTGTGTAATAGTAGGTAGGTAGTGGTTATAATCTCACTTCAGCCACTGTGTGTGTGTGTGTGTGTGTGTGTGTGTGTGTGTGTGTGTGTGTGTGTGTGTGTGTGTGTGTGTGTTTATCTCAAACAGCAATACAGACATGATCGTCTGGCCTTCATCTGTACCATGGTGAATCATTTTATGGCCGTGTGAGTAGTGTACCCCTGCACATTGTCCTCCCTGTCAACACCTGCTGATGTCACCCATCTTAACAGCACTGGCTGACATTCTAGTAGAAGTAAACTCTGTGGCATGTGCGATAAGCGCGTAGTTCTGAAGTGTATAATAGTAGATAGGTAGAGGTTCTAATCTCGCAACTGTGACTGCGTATGTGTGTATATGTGTATAAATATATCTCCTTGCAGTAGTGTGCTTGTCTAACCTGTCTCTGTGCAATGGTCATACATTTCAAGGTGCTATGTCTACCGTACAGCCTCCCCATTGTCCTCCTTTACACGGCCACCTTAACAGCATTGGCTGACAACTTAAAAATAGATAAGCTCCATGGCACATGTGATATGTCCATCGTGCTCTAGCATATACTACTAGATAAGTAGGGGTTCTAATCTTGCAGCAGGCAACTCTGTGTGTGTGCAGAAATATAGAAATATACACCATTGCAGCAGTGTGTCTGTCTCACCTATCTCTTTGCAATGGTAATACATTTTAAGGTGCTGTGCCTACCTGTTGACCTCCCCATTGGCCTCCTTTACAATGCCTGTTGATAGAATTCATCTTAGCAGTACTGGCTGACACTCTTGAAATAGATAAGCTGTGTGGCACACGCAATAAGTATATAGTATTATCATGTACACGACTAGATAGATAGGGATTCTACTTTCAGTATGGGCAACTCTGTGTGTGTTTGTGTAGATATGCCTGCATTCCCCATCTGGGTGCAATGGTTTAACCTTTTCAGGCCCTGTGCCTACCTGTTGACCTCCCAATTGGACTCCTTTACAAGGCCTGCTGACACTCTAAAAACAGATAACCTGTGTGGTCTATGTGATGAGTACGTAGTGCTCTAGTGTATACAAATAGATAGGTAAAGATTCTACTCCCAGTAAGGGTAACACTGTCAGTGTGAGTGTGAGTGAATATGTGTAAATATAACTTCTTGCAGCAGTGCGTCTGTCTTACCTACTTGTTTGCAATAGTCATAAATTTTCTGGCCCTGTCAATGCCCCCATTGGCCTCCTTTACAGGGCCTGCTGATGTCATCCATGTTAACAGCACTGGCAGACACTCCCACAATATATAGCCTCCACAGCACTGGAGATTAGTAAATAGCACTATAGTATCTATAACTAGAGAGGTAGGGTTCTAATCTCAAAAAGACCATGTGTGTGTGTGTGTGTGTGTGTGTGTGTGTGTGTGTGTGTGTGTGTGTGTGTGTGTGTGTGTGTGTGTGTGTGTGTGTGTGTGTGTGTGTGTGTGTGTGCACGTGTGCACATATGCACGTGTGTGTGTGTGTGTGTGTGTGTGTGTGTGTGTGTGTGTGTGTGTGTGTGTGTGTGTGTGTGTGAATATACCCCTTGAAGCAGTGTGTTTGTCTTGTCTATGTGTATACATTGGTGATACATTTTCAGGTCCTGTTAATCCCCATTTGCATCATTTACAGGCCTCTCTGATGTCATCCCCTTAAACATCATTGGCCAACAATCTCATAACACATAAGCTCTGTGGCATATGCAATTAGTATGTAGTACTATTATAAATAATACCTAGATAGGCAGGTGTTCTAATCATAAAAAGACCAAATGTGTGTATATAAATATTCCACCTTGCAGCAGTGTGTCAGTCTTGCCTAGGTGTGTGCAATGGTTAAACATTTAAGCATAAATGCTATCTGCCACCGCCTACATTTGTAGGTACACAACACTCAGGTGACGTGTCAAGGGTGGCATGACTTGTCACGGGGTATGCATGCAAGATTACGCTGTCTGCCCCATTGCCCCTGACACACTGCTCTACACAGATGCACCGAGTTAACCATGCACATATAAAGCCTTACTTTCTAGTTCTCATATATCTGCTTTACTACCATACCATCTTGAGCCACTGCATTGCCACCAAGTTTTCGCAGCATAGTCACTCAGACCCCTGCAGACACATACAAGGTTCTGAGAGACACCTGTCAGTCTGTGACACCTCCACCAATCTAACATCATGCAACAAAGGAACAAAGACATTAATGTGTACTCATGAGACATGCCAGCAGACAGCACCTGTCATGGTATAACAGAACTGCTGTAAACAATGTAATGTAATGTATTACAGTCACCCTGTGTATCAGACATGTATTTGCATGTCCCTGCATCGATGTTATGGATGGCAGGAATGTGGCACAGGTATCATAACATGCACAGAGTGTGGTTTGGGGGTGCCAGAGGCCTAGGCTGTGCCAAACAGTTGACATTGTGTGTGGGGGTCTGGTAGGGGTTGTGATCAGCTGGGCCATGGAGATATGATGTGTGTGTGTCTGTTGGTGACCTGCATGTGATACTGATTATGAGTGTGTGCATGTACACAGTCAAGCCATTTGCAAGTCCTATACATGGGCATGTTGGACAGCAGTGGACCATACATGGCAGACTGGACAGTTCACTATCTCCGGCCATTAACATGAGAACTGGCTCTGCTATGACCAGAGTCAGATGCGGTACTAGTCGCTAATGATGACTGGTGTCTGCTGGGCCTGTGTCCCTCACAGGACCACCCAGGACCATGTGTCCATGGCCTGCCACACTGTGGTGTGGACAGCACCCTCCCTTCTGTAGTGCTGGAGGTACTGCCACTATGGGAACATGAGTGTGCACAGCCATGTGGAATGTCAGCAGATGTTGTTGCTGGTCTACAGCCACATGTCCAACACCCTATTCCCACCACATGCTCTAGCACAGACAATGTGCAGTCAAAGACTTACAATGTCTCCCCCCACCATCTGTTCACTACATCAGTGAAGTGATGCATGGCCTCAGCAATGTTGTGGATGGAGTCACAGATACAAGACAGCGATGCATTCATGATCCTGAGCATCAATCTGGTGTTGTATTCGGAATGTGCATGTGCCTCTATGATGGACTGAAACATGTGTTGAGTGAGTTGTGATGTGACACCTGTGGCAGGTGGTGGATGGGCAGCAATCTTCCATTGAGCAGCCCTGTCAATCTGCCTGTGTGGGTCCTCACCAGCTCTCTGGCTATTGCTAGTGTCCAACCTAAGTGACACCATAGTCACCACACTCTCCTGTTCAATGCCGGCAAACTCTGACTGTCCAATGTCTGTGGCCACAGTGGACTGGTTATGTGTGGGCATACTAACTGTGTGAGTGGACATTTGGGGAGGAAGTGGGATGTAAACCCATGGGACAGATACAGCCCCCAACAACCTCACCTGTGCCTCACTACAGTCACCGTCATTATCAGAGTCCGATAAGACACTGACATCAGATGACCCATACTTTTCAACTTCTTAGAACAAGAAATCTGGACAAAGCCATAAATAGTGGTGGGACAAAGGCCCAAAACATAGGGACACTTTTTAAATATTGCTCTTACAAATTTAGGTTTTGCATAAATATGAATTTTCTGTATGGCATGAAGTCTGGAATTTAAGTATCTGCCATTATTTGTTTACTTCAGCCATCAATGATTTGCCAGAAAACCTCAACTTTAAGAAAAACAGACCATAAATATGTGGCACAAATCTGCATATTCTGTGAAAACTTGTACAGTTGAGAGATAAGGGTTGTGTGGGGGACACCCTCCAGCCACCACGGCCACTGTGAGGAGGATGACAACATACCTACATTAATACCTGCACTGTTACTGTTATGTCTGCTGATATACACACACACACACACACACACACACACACACACACACACGCACACGCACACGCACACACGCACACACGCACACACACACGCGCACGCACACGCACACACACACACACACACACACACGCACACACGCACACACACACACACGCACACACGCACACTCACACACACACACACACATACAGGTGAGGTGCCACAACTGCATTATACATACCACATCTTATTTCTGATCCCATGCACAACACACAAGCAGATCACGACGCACACAGACAAGACAAGCCCTTAATAACATGCACTGCAGCTACATCTGGTTAATGTTGCCAGTACTATACACCTATGAGATAAGTGATATGTCAGTGTGTGTGATGGTCCTACACCTAAAACATAGTGCACCCGTCTTCACCATACTATTGCCCCGTGTATAGCAGACAGCACAGACCTTCACAGAAATAAGTGCAAATATGTTAGAGCTCCTGCAAATACAGTACTGTGCATATGGATTCACTGTACTGCAGTGAACCCTTCCAAAACTTAATATACACGTACTCTCACCGGCTACAAGATGTTGGACTCTGGCCACACTAGATGCAACTATGGAAATCTGAGGGAGAGGTATTGTCAGCAAACACAAATGTGCCATTGTTACAGGATAATATGTGCATATATTAACATGTACAGTAGGAACTCCAATACTGCGCACATTGCTGACATTCTGCATATGTGTGAACAAGTGTGCATTACGAACACCCCCCCAACATGCAGATTGACCTGACATCCGTGTACTGGTATGCAGAGGCTGCCACTATGACTGCTACAGTATTACAGTGATGAACAGAGGAGACTTACCTGGACGCTCCTTTGCTGTGGAAGCTGTGACACCCACCTTCACAAAGTATGGGGTGATGGATGCTTCAAATCTGATGGCTGATCACAGGTTTTCTAGGAATTCCTCTGTAGCTGAGAGTGGTTGTTCTGCTGCAGGGCCTCCACCAGTGGCAGCATGGTTCCTGGCTACAGCAGCATCCCTTTGCCATGCAGCATTTATCATATCACCCCCCCATGTCAGACCTGCTCATAGCTTCTTCCCTGTAGCCCTATTTGGTTTACTGATGCAATGAGGTCACCCCGCAGTGCAGCACATTGGTCCTGATTCTGGTGACTCCTGGAAAGCAGGATGTTGTGATGCAGTCTAAGGCCATCCAGGATCATGTTGTTTTTGGCAGAAGTAAAAGGCGGGTACCTCCATCTGTAAATGGTTTCTGAAAGACAAGAAGAGGGAAACACATCACAAGACCACATACATTGCTCTCCACTATGTACACAACCAGCATATCCAAATTGGCCAGCACTGACTTCCGCTAACTACTACATGATACCCCACCATCGATCAACACAGTATACATGTGGCTCTTAGCAATATAGTGGCAATACATCTTGCATTTTCTTCCTCATCTTGGTTTTATGCTACTTGCTGCTTGCTCTCTAAAGTGTTCAACTACATCTTTTCTGTTGCATTTATTACTGCTTGTCTGTGGCCTATCTAAATTGTAAGTGTTATTGTAAGCCTCTTACTTTTGGTTTAAGCAGGTCTACCTGGACTTTCTCCCTCAGATTCTGACAAATATGAATGGAGAATATCCTACAGTTTCTCCTGCCAATCTGATTGATATGGACATCCTGACACAGTGTACTAACTGCCTCATGTACAACCATAGACTACCACCACCTAGGAAACACAATTTATGAGAAATGCAAGTACATTAGGAACCTAGAGTCCATGCTCTTTCCCTCTAAAGCCAGTATATCTGGCACTGAAAATGATGTCAACACAATCACTACACCTCAACCACCACCCACACCTACACAACACACACACACACACACACACACACACACACACACACACACACACACACACACACACACACACACACACACACACACACACACATATGTGGAGGTCCTCAACATAAACATACCCAAACAAAGGTGACCTCCGAGGCAAAAACACATGCAATCTCCACAGCCCTCCACATCACATACCACTCATAGTCCACATACCTGTGTCTCACAGCTACTAAGGCTTCACCATAAACCCAACATATTAGTCATAGGAGACTCCATTGTGAGACACACAGATGTGCCTTTCACCAGGCTGGATAAGGACAAAGTCACAGTTGCTTGTCTGTCAGGTGCCAGAATCTGCCATATCACATATGCACTGACGTCTCTCACCAACAGGTACTGTTATGACTCTGTCATAGTCCATGTTGGTGGGAATGACGTGAGACATACCTCCCTGGACTATATGAAAAGAGACATGATTGAGCTCTCTGATTATGTGTCACAGGCAGTTATGTCCCTAGCCTTAAGCACCATTCTGCTGCCCCCCAGTATGATGCCTCAGTGCAAACAGAAAATGATTGACTATAACAATTGGCTTAGTTTCTGGTGCCATTCCAGGGGGATCCAGTACCTGACAGCTTGGGAAGATATGATCGACAGACCATGATGCTTTGCTAGAGATGGCCTTCATCTGTCTCACCTGGGCTTCAGGCTTCTAGCAAAGGTTCATGCCTCCCCCATAGTACCTTTTTTAGGAAAAGTGATGAGAATTAAGCCTACTAACATATAAATGTCAACAAAACACATGTCAAAGGTCATGCTGCTAAATGCTAGAAGTCTAAACATAAAAGTGCACTTATTGCAAGCATTCTTAACCCTGGAAAATGCTGTCATCTGTTCAGTCACAGAAACCTGGTTCACAACTATGGAGAGCACCCCAACCTTACCTGGTTACCCATCCTATCATACATTCAGACCCCAAAATGTGGGTAGTAAAGCCAAAGCAGGTAGAGTTTCAATATATATCAAAGACATACACACCTCCAGGCTTGTCAAACAGTATGATGCACAGGAGACACTCAAGGTGCAGTTAGCCATTGATAAGCCCTATATTCAAATCACAGCTGGTGACCATCCACCAAGTCTGACTCAAGATGCCCATTCTACCTATATAGACCTGTTCAATTCTATCAGAATTCATCCCTTTACCCTGATCCTGGGTGACTTTAACTACCCAGACATAGATTGGGAGAACTACTCATGCCGGAACACAAATGCCCAGAGATTCATCAGTGTTGTCAATGCAAACACCTTTGAACAGCTAGATGATACCCCCACAAGAGGTGAAAATATCTTGGAAATGGTATTAAACAAAATGAGTAACCATTGCAGCAGCCCTACACTATCATTATCCCTGGTAAGATCCAACCATAAAGCAGTCACATTCAAAGTCACCATCTCCATAATACCCATCTAGCTAGGGTCCGGCATAAACATGTCTCCACAGTTGATTACAACATCCTGAGGGATGGTATAAACAGCTTCACAGCCCCCTCCATCTCTGTAGTAACTGGCACCAATACCCAAAACTACACCAAAGCACTATACAAGCATGTATATGGATGCATGGAATCAGGAATAACCGACAGGACTACATCATCCTTTGCAAGGATAAGTCAACCTGTCTAGTGGGCATCTGCAATAAATAAACTCTATAGCAAGAGGAAAACATTGCTGTCCAAGTCCAAGAAGGAGCAGGTGCCCAATTGGAAGTAATGTCTCCTTAGCCTGAACAAGCAAATGAGAGCACTACTGAAATCCTCCAAAGCAAACTTCAAGTCCAAAATGGTGACATCTACTACAGACAATCATAGGCCCTTCTTTACATATGACCGCAACCTTAAAGGAAGCACCCAGATCTGTTCAGAAGTGGTGGTCAAGAACACCACATATACAAATTCTGTAGAGATAGCAAACTTGCTGGCTGACAGATTTAGTGAGAACTTCACCCTCTGCCCCCCCCCCATCAGTAGATCAGGACATCCCCAGTATCTGCCATCCTCCCCTTATATGTAGGGAACAGGTCATCACCGCTCTCTCAAAGGCAAAACATACATCCTCCATGAGACCTGATAACATCCCAAGCTGCATCCTACATGAACTCAGGCAGGAACTTGCATCACAATTAGGCACCCTAGTCAACCAAAGGCTGAGTACTGGCTTTATCCCAGCTGAGTGGAGGACAGCCACTGTCATTCCTTGGCATGAAGGAGGAGCATCCACTGATCTGGGAAATTAAATTATAGACCCATCAGCCTAACTAGCCTGATTTACAAGGCCATGGAACCTATTATCATAGACCTCATTAACAAGGACATTGGCAACCTCCAAACACTTGATCCCACACAGTTTGGCTTTGTCAAGGGGAGATCATGTCTGTTAAATTTGGTCATCTTCTTTGAGACAATCAACAAAGCCATGGGGGAGGACAGTGCAGACCATCTACCTTGATCTGGTCCAAGCCTTCAGCACTATTCCCCACGTGGCCATAATAGATAATAGATAAAACTCTCTCAACTAGGCAGCAATCCATATGTTACCAGATGGGTAGCAAACTGGAACACTGATAAAACCCACCTGGTCAAAATAGGGGAAGCCACCTCAAGCAGTAGACCTGCAACAAGCTGTGTACGAAAATAAAATTGCCAAAGATTCCAAAGACAACCACAAGGCATTCTATAACTATGTCAAGAATCTAAATGGCAATGCTCAGATCTGCTCTGAGCTACAACAGAATGGCATTAAATATACTGATCTCATGGATATTGACAGTATCCTGGCAGATCACTTCAGTTCCAACTTCACCCCCCTCTCACCCCCTAAACGGCCCATCTCAATACTGGAATATTGCCAAATTCTGGTAATAATGGCCACACAGGTAAAAAATGCACTTTCCAAAGCTAAGAATACAGCATCCATGGGACCAGATGACATCCTGGGCTGTGTACTACATGAACTACAAAATGAACTGGCACCTCACCTAAGTGTCATGTTTAATAATACCCTCCCCTCAGGCTTCATGCCCACTGAGTGGCACACAGCTACAGTTATCCCACTCCACAAAGGGGGATCCACCTTGGATCCCGAGAACTACTGCCCCATCAGTCTGATGAGCCTGATCTGCAAGGCCATGGAATGTATTATAATGGAACTTATAAACAAAGATATTGGCAGCCTTCAAACACAGGACCCCACCTAGTTTGAGTTCGTGAAGGGCCGATATTTTCTCCTGAACCTGATTGACTTCTTTGAATCAGTCTCCAGAGCTGTGGATGAGGGTAAGGCAGTCCACACAGCCTATCTGGACCTCGCCAAGGCTTTTGACACCATCCCCCACTCTGGAATCATAGATAAACTTACTAAGCTGGGCATTAATCCCTACATCACTCAATGGGTTGCCAACTGACTTACTGACAGAACCCACACTGGAAAAGTAGCTGACTCCAAATCCAGCTCTAGACAAGTGGAGTACCTCAGGGTTCAGTCCTGGGACCACTCATGTTTGGCATCTACTTCTCTGAAGTACAGGCCCACACTAAGGGACTCTAGCTAACAAAGTTTACAGATGACTGCAAACTGGGAGCCATTATTGAATTCCCCAAATTATGTGAATACTCTACAAAAGGGCCTTACAGAAACAGATGCTTGGTGCCAGAGCCATGGACTCAAGCTCAATGCCAAGAAATGTATAGTTATCCCCTTTGGGAAAAAACATGTACTCATGAATTACCACATAGTTGGCAGTGCACTAAACACCGAAAGTGTGATAAGAGACTTAGGGACACAGATGGACAGTGGTCTCACCTTCAATAACTATATCGCCACAACAGTCAGGAAATCCTTCTATGTGGCACACCTCATCACTAAGGGCTTTTCATCCAGAAAAAAGGAGGTCATTGTCCCACTGTACTCATCCCTCATTAGACCAGTTATAGAATACAATGCCCCATTTGGTATGTACCTCTCAAGACATCTGCAACATTTGTAAAGTCTGCAGAAATACCTCACTAAAAGAATCCCAGGCCTAAAGCAGATGCTCTATGTTGGCCGTCTTAAAAAACTCCAGATATACTCTGTTATATATCGCCTACTCAGAGGTGATCTCTGCTTAACATATAAAGGCCATGTCAAACCCAGAGCTGTTGGACATGCTACACTTAAAGAAATCCCAATCCCTCAGAGCCACACGCTCCAGGGATCTAAACCTTGTCATCACAATAAACAAAACATGCTGTAGGGATAGGTTCCCGATCCAGAGACTCCCCAGATTCTGGAAAAGACTGCCCATACATGTCAAGCAGAGCACCTCCTTGGCCCTCTTCAAAAGGAACCTTGACGACTGGATGGGAGAAAGGAAATTCACCCCAGGGATCACATCAATCACCCAGCTAGACAGGGGTCCAGGGTAGTAAATAGTGTGGGAAGAAATAGCCAGGGAATTGTTATGGCTTGGCTTGTATAGGACCTAGGGCCGATAACCTAGTACCAACCTATGAACCTACCCCAGGGTTCCATCATGGGGCCACTGTTATTTTGGATACACTTTTCTGAGGTGCACGGCAAAACCACTGGGCTATGGCTGATCAAGTTTTCAGATAACTGCATGCTGGGTGCTGTTACCACATCCCTAGTGGAGGCAATGTTTCCTTAGCCTGAACAAGCAAATGAGAGCACTACTAAAATCCTCCAAAGCAAACTTCTAGTCCAAAATGGTGACATCTACTACAGACAATCATAAGCCCTTCTTCACATATGACCACAACCTCAAAGGAAGCACCCAGATCTGTTCAGAACTGGTGGTCAAGGACACCACATATACAAATTCTGTAGAGATAGCAGACTTGCTGGCTGACAGATTCAATGAGAACTTCAGCCCTCTGCCACCCCCCATTAGTAGATCACTTAAACAATTGACTGGTGCCAGAAATATGGCCTCAAGCTGAATACCACAAAATGCATCATCATCCCCTTTGGAGAGAGTGACGTCCCCACAAATGATCACATTAATAACAATGTCCTAAGCACGCACTCAGTCATGAGGGATTTGGACACATAGGTTGATAGCAACCTGACATTTGACCAACACGTTGCTTCCATTGTACAGAAAGCCTTCTACATGGCCCACCCCATCAGTAAGGGTATCTCATCCAGGGACAAGGAGGTCATAGCATCCATGTATTATTCCCTTATAAGGCCCATTATTGAGTACAGTGCCCCTTTTGGCATGTACCTTGCAAAGCACATGCAGCAACCTGGATAACTGGATGGGAAACAGGAAATACACCTTTGGGATTCCACCCGTGTCACTGTTGGACTAGGGCATGGGGTGCTGACTTGTATAAACATGGGCTAAACTCTTGGCTAGGCTTATAGGGCCCTCAGGGCCAATAGCCTAGTAACCTCCTATGATCCTATTATCCTACCTATGATCCTATGAATACTGGTTATGGCCATGTGTGCTGTGATGGAGTATGTTGTTATGTCTCCACTCCCATCAATGCCATCTACTGTGGTGTGTCCCCTATGGGCAATGTCCCAGTACCATGTTATACAGCCACCATCTGACAAATAGGTGAGTGTTCCTACAAGTATATGGGGACAGTCCAGCAACATCCGTGCAACGCAATGACAGACATCACTGCAAATGTGCTGTAGGGCATCTTCCCTGTAGATGTCTGACTTCTGCAGGATACAGATATTTGTGAAATGTGTACATGTGCCTGATATATGTGGACCCTCTGCCAGAAAAAAGTAGATGTCTGGCAAATAGTAGGACAATACTTAATGGTTGTTCTCAGACTGTGGGGAATCTGGCTGTCACATGTCAGAACCCTCAGAAAACAGTTATGGTACAGTAATATCTGTTACTGTATTCATTCCCTTACTTTGTAAGCTCAATATGTACACTTACTGTCACTATTGTCTAACACACAATCCAGTAGCATTCGTTCAGGAAACAACCATTGTAGGAGGGACTCAGAGGGCCAGAGCTGTGATGTATGTCACAGCAGGCAGAATTTGCAGGGAAGCCTGTAGGTGCTAGTCAGCTGACTATCAGCAACATGTCATTCCAAAATATGTACTACAAGCATACTGTTGTAAACCCATTTCCCTATAACTGCATCCTCCCATCTGTGTCCCATTACATAGGGACTTCTATTGCATACCTGGTAGAGTGCTGTATTCCTTTTTGTGCAGAAATTCTGAAGAATATTGCTTGTGATATCACAGTGTGTCTTTGTAAAGAAAGTCACAGACCTGTTTACCATAGGCATTTGCTTGCCTTTTGTAGGTAATGCTCATCAACAGGTGCCTGTGCACCAATCTGTGTCTCAGACTTGCTAACTGCATCCAGAATAGCTGTGTTGCACTTTCATTAACCAATGGCATGACACAACAGTGCTATATTTTAAGGCCTTCATGTAGGCCTTGGTCCCTTTCCTGGTATGTGAGATGGACATTATGGAAGTGTGGAAACTACAGCATCACAGAGGGTAGGTAAAAATACCGTTCACTGTTGGGATTTATGTAGAATGTCCACATGTTTTTCATGCTATGTTTGGCCATGGTGAACAGACTTCTGTTTATGTGGCAGTTTAGCGTTACCCAATGTGGGTTGAGGTCGGTAAGGGGGAAGACAGATGTGAGTATCATACTTTATATGCATCAGAATACGCATGCTACTGCAGTAGGTGCTGGTCTATCAGCTGTGTATGTTTGTAGGGGAAGACTGTGACACATGTCCCTGTAGTTTGACCTCCCCCCTCCTCTTTATGTATGTGTGTTGTCTGGATCCCTTGTTCTAGGTGGTTGTGAAGTAAGGTAGGTCTGTAGCAGGTAGCTGAACATGCTGCTGCATATATTACAGGTTGCGGCTGCTGAGTTTTGCCCAGGAGTCATACTGGGGAGTGTGAACACATTGGAGGACAGCAAGCTGTATGTGTCAGTGAGGGAACAGTGTCAGCTCTGTTGATACAGCACAGCCAGGGTGAGGGTACCCATAACAGTCCAGGTGAGACATATGCTTAAGGTACATATGTTATGTAACAGTACAAATTGGAGAGTATTAGGTGACATATAGGTAGCCTATACATATTTGTGCAGTGCGTCCCTACTTACAGGCCTTTGACATGCTAAGATGGATAGCAGTGAATGCAGTAGCAGCAACCTGTTTCAATTAAAATTGCAGGACCCAGACATTATTTGTTGTATTCACAACCATGTAATTGAAGTGCAACACAGTGGATTTGAACCCAGTACTGTGGTTGACAAAATATACAGCATGCTAGGAATTTAACAGACTGAGCTACTGAGTCAATACTGCAGCAGGTGTATTTGCAAGACATATGTGTATGCATGTAGTCTGTTACACAAGATTGGCATTAGCATGTATGTTCAGATGGGTATGATGTGTAACACTGAACTGTCTGCCATGATTTTGTAACCTCAGTCTGTACTGACTTGCCAGTATTTCAACACACAGAATAGGTTTTGGGACAACTGTGCTAACAGTAGGTGGCACAACTGTGGATGTTCTGCAACAGTCTGTGCAGTTGTCAGCTATACCTAATATCCTAGGCCTCACATACTTGCATCATTTATTTGGCTGTATACTGGTTTGGTGTCTGCATCACAGTCCCAAGTACACTGTCAGATTTCTCATTATTTGTGCAAGCAGTGTGTCATTGGCAATCAGGATATGTTTATGGAAACACCTTTTTCATTTCAGAGCTGAGGGGCCTAGTGGGATAATGCACTGCGCTGTAGTTGACAGGGTCCCTGGGTAATTATTTTGCAGATGTGCCTAACAGTATCAGAAACAAAGAAGGTGATTAAGGCAGTTTAAAGCAGGTTTGCTCCACATGCCGCACCACTTACTCTGCTTAAACTTGCACTAATTCCATAAAAAGAAAAGAAAAAAGGGGTGATAGTGGTGAAATGGGGGAAACAGGTTGAAAAACACTGTGAAAGGCAGGCAGAGATGTGCAGGATGGGTGTTGGAAAGGACCATAGCTCTCTATTTCTTGTACAGCAACAGCTATGCAGGTTGTAGACAATTTGGAATTTGGAGCCTTTGAGAGCAATATAAATATGTTGATTGATTCAT
Organism: Protopterus annectens; assembly: GCF_019279795.1. Classification (NCBI taxonomy): domain Eukaryota; kingdom Metazoa; phylum Chordata; order Ceratodontiformes; family Protopteridae; genus Protopterus; species Protopterus annectens. The sequence goes on along the minus strand of NC_056731.1, from coordinate 1,477,561,434 downwards.
GTAATTATTAAAATGTGTCCAGTGGATACAGGTGTGAATTGGAGAGCTATGTATTGGGTGATATTTTTTGTGGGACAGATGCCTTTTTATTTATTTATTTATTTTTAAGGAGAGAGTGGAATGTTGGGGATAGGATGTAGGTACATGTGGGGAGGTAAGTTCAGTAGGAGGGGTTGCATTTGCAAACAGACAAGACAGACAAGATAGCATACAAGGATGCTGCATGTCTTGTATGCTATCTTGTCTGTCTTACACTGGCAATGCTTAGTAAACCTTAGTGGTGCACAAACAAGCTTAAACGGGGCTGGACAGTGCTTAAATGGGCAAAGCTTAGCAGTACTTTACAACACTTAGCAATGCACAAACCAGCTAAGCACAGCTAAAACAGTCCTTGTTTAAGCAGTGCATGCCAAGGCTTACCTATGCTTCACAGAGCTTAGCTAAGCACAGCAAAGCAGGATTTTATAATGCATTTTAAAATTGTGTAATTGCAAACTACAATGTTTAACAACATGTCTGTGCATACATAAATTATTCCATCAAGGGTTTACACATACTTCTCATAATTGTGTATTTGCAATATAAATTATTCTTACCCTGTCTGTGTATTCATACAAAATTCAGTCAAGGTTTAATACTACTTCTCATACATGTGCATTTGCAAACTAAATTTAATAACCTGTCTGTGTAATCAAAAAAATTAAATCAGGATTGAAAAGATGTCTCATACTGTGTATTTACAAAATAACCAGAGTGTGTATTCGAATCCTGCACCTATGGCCATCACTCTGACCATTTGGCTACATAGCCATGTGAAGTGCTGTTATACTTTTACATATATCTCGTTTAAGCACCACTAAGCACCGTGGCATGCCGCACAAACCTAATCAGCTATGCTAAAACTTGACCTTTCCTAAACAATTAAATGTACCCACTTTCTATTTTTAGATATCTGGCACATGTCCATTGCTGTGGCACACCGTGCCGCACAAACACATACACACACAAAAAAATAAATAAATAAAATAAAAATATTTTTAAATACATTAATATCTGGCACTTTGACAGTGCAGGGTATGTGTTACTCATCTCCAGACACAGTAACACACTCCCTACACTGATTCACTAACCGTGTAACAAGGCTCTCCCTCAGTAACGCACCTTCATTAATATGTGAGGAGTGCTGCCTAGAGGGATCTGCATACATGGCCACAGCACCTTCCATGTAGGTCTTCAATTATTCCTACACAAATTTTATTAAATCCCCAGGTTAATGCAGTAAGTTTTGAAGAACAGAATCAGCAGCTCAGGGTATGAATCCACATTAAGGATAGTTTAATTTTAGGGGTTATAATAATTTTTTTGTGCAGTTGAACCTGAACTGCACTTGCAATTTAATTCATTCTCTCAAATGGAGCTCTGGCAGTTTATACTGTAACTTCCAACAGGCAGTACCTAAGCTTTTTGATAGAAACAAATTAAGTCCTCCCATTTCAAACAAATGTTCATGTCTCTGGAACAATTGGGGTTACTAAAAAAGTGTAAATTGCAAACTCTTCAGCACAAACTAATTTTCTAGTGATAGTATATGTACTCTTTAGCATCTAGGTCTTAAACTCTAGGTCTGCACTCTAAGCCTGACACCTACCTGCCTAGCTAATCAATCTTGCATAAGATCACATGGAGGGAATACAGTGAAAAGAAATGAACTGAGGCATGACTGTGCAGGGATGGGCTACTAATAGGGATCATGGATTATGCTTATAGTTTACAAAAGGTACAACTTAATTTCCATTTATGAAAATAAAATTGCAAGTATGAATACATGTCAGCACAGTGATCACAATAGAAAACCACAAATGTAAACTTCAATTCCTCAAAGAGTGGAATACTGTCTCAGCACAAAGCTACTGTTAAAAGACTACTTTAAAGTGTTGTACATCACAGAGACATTAATGTATTTTATTTGGTAGGATGTATATTTATTGCAAAATAAAAATTATAACTCAAAATTATCCATGATATCAAGGCATTACCTTGCCCTGCAGTTCAGATGTATGTCTGAACATCCCGGTCCCTCCAAATATAAGGATGAGAAAGTTAATAAATTCAAATTAAAATTAATAAAGAATGACACAGTATACATGAAATTCAAGTTGTAAATATTAGCATATTTCACAAAAAATTTTTGGCAGAAATATACCAATCTGTTCCAAGCTTGACACATAACACTGTAGTAAATGAGGTGCTGTTGGCAAAACATTATGGATAATGGAGATATTCGTAAAAACCCGATGTATAAATGAGGTAGTTGTAAGCATGCTCAAGATAACCCTTAATATCAATTAGCAGATTTGTGAAGCAGCATTTTTAATAATGTTTGAAAGACACAATAATCAGAATACAATGAAAGCTCTTCCTCATGTGGAATTGAACCCACATCTAGCAAAGATATAGACATGCTAGCTTGTTGCTTTACAGGCTGGGATAACAGCCATGACACTTTCCTTTTGTGCAACCTAGTATTCCGTTTGAGTATCCATAGTCTTGCAAATATCAGATGAATATAGAAGCATCCAACAAGTAAACACTCCTCCAAGAAAAGGAAACCAGTCTGGTGGACCCCTGCCATAAATAAGCTATACAATAGAAGGAGGAAACTAGTACAGAAAAGAGTAAAATCCCAAGAAGGAAAGACATCCCTGATCAGTATCAGCAAGAAACTATGATCCCTCATAATATCATCCAAGGCTAGCTTCGAAAGAAAAATTGCCAAGGACTCCAAAGATAACCACAAAGCGTTCTTTAGCTATGTCAAGAACCTAAGTGGAAACTCTCAGATCTGCTCTTAGTGCAGAATGGCACAAAATACACTGAACCGACTGATATTGCCAACATTCTGGCAGACAGGTTTAGTGCAAACTTCACCCTCCTCTCACCCCCTAAAGGGCCCATAACCATACCAGAAGAATGTAGAGCCCCAGCAATCACTGACATACAGGTTAAAACAGCCCTATCCAAAGCCAGAAACACAGCTTCAATTGGACCAGACGGTGTCCCAGGCTGTGTCTTACATGAGATCCAAAATGAACTAACCCCTCACATAAACACACTGTTCAAACTCAGCCTCTCTACAGGCTACATACCCATAGAGTGGCACACAGTAACAGTTATCCCACTCCACAAAGGTGAAGCCACAATGGACCCCGGGAACTATCGTCCTATAAGCCTGATTAGCCTGTTTTGCAAGGCTATGGAGTGCATCATCATGGAACTCATTAACAGAGACATTGGGAACCTCCAAACATTGGACCCTACCCAGTTTGGCTTTGTTAAGAGCAGATCATGCCTCCTAAACCTGGTGGACTTCTTTGAGACAGTTACCAAGGCTTTAGATGAGGGAAAGGAGGTCCACACAGCCTACCTAGACCTCGCAAAGGCTTTTGACACCATTCCCCATTCTGGTATTATAGACAAGCTCACCAGCCTGAACATAAACCCCTACGTCATGAGATGGGTTGACAGTTGGCTCACGGATAGAACCCACATGTTGAGAGTTGCAGGAGCTAGGTCCGACTCTAAACTGGTTACAAGTGGTGCCCCCCCAAGGCTCAGTCCTGGGACCCCTCCTGCTCGGTATATACTTCTCAGAGGTACAGGCAAGCACAGGAGGAATATGGCTGACCATGTTCGCAGATGACTGCAAACTGGGGGGCATAATTGACTCTCCAGCTGATACAGACATCCTCCAGAAGTGTCTCACTGAGATGGATACCTGGTGTCAAAATCATGGCCTTAAGCTAAATGCTAAAAAGCACATAGTCATCCCCTTTGGAAAAAAGCAAAGTGCCCATGAACTACCACATACATGGCAATCTCCTAAATAAAGAAAATGTAATAAGGGATCTGGGGACCCAAACAGATAGTAATCTCTCCTTTGATAATCATATTGCCAAGGTGGCTAGAAAATCCTTCTATGTGGCCCACCTAATCACAAAAGAGGTTATTGTGCCCCTCTGCTCATCACTCATCAGACCCATCAGAGAATACAATGCCCCATTTGGGATGTACCTTATAAGACACCTGCAACAGCTGGAAAGACCACAGAAGTACCTCACCAAGAGGATTACTGGCCTTAAACAGATGCCCTATGCAGCCCGACTGAAGAAACTCCAGCTGTACTTGGTTGTATACCGCTTACTCAGAGGTGATCTCTGCCTGACATACAAGGCCATGTTCAACCAAGAATTGATGGACATGTTCCACCTAAAAAAAAACAAATCCCCAAGAGCCACAAGCACTAGGGATCTAAACCTCACCACAATGATAAATAAGACATGATGGAGGGATAGATTCCTCTCCCAGAGACTCCACATGCTTTGGAACAGGATTCCAATCTACATTAGGCAGAGCCCTTCACTAACACTCTTCAAGAGACACCTTGATGAGTGGATGGGAAACATAAAATTTACCCTGGGATCACTGCAGTGGCTCTGCTGGACAGAGGCACAGGGAACGTATGGCTCTGCTGGACAGAGGCACAGGGAACTAATCTAAGAGGGCGATGAAAGCCAACACATTCTGGCTAGGCTTATAGATGCCCTCAGGCAGATAGCCTAGTACTTACTTATGAACCTATGAACCTATAGACCCTCATGCTTAACAAAACTGCTGACTATCATCAAGTTTTTGAATGTAGAAGATATGTTTAGACAGTCAGACAGGCATAGTTCTTGTGCTAAACAAATGGGACTTTAATAATAATCTGCACTTTGTAAAGCAGAATGGACTGTTAAATGTGGGCTCAATTCCACATAAAGAAGAGCTTTCACTGTATTCTGATCATTGTATCTTTCAAACATTGTTAAAAATGCTGCTCCACAGAGGTTTTTTAATGCTTTCTTATGTTGTCCAATTGATACTTTTAAGATACTCTGCTAATGTTGATGGCATTCATTGCTCAGCAATGATTGTGTTGATATAAGCTTATCATGTATAACATGTCATATGACTGATTGTTTTACACAGGTTGTTTATTTAGGCTCAAACCACATTGTAGCTACAGCCATCACACATTTCAGATGCACACTTATGTGCAGTATGTTAATGTGGAATACATTCAGAGCATGTGGCTCTTGTGGCTCAATGGTGTTGTGTTTAGACCTGCACTACTGTGATATCCACTGCAAAGGATTCAAATACCATAAATAGCCTCTACAGATATCACAACTTATGTTGCTGTTCCAAGTATTACATATTCATGGATTGTTTTCATATCACATATGATTTTATATGTCACAGTATTATATGGCATAGAGACTATTTCCAACAATTTTGCACTGCATAAGACTGCAGGCAGGAAATAGAGTACGAAATCTGGACTGAACTCACCAACATGATTAATGCTGTGGGAAGTTATGATAGATCCTGGCAGGCCTATCTTTGATAGCGCTCTGACATGATCCTTCATGCAATCAACAGAGTATGCCAGGATACGAGGTCTAGGGATGCCACCGGTGGTGGCCCTTCATTGACACCCCCTAAAGAGGTCACACAGTTTCTTGCATCACTGCAAATTACAAGTGAAGAGTACTGCATACTAATGGGTGGGATAAAACAGATATTCCAGGCCACACATGTATGTGTTACTCTGCATAACACTGATGCATATAGAATAAATCAATACAATTGCTGTTGCATGCATATTCATGCACAGTCATTTTTGTGTTGTAACAGGAGAATTGTTTTGTGCACCTTGGTCCACACAGAGCTATGATGACCCAAGTGTAATGACATGTGGGTATACAACTGCAGTATATACATAAAAGTGCAACCAACATGGGTAATGTTGGCATGCATTTGCACAGGTCCATCCACTTCTGAACAATAGTAGGACATGATTGGTGAATGTCTTCATATACTGTTACTGTGATCATTATCTGTTATTGCCTCAACCTCCTGTCATGTCAGTGCTGTTTAATGTCATATTGATTTTTACAGAAAATTGTAAAATACAGATTTATCTTTTCTGCACAAGAGCCATGCAGGTACACCTACAGACAGCCCAGGTATGGTTCCCCAACACATTCACAGGCTGCATCAATGTGCTGCAGACATGTGTTGCATGAAATTAATGTTACTGTTTTCCTGCACAGAGACATCTGGTTCCTTATTATATGATTGAAGACACATTCTTTCGAATGCGTCTTGATCGAACTTGAAAGCATGAAACGGCAAAATACTGAAACGGCATATAAACAAATTCTTTCCCTGGGAAAGAAATCGCTTGGCCGCCTCTGTTATTTTGCCATTTTTGTCACTGTAGTGTGATCTCAGAGTTGGGGTTGATAAATCTGCATTCACTTTTTTAAGCGTTCGGTGATTTAATATAGACCCAGACATCTGGCCAACAAGCAGACCATGCATCATGTGGGTTTCAGTAGACCCTGTTACATGTTGTATATGTCATTATGTGACTCTACTGGTGCCTGCATACATGACTGTGTTTGCTTTCTCTGTACTTTCCCACTGCAGGATCTGCATTACAGCACATGAACTCACCACATTGGAGGGTGTGACTGGTGTGCTATTACCTCTTTTTTGTACATGTCATTGCTGTTATTCCTGTTGTTGCACTCCATTAATACTGTGTCCTTCTACCACTTCATAAGACAGCCACCATCAGCATCTCAATCACAAGCAATTGGTATGTGCATGCATTACCTACTGTATGTTTTACCTCTGTTGAAATGGTCCATGATTGCAAGTATGTGATTAAGAATGCTGTGTTTATGTCTTTGTTTCCCTACAACTGCTGCATCTCATCCCTTCCCTCTGGTGCCATCTTCCCATGAGGACATGTCAGTTGTGTGTTATGCTTGTATTCTCCATATATGTCATATATGTTGCATATGTAACATATAAGTTCCATGGCCCAAACAAAAGCAAGATCTCCTTGTAAGTCATTATTATCTGTAACTTTGTAGTGACTTATATGTGGTATATGTCATTAATGATATTTAGGATGGGATGAAAGCACATTTTACTAACCTGTTACCTGTCTCTTTTTTTAGCACATTCACTGCCTTTATCCTTCATTAGCCAATCCACAGATCCCAATGTAGAATTTTATGTCTCCTTATGGTAGCATGACACATGGCACAAAGGGCACAGACTTGGTGATATAGTCTGAGCAAGTTGGTGACAGTTATGTGGATGTGACTGTAGCCTCAGATGGTGGACAGGATAAAGCCTGTGGAATGCAGCCCCTTGCTGAGTCTACTGGTGATGCTGACACTTCCCCCACAGCATGCCAATACTGCCCATTGCAGTAGACATAGAAGTGTAGCTGTTGTGCATGGGCACGTGTCAGGGGGTGTCCACCTATTCCTGCCGGCAAATAAACATTGACAGCAATGTTATTGGCTCTCACATGAGTGCACTTGCCCATGCCATGGATTGTGTTGCACACCAGCTGGGTGTGCTGCATGAAGGACAGGAGCACAGACATGGTGAGTTTATGGCATCACTGGCTGCACAGAAAGAAAGCATGTTATCTGTGTCAAGGTCCATTGAATCCATGGCTATGACAATACTACAGTAGTGCCATAGTACAAGCAGGGTTTTGCATGCCCTGGCTGTGTTTAGCCAATTGCCACATGGAAGAGGCAGGCCCCCTCTCAGCAGACTAAACCTTGCCTATCTCGCTTCTATGTCTATGCTGCAATGTGCACATACTTCTGTTGCTGGCCAATCTAATGTGGGCCCAGCAGTCAGCAGCTATGACCAGACAGTTTATTCACACTTATGATCCTTCCCACAAGTGTCTCCACAAGCTGGCCTCACCCCCATCATTCCCCTCTGTTGGGCAATCTGTCCGAAGTGTTTCTGTATGTGGTAGGGGTAGACCAGACTCTAGTTTAAGCTGTCAGCATGGGTTTCCCAATCAGTGTTATAGTAACAATAACAGCTGATCCACTTTGTCCACTAGTGTCAGTCTCACCCAGTGGCAATGATGATTGCTGTGCAGGCCACTAACAATGTCGTCTGTCTGTGGTTGTTGTGGTTTCCGTGTCACAGGAGTTTGACATTTTTATTAACAATGGGTGACTCCATTTAGTACATTACATTGATATATGTTGCTTGTGATATTGACAAGAGTTCTGCATTATGACCTAAGTTGACTTCCTATTTGCATCTTTTGATAACCAACAGATAGGAATGTGTTTCACAGATGCACATTCTTTGTTGTCCACCATACAGACATACACCGCTATGAGTCTCTATGCATACCTGTGTCAATAGTGGCTTGAATTAATGATCTGTGTTGGGCTACATTTGTATATGTTCATTTTGTTATATGTTAGAATTATGTTGATGTTCAGTGTCTACATCTACCAGGTAATTATCATCAGATGCAATCTGTTGTGAGGTAACACCTGAACATCAGTGTTTAATGTGTGTGCTTCTATATATGTGGCTTGTCATGATGCAAAAGTGTGAGTTAGATGCTGGTGTATTGCCTGGGCCTGAACATTTGGTTGCACCATCATTCATCCATGCCTGTTTCTTCTGCCTTCTATGTCCTCCTGATACTCCTCTGATAGCTGTGGGATGTTGTCTTCAGACATGTGGGGTTCTTGGAGTCATTCACTCACACCTGGAAGACTGCCATGTGCTGTTGTTAGAATATTGTGTCAAATGGCACACACAGTTATCATCTGTGCGGTGTTTTCAGGTAAATATCACAGTGGACTCCAGATGTGCTCAGATATCTAAACATAGGTTTCAATACACCAAACACACACTCAGTGGTATTTCATGTTGCATGCACTCTATAGTCGGCTTCCTCTTCAGGGTTTGATGGTTCTCCATATGGGGCATTAGCCACGGCTCAAGTGGATAACCACAATCACCTGTTGTGTGGAGAGAGCACTTGTTTTAATCACAGATAATGATGACATGGATGTCCTAACTTATATCCTATCTGTGTTTCTGTACTTACCTAGTACTATTCCCTCAGGTATTTCACCTTGCGGGAATGCACCCTTCAGATCACTTTCTCTCCATGTGGCAGCATCATGGACATTTACAGGCCATGTTGCCATGATGTTTGTTATGCTGCTATCTGCTGCACACACAGCCTGGCAAATCAGGGATGGCCATCCCCTCCTGTTGCTATATCTGTCTGCTTCTAGATGCATTGGAGTCTTAATTTGGATATGGGTGCAGTCCATTGCAGTACATGTGGAAAGTTTGCAAAGTTATAGAAGTGATGCATAATAGTTCTCTACTGCATGGGGGTAGATGGAAAGGGATCTATATTAAAATCGTGAAACCTCACTTACACGAATACGGAAATGTCGACACACATATAGCGAACTGGGAAAACACCGAACGTCCTGAAGTGCGAAATTCGAAATGTCGAATTGTCATAGTTGGCCTTTATCCGGTATAGCTCCCTAATGTAAATGTGCAATAGTTAAGGACTTTAGGGTTAGGGTGCAGGTTAAGGTAAGTGCATACATAGTAATACATGCAACCTTTACTTTAGGGTTAGAAGTAGGGTTATGTTAAGTGTATGTATAGTAATATAGTTGTGTAGCTGAATGTATACGTAATTTATACTTTTCCTGTAGTTGGGTGTTGTTTGTTTATAGTTAGATACATTTATGTGCTGTGAATTTTTGATTAGGATATGGGATATATGGGTGAAGTACGGATATGGGGAAGTGTGGATTATTTATTTTGTTTGGGTAGGTAGTATGTAGCGGGCGGTAGGGTTGGCCAACTATGACGGTTCGACATTTAGAATTTCGCACTTTAGGACATTCGCTGTTTTCGTGGTTTGCTATATATGTGTCGACGTTTCCATATTCACGTAAGTGAGGTTTTGCGATTTTAATATAGACCTGATGGAAAGTGTATGCATTCATCTGCCTTGCTGCACATTGCTGCCTGGAATTTTGATGGCATATGACTGACGGCTGTCTATGACACTACTACAGCATCACCCATGTGTCTTTGGAATGCCCCAGATGCGAGTACATCTAGGCTCAGACACACTTTTGTTTTGAAATGGATGAGGTTGCCTCACAATGTCCACACAGACATGTGTGGGGGACATATGTTGCAAGCAGCCTGCACCAGCTGTCCTTCTTGGCTTAGTTGCAGACTTGCTCTCTGTCTATCTGGCTGCTTTCTAGAATGCACAGCCACATCCTCGTCTATAGCTTGCAGTACCACAGCCTGTTTTAGTTCATTCATTACAGGTAACATTTCTTTTTTTTCATTGGTATTATTATGGATTCTGGAGGATTCAGTGGGAATAGCTTCCATTCCTTAAGTTGTGATAAGGCATTCACCTTGGATATAGGAAACAATGTTGGTATTGGAGGTTGTCACATTTAAGTTGCATTGGGTGAGTGCAATGTGTTTTGGAGTCAGACGGAAGAGCAGAACCCATAATTATCCTACTCTAAATAGTTAAGTACCCATAACATTGAAACAGGACCCTTCAAAGCTGAAGATGATGTAGGTTTATGATCTGACTCTATGAGCTAAAATATCATTACATCTTTCTTGGCACATGCTTGCAAATTATTCCTTTGTTTTAATTATTGCAAATCCCTTGTAATTCTGAGAAATAGAAATGGAATTTTCTTATTCAGTTTATACTATCAGACTTAATACTCCAGCATATATGAAGTGAAGAACATTCAGATGAATATCAAAAGTATCACAGAAACCTAATGCACAGGATACAGTAATTAAACACTGACAGAAATTAATGAAACCATTCTTAACAGCAGTCACCTAACCAAGAAAAACTCAACTAAACTGTTCACTGAGATTAACATTAGCATTTATACAAACACTAGCAATGTCAAAGTTAATTATCTCCTAACAGTTTTATGTTGTAAATATGATTTCTCAATAACCCTGCTCAGAAAAGAGTCAAACCATTATGAAAATTGTCACAATACCTGTAAAATCATGGGTCTATATTAGTAGAACAAACGCTTAAATGTTCGAATCTGTAAAGGTCGACCTTTACAGATCGAACACTTAAATGTTCGAAAAATTAAAAAAGTATATAAAAAAAAAAACATTTAGAAAGGGTTTAGGCAGGGGGGCAAGCACCCCTGCACCCCCGCTACTTAAATATACCAACTCCGAGATCGCAGTTCAGTGAACTATAGTGCAGAAATGGGAAATTTCCCATTCCCTACACTGCAGCGCAATCTTGGAGTTGGTATATTAAAGTAGGGAGGGTGGGGGGAGGTGCTTTACTTTTTTTTTTTCTATTGTGTATTGTTTTTAAATGTTTGTAAAATTTCGATCACTTAACTGTTCGATCTCTAAAGGTCAAACTTTAGAGATTTGAATATTTAAGCGGTTGAGCATCTAATATAGACCCTAAAATCATATACCTGCTATTTCATAATATTTTCATTTTTTTTAATCCTACCTGCTATTTCCCACAGTATTAGCAAGCAATAATGGCTGACAGGGTGGGGGCGATTGGGGAAGTAACACCCATCCATGAGTATTGTGAGGTTGGGGGTGCAGGGCCTCTACATTCATGGAAGGGCATTCTTCCCTCAATAACACCCACCATATAGGCCATTATTTCACTTCAATAAAAGGCTGATACATTGTTTCATATTGGCTTTTTATTTAGTGTATACATTTTTGATGTAAAATAGTTCATCCATCTAATGTTTCTTTGTTGTTGTGCATATATAATTGTCTAGGGAAGTATTTTACAATGAAAATATACATTTTACAAAATATTTAAAGTCAATACACAAAAGCACACACAGAGACACATTCAGATACAAAGAAAGACAGGCTTACACACATATAGTGAAACACACAGACAAATACATAAAAAAAACACTTGCACACAAATATGCCCAGCAATTGTAGCCACTTTTGTAACTGAATACACCTCACACATCATTGTGATCAAATGAATGAAAAAAAATCATAGAGTTCAATAAACTCCCCCCAGGATTTACTAATATTCCATGTAAGACTAGATTAGTCTTACATGGAAGCGCCAGTCTAAGAGTATGATGGCAGCATGCCATGCATATTAATTAGGGCGTGCTGCCTCAACTCTAAAGCTTACATGGAGCGTGGACGAGTGTAGGGGGCATGTCGGACTGCCGAGAAGTCCAAAAATCCACGCCCCTGCAATGAAGAAATGCCGCAATTTTAAGTTACATGAGCGAGTCCGCTCACATGTGCACAATGTAACACTACACTCCCCTATATGTAAAACAACTGACAAAATTAAAAATAGAAAGATTTTTTTTTTTTTTTTTTTTTTATTTCATCCGATATAGCTGTCTGTATTTGCACGTTTGCCCATTGCTTAGCTGCAGTTAGCAGCTTAGACACCAGAAGAGAATAATAAGAAAAATATATGCAAATTAAGCAAAATAGCAATAGTGTAGTGATTAGAGACTTTGCATAAAGAGGAGGCATTCCTGGTTCGAATCCCACTACTGCACATTCCATTTTCTGTTGGAAATCTGTATAAAAAATATTTCCTGACATTTTTTATGTATAAGTTTTGTAAAAAGCATTGCAAAGTTAAATGTAGTAGTGAACAAATTATATATATATGGATCTATATGAAGGTGAAATGGTTATGAATTCTGAGGCATGCGTACCCTATTTTAAGCAATATAAAGTACTGCTAAGCACATTTTACCAGTATTGAGGATATTTAAATCCAATTGCTCATACTGCGCACTGCGTTAAACAGCACAATGTCTTTGCATGTAGCCACATGCCGCGTTAACCAGCACAACAACAATGTATTTGTGCGAAGCTGCACATCATGCTAACCAGCACAATGTTGGGCAATGTTGAGCAACGTCGAACAACGTTGGGCAAAGTCGGGCAAAGTTGAGCAAAGTAAGTTAAACACAGCCACACCTCCTTTACTGTACCTTAACCAGTCAGGTCTGCCCAGTAGGAAAATAAAAAGCAGTGACAGGGCTCAAACTCAGGATACTGTGCCCTATAGTCACAGTACTTAACCACTAAGTCATAACAGCATTTTATAAACATGCACTTTCAACAGACACATATCTATCAAAGGAATTTTAAACATTGCCAACATTAGCTAAGCAGGCGTGCCTACAGCTGAGTTTTTCCAAAAGTGGCCAATCACAAATAACTGTGGGAAATGAGGCATATTTAAGCTCCACAGGCGGGAATACTTGCTATAACTGGTTGTAGCTTCCTTCTGCAGTCAGCATGGTCAGTGTAGGAGAAGGCACTCAATTTAGAGTGCAGCGCTGGGGCATTGAGGAGTCCAAATTAATGGTTTGGCTCCTTGTCCACAACCATGAGGAAAGGCTCTGCTAGGCCAGTACTAAGGTACCCAATATAAAATGGAGGCCTGGAAAAGTCTTGCCCATGATCTCACCAGTGCCACTGGTGTTCCTCGGACTGGTGAGCAGGTCAGGCACCATTATTCTGATCTGAAATGATGTAGGGAGGATCAACTGGACCAGTGGATCCAGGAATCTCATGCAATGTCTAATGCCCAGTATTGAGTAAGTAGCCATTGTATTAATTAGTTAAGAATTGCTATGCTTGTCTATACTATGGATAGGTATGTCTCAATATCACTGCATTTACTTCACAGCTGCAGGTGTCTGGGCTATGAACCAGCAAGCCCATGAAGATAGGCTGCAAAGGCTGCATCATCAGGCAGGTTAGTAATTATTCTGCATGTACTGTTATATAAAATAAATGAGAGAGCCTTCAAAATGTGTTTTAACCCAATAAGTAAAGGTGTAATAATCCTTTAATAAATGTATAATTCCTGGAGTGCGTCTGTGTCATTTTCTTTGATATGTTGTTGTACTGTTGCATTCTACAAATAGTAGTGTTGTATTAAGCAGTGTCAACCCACACTTGGGTAGGCCCATATAACATCGATGAAGGGAGTGCCAGTAGCTTTTATGCATATTTACAGCCCTCAGCTGTTGGTTAATGCCCAGCATGTACAGGTTAACCTGGCACATGAGTAGCTTGGTATTGTGTTCCCCAGAAATGTCAGTATGCTGCCAGAAATGTAGGGAGCTGTTAACATATAACTGATACTTTCACCTGAACATATCTAGATAATTATATGAAAGTAGAGCTGTCAGTGTACCATCTTAGCAGTAGTGTGTGTGAGCAGCTCTCAAAATATGTTGCAGTAACATCTGCACCTTAGACAGTTTGTATGTAAGATACAGCTCATGTATATAATGATCTAGCAAAATCCAATTACACATTATAAGGACATTGGGTAGTGTAATAATACATGCAAGGGACATATAACTGCAGCTAATAGGAATGTAGTGAAAACTAGAAGGATATATAAGTTGTTAATTGAGCTATCTTTTTCCACTCTACTGTATGTGAATAAAAAATGCAATTACACACCTCAGTCGGTATGTCTAATCTCAAAACATTTGTTGGGACATATGTCCTATTGGTTTATAAATATTTGCATTTATTCCTATGCATGTGCCCTGATAAAATACCACAATATTGGTGGCCTGTTGCCATCAATTCAACCTGCATGCTGTTGTAATGTCCACTATTGTTCTATATATGCATGTGCTATGCTTGCTTTTCAACTGTTGAAAATCTGGTGTGTTGGGTTAATGGAAATACTTCTGCATGCTATTATAACTAATTGGGAATACTGGTAACTGTTACTAACCCATATCTTTATTAAACTCTCCAAAACATAGTTCGTATGGGAAGGCCGGTCCCAGCGGATTCACCTGTCCTACCTCAGCTGGCCATGGCACCTGGCACCAGCAGATCTGGTGCCCAGCCTCCATTGGCCCTGTGCCACCTTTGGGTGGAAGCGCTGCAGGGGATGGGGCTCGGCCCCCCCCATGCAAGCGTGGGCTGAGTAGGGGCACCTATCACCCGTCGAACGGTCCAGGCTGTGGTGCATAGAGAGATTGAAAGTTCTGTTACATAACATCTATGCCAGCTTCAGGCCCTAGTCAGCCTGTCCCTCCTAAACAGCCCCCAGTACAGCCACCCTCTGGGCTGTGAAGGTGCAATGGTGACTGCCCATGAGTGGGGACCTCAGTCCCACTATTTCCATCTGGGGGCTCATGGGCTTGTGATTTCCAAACATCCCTTCCCGTCAAAGGTGTTCACCCACCACATGTGTCATATAACCCCCCCGTATGCATCTTGTTTGTCTTGTCTGTTTATCTCCCCAACCTACATCCCATAATATACCTACTTCCCCTTCCCCACATTCCACTCTCACCTGAAAAAAAAAGGGCAATCTGCTCCCCAAAAAAAAAAAATTACGCCCTATACATAGCTTCCCATTTTGCACACATGTCCACGGGATACATGAACTGTTATTTAATTGGCATTAAAACATACTTTGTTGTCCTCTCCCCTCTCTCAGGGGTTGAAGGTTTCATATCTACCTCCAAATTTATTGCATATGCACAGCTGTTGCTGTTGAAGAAATGGGCAGCTATGGACCTTCCCTACACCCATCCTGCACATCCTGAGATATTTTCCATACTGTCTTTCCCTCTTTGTGCCCCTTTTTTCACCACTTTCCTATCTCCCCATTTTTCTTTTCTTTTCTTTCAAAGAAATGAGCATGGGGGTTAGCAGGAGTAAGCACTATTAAGCAGTAGTTAGCGGATTTGTGCGGGTTTGAGCTTGTTTGCACTTGGCTAAGCAATGCGCAGCAATGCACAAACCCACGCAAACCCGCTTACAACTGCTTAAAAGTGCCTTAGTCACTCTGTATGTGAGGGCCCTTGTTCTGCTCAAGAGCAAAATAAAACATGTCTGTATGTCTCGAACCCTCAGCCTTGCACACACTACACAACATGAAGTACCACTAAGCCACGGTAAATATACATCAAGTTGGTGCTTAAATAAATATATCATGCATCAGAATGAGTGAATGTAAAGGAAAAATAGGAATGCCATACCACGCAACTTGTTCTGTGGATGTTGACCAACAGTGGTTGTGGGATTACATTACATAGCTGTGATAAGAGAAGCAGCCATTCTAGAAGGAAATAATGTTACACCATCACTTTACAACCCCACACAGTATCACAGCCGGACAAACACTGGCATATCTGGTTAGGGCAGAGGCCATACCACCCAACTGTCCCTAATTTTCAGGGATGTCCCTGATTTTGAAACAAATTTTAGTTCTGTTCCTCTGAATTCCTTCAAAAAATACTGACTTTGGCCAGAAAGGTGGTGAATTACACTTAATGAATAATGACAATAATTAAGAGTTAGACACTTCTTTTACTTCAGAAAAGGTGTATTAATTCATATGCTCTGATTCTCTCAATGTCTCAACTTAATGGCACTAATATTTTCAAGGTGTCCCTGACTGTCCCTGACTTTTTATTTATTTTTTCCAGAGTCTGTTCAAATATGTACCTGAGTGGTTGAGAGGTCTGGCATAGGCAGAAACACAGAGGCATATCAGCCTTTCTGCTGTTACACACTGTGCAAATAGCTTTGGAAGGAGTTTTGGAAGCATACTCTTATGTAGGAATACAACACTGAAATACAAATGGATGTAGCCATGTACTGGTAGCAACCAACTTTAAGAATGCCATTGCTCTATTGCTGAAAGACCTGTGTGGTGCACAGACAAAAAATAAGAGGCTATTCTCTGGCTATCATGTGGATAGGTCCACAGTTGGGAGTTATGCAGACAGGCAACTTGCCTTGATAAACTAACATGTACACAGCAACCCTGTAAGTCCAGCGAGATAAAATCCACACAATAGTACTTACGCTCTCTGTACTTCTGCAACCCTACCCAAATGTAGAATATACCTGTGTGTGCAGGGTCTACCAAGGATGTAGGTAAGCATACTCACAGTACTGAAATGTGTCCAGTTTTTCTGAGCAGCTTGTGCTAATGTCAACACTAAAAAAGCAGAAACTGTTTAGAACTGAGTAAGTGAATATTCACAGTATAGCAGTTCACAAACAATTCTTGTGCCAAAGGAATACATCTCAATAACTAGCTTTGTATGGCAGCTAATTGTAACAGTTGAAAAGAAAGTACATCTTTCCATGTATCTTGGGGTATCATTTTGAGGGGTGAGTGCATTTCTACACTGACAAGTGGGTACTGGAAGCAGCAACATTAGGTCTGAGTACAACATGTAAATCTCTGGCTACACCCCTGGCTTCTGATATAAGAACTATACCAACCTTCTGCCTTAAACAATGATGTCCACAGCAAACAAGGATGATCTCCATCTTGGAAAGCTGAAAGGGCCATGCCTACATGAGTCAGCAATTTATAGTACTGGGTTGCTATGACAGTGATTACTGCAATTACTACACAGTAGGCTGCATGCAATTAGCAAATGGTGGCCACTAATTGGTGCAGAGGCCACCACATGCTCATGTGCAATTTCCTACAAAAGCAGGCTGCAGTCTCTGCCAACAAACTCAATCACTCTATTGCAGAGACTGACAGAGAGAGAGAGAGACAGAGAGAAAGAGAGAGAGAGACAGAGAAAAGGAAAAAGAAAAATAAATATTACCAAATCATACAAAGAAAAGGTATGTGACACATATGTATTTACTGACATGTAGTAGATGTTATTGAAGAATAGTCTACATAATGTGAACCATTCATATGTGGCAGCAGAACTTCTTTATGCACAGATGTCCTGCTTAACTACTGCTATGGACAATACTGTGTGTACCTGTGGGCAGTGGGACATACCTGTGAAATGTGTAGCTCAGCATTAAATGTCAAAGATCTGATCCATGTTATCTGTGTTCTGTACAGTAATGTGGCCAATGGCTGTTGGGGGATTAGCACTGACATTATATAAACATGGGTGTGACAGAACAACACATGCATGATAGGCATATTAAAGTGTAGCTTAGCATTGGCAACTGCTGTAGCATTCTAGTATGCTTATCTAGCATCTGTAGCCATATATACCCCCAAATGTTAGTGTGCATTCATATCTGACACCTGTTTGTGTTGCAGCAAGGTCCGCCAGTTCAGCTGTGAGGTCCAGGGACTTACAACAGTGTGGACCTTGTGTGTGTATGCCACACACATACGGAGAAATATATATGTGTCATATATATTCACATCTGTATATGTGCATAGAGCAGGGGACATATTGCAACTGTTTGTAAAGGGTGGAGATATATATGTTGGTGAAGGTTAGTATGCACATATTTTATGTAGGTTTTAGTGTGTGACAAACAAGACAGTATACAGTGCTGGTATATGACATGTGGTGGTTAAACACTGTGGGTGGTTTGTTCAGTTTGCAATGTTGAAGCCAGTAAGGCCTGCTATAGTTGCCTGGGCTGTGAACACCTTCAATGCATTTATCCCAAGACTGTGCGATTTTATTACATTACTGTAGACATTACATCCTTTGTATAATTGATATTCTCACTATGAAAGGTGAAATGTATATGTGCCTACATATATATATATATATCTAGACCAATGACTGTGTATATGTGTATATATATATATATATATATATATATATATATATATATATATATATATATGTAGTTATATATACTCATACACACCTACATCTACTTGTTGCAATAGATTCTCTGTACTGTTGACTGACTGCGATGGTCAATATGTTTGTGAATACATCAAAGATATGTATCAGTGGGATAGCTTAGTGGGAAACTCTTTATGTCATGGTATTATGGGTCCTTGCTTTGATCCTAGCAAAAGCTGTGTATTCTGTTGCTAGGCAGAGCAAGTGCTTTTGCATACAGTGTGATTAAGTCCCTTGGTTTTAACTAAGGTGTGTCATTGCAGGCTAAAGCACTACATCTATGATTATTGATTGGTACCGATGCTGAATGCAAATCATGTGTGTACTGTAGTGTTACTTGAAGCTCTGGGCCTGTACAGCAAAGTATGGTGTATGTCCACATTGCTTGCATCCACTGTTTTGTGTGGTCTCTGTATTCATCACAGATTACATTTCTCAAGATTAAGGTTGTGTAAGTACTGACACACAGTACTGTATAGTACACACTGAAAGCTTATCTGGGTTGTCATACCTTTGTGTCCTGTAATTATGTCTGATGTGTGTGTGGGTATGTCTGTAACATGTCCTTTGACATATATGTGGTAAAACATATAACTATGTATCTAGCAACATTCATAGTCTACTACAGCAGTATGCAACCTATATTCGAAACTGTGCACATATTTTGGCCATGGGTTTGCCATTAACAAGTTGTGGTGGTATAATAGTAATACATTTACTGGATCTTACACTGAATGTGATGGATGCTATATTTCTTTACACATCAGCTTGATGTATATCTGTTGTGGCTAGGTGGTGCATCGTGTTGCATACAGTGTCCCAGGTACTTTTGTATAATCTTATATAGTGATTTTATTTTGTTGCTGTGCAGAACATGGTTCATTAGATAGAGAGTGAGCAAGGCACTTTCAAGCAGTTGTAGGGTGAGCAGTGATAAGTGGCAGTTACAGTGTTTCACTCTTGGTTAGCTTATAGGTTGCTCTATATGGCAGTTCAGTGATATCTGTACTGTATAATGTTTAATATGCCATATGACTTGCTCAGACATATTTTTGTATTTATGTCTTCCAGGGATCATGGCCCATCGCAGAAACCCCAGTTACAGTACTGCTGAAGATGATATCATTACTAGCAGTATGATTCAGCACTACTGTCTCATGTTCTCATGAACCAGCCAGGACCAGCAGGAGCGTACTGCAATGTGGCAAGATGTTGTCCACAGGGTAAATTAGGTAGGCCTGCATAACCGGACATATGAGCAGGTAAGCCAACACTGCAGTGATCTTCTCAGACATGTCCGTCAACGTGCTGCTGATGTGCATAGACAACAGCTTGCAACAGGAGGTGGTGTTAATATTCACCCCCTCACCAGAGTGGAGGAGCTGCCCCTGACCCTGGTAGCATCTGCCCAACAACAACAGCAGACATAAACCATGATGGAGGTTGGAGCCACCCAGCAAGCACACATGGAGCATGCAGGTAACATCGCATATCTGTAGACTACTGTTATCTGTATTGTTAGATCATGCATATGTGAGATGTGGAGTGTGTCGTTCAAAGATGGGGAGCCTGTTGTTGCGAATACTGATCATTTGGAACATAATCTGTAGCTCTGTGAATGTAAACTGTTGTACTGTAAGATTGCAAACACACAGTAGCAATGCCACAATTTTGGCCACTGACAAACTATCTCATCTCTATGTAGGTCCCTCTGGGGTGATCTCAAGGCAGCAGACAGATGCTGGTGAGTGTGTTCTACATTTATTATTGTAAATAAAAAGTGCATGTCATAGTTAAGGTGTAGGCCATGTACACATGTAACACACCTACACATAATGCATGCTGTGAATGTTTGGTGTAAGAGCACACACATCTCACTAATGTGATTAGCTGCCTCAAACACATGCAATACCCAGACCATCTCAAATAAATGTGGCTAGACTGTAGTGACCATTGGATAGGTACAGTTGATACTCAACATGCACATAACATACACATCTATGTCATACACAGAGCATTTTAACATGCTACACATAAAGGATTCCCAAACCCTCTGTAAAGACACACTCCAGTATCCAAAATCTCATCCACACATTACACATACTATATCTGAGGGGTACAGGCCTATCATGGGGCATTTAAACACTCTGCAACACACTACACATTAATGTCAGGGAATGCTCCTTATTGGCCTCTTTACCAACTCACATAACAGCTTTTTGTGAAATGGTGAATTTAGTCAAGGTTGTACAGTTCCGGCACAGCATGATTAGTGCTGGTTTGGGAAACACTTGTAGCATTGAGTGACCACATGATGCTTCATGATGATGGCCTATATTGCTATATCCTATCCAGTTATTGTAACAACAGTGCTACACAATGCTTTCATTGCTATACACCTTAATGTTGCGTGTGTGCACACATATGCACCTCTAAAAAGTATGCATACCAATCACCATTTGCACAACTGACACATATATGTCTTGTGATGCTATTGAGTGGCTAGGTCATATGACACACATTGGGTATGTGTAGTGTTTAAATATGCAGTTGTGTTTTAGCATGCCATGTCATGGATGAGACTGGCATGTCCACAATATGATCTACACTCACCATAAGTACCGTACATTGGGTATGTGGCCAAATGGTATTCCATCAATTATCCATGCACCACTGATGATGTTGTATGAATACTCATCATGCATGTGCTAAAAATGTGTCCACAATTATTTGCTAAAGACACAGAGGCTGTAACCAGCATTGGATACCTATCTGACACACAGATACACATCCAGCAATGGTATGTACACCTGTGAGTTATGGTGTACAATACAATACAGGTTTATGAATACCTGCACAGCAATGTTGTGTCCATGTATGCATTGTGTTCCTGGGGGAGGGCCATCACCTAATAACAAAACACATGCATCAAAGCCATGTGTACTGTTAGTAACTAGGACTGACTAATTTTGCACTGCATGCTGTTGAACAACACATCTCCTGCATGCTGACATGTGTGATATGACTGTTTTGCTTGGGATACTGTACCCCACCATCACTTGCTATTGTCTATGTTCTGTGATTGCTGGTGTTGTGTGTGTCTGCTTTAGGGAAGAGTATATTTTTGTGTGTGTGCATGTGTGCATTTGTGCATGTGTGCATGTGTGCATGTGCACATGTATGCATGTGCACATGTGTGCATGTGTGCATGTGGTCTGAAGTCATGTTCAGGTCTTAAAGTGTGTTTCCTGTTTTCCTTTCACAGGTGCCGAGGTGGAGCTGGTTCAGTGCAGCAGGGAACCTGATGTCACTGAGACAGACAGTGATGATGAGGACAGGTGTGTTGAGGCACAGGCAGGTTTGTCAGGGACTATTGTTGGGCCACCAATTGACAGTACACAAGTCTACACCCCATCCATGCACACAGTCATACTGCCTGTACATCCATCATCACCATTGCCCTTAGCTGAGGGACAGTGTACGATTGGCACTGGCCAGGACAGTGTGGTATCTATGGCACATGTATCAGGACACAGCAGCCATAGCGAGATGTCTGGAACGGTTCCACATAGGCAGATGCCCAGGGGTTCTCGTCAGAGTACTGCTGGTCATCATGCCCCTGGCAGACATGCCACACCTGTTTCTACCACACACATGTTCCAGGCTGTCATGGAGGCACAGACATGAATGGAGCGGTACACCAGACAGGGAATAAGGGCAACAAGGGCTCATAACACCTCTGTAAATGACAGTATCCATGACCTAGCAGGTGTGATACGTAACTACACTGTGGTAATTGATAGACGTTGGGGTGAGACATTGGATGTCCTCCACAATGTCATGTCCATGTGTCAGGACAGTTGAGACATTGACGTGGATGTATGCCAGCAACATCAGCAGCTGGAGGTCACCGTGGACATCCAGCAAGTCACAGCTGCTCCCGTAGTGCCAGTACCAGCCCCAGAAATGTTGGGGGGGGCTGTCCATAGAATGTCCTAGCAGACCACGTGCATGGAGCAAGGACCTGGATCCAGTGGACATATGTCAACCTCTTCGGATAGTACCCAATCTTGATTAGTACCTGATGCTGTCTGTAGCACTCCTGCCAGGCACAGGTTCCGTATCCATGGCCAGAGACGGTGATCTGTAAAGCCTGCCAGGTACAGTCTGTAGCTGTCTCACAAATCCCCGTATATGGCAGCCACATGGTGGAAATGTGTGCATGCAGACACACACACACATAAACCAGAAACTTAGGGCAAACACATACCTGCACACATATTACATCAACATTGGCCCATAACAGTACTCATAGCCCTCACACACACATGTCAATTGTATGGCTCAGTGTAGGCCTCTGACAAACCAACAACACACCCTGTGCATATGATGAAACCTGTGCCACCTCCTGTCATCTGTAACATTGATGCAGGAACAGGCTAACATTGTGCTGATGCACAGGGTGATTTTAATAAAGTATAGCAATGGTTGGATGTGTACCATGTTGCCAGCAGTAAAGTGTAATGATATCCTTGAAGGTGTAGCTGAGCAGACATGATGCATTAAAGCTGTAATTAGCAATGTTGTATTGTTTTCACCATTTATTTATTTCAGTTGTGTTTTGTCTGCCCATGTGCCACTTGGCTGATGTGTGTAGTTCTGTCAGCATGCATTATACAGTGGACAGTAAATGTGGGGTATGTGCAACACAGGCTTGCAGGTGTCCATTTGTGAACATGGTGGAGGTGCACTGTCTGCATGTGCATGCATATTGGACACATGGGCAGGGTGACATGCCCTGTATTGGCCAGTGTTAACACTCCATAGTTTCTATTGGTGGCCAGAATGTATTGTACTACACACATTTTGGAACTTGAGTACACATTTATGTGTATGACACGGGTTGACACTGTGCTGTGGGTGATGCTGTTGTTGCTATCTGTCATTGGTTTGCATTACTAAGGTTAACACTGTCCCAGCTGCATAATCCTTTAGTAATGCACACTGTTCACCTACAGAGTTGCATGGACCGTGCTATCACAAACACAAGAAATTCTCACTTATACAGTAAAAGTGCATTAGTCTCATGGACCCCTGCCATAAACTAAATATATAACAGAAGGTGTGAAGTTGTACCAAAAAAGAGTTACATACCAAGAAGGGATAACCTCTCTGGTCAGTATCATTGGGAAAATACAATCCCTCAATAAACATACAAGGCAAGCTTCAAAATAAAAAAATGGCAATGATTCCAAAGACAACACTAAAGCTTTCTTTAGTGTTGTTTATAATCTACAGGGGAAATCACAGATCGGGTCACAGTTAATGTAAATGGTCATAAAGTACACTTATCTGACTGACATTACCAATTTCTTGTCAGACAGTTTGAATGCAGATTTCACCACCCTGTCATTACACAAGGGCCACATTTCCAGACCCGAAGAATGTAAAACCTGATGATTCACAGACACTCTGATAAAAGCATCTCTTTACCAAAGTCCAAACCACAGTGGCAATGCAAACTACAGTGGCAATGGTACTGGACAGTGTCCCTGGCTGTGTCATACACAAGCTGACATATGAAGTCACCACTCACCTAAACACTCTGTCCCGATGCCGCCTCTATACAAGTTACATACTTGTGGAATGCCGCACAGTAATGGTGTTCACAGTCCACAAGGGTTGAGCTACAATGTCTTCTTCTTCTTCTTCTCCTTTCAGATGCTCCCATTAGGGGTCACCACAGTAGATCATCCATTTCCATTTCTTCCTGCCCTCTGCATCTTGTGCTGTCACACCATCCACCTGCATGTCCTCTGTCACCACAGCCATAAACCTCATCTTAGGCATTCCTCTTTTCCTGTTACCTGGCGGCTTCATCCTTAGCATCTATTTCACAATATACTCTGCATCCCTCCTCAGCACATGTACAAACCAACTTAATTCTGCCTTTCTGGCTTGGTCTACTAACCTTCAAACCTGGGCTGACCCTCTAATATACGTATTCCTTAACCTGTCCACCCTCATCACACCCAGTGCAAATGTTAACATAAATTGATTAAGGGTAGAACTACAACAGATCCTGGAAACTCTCACCCTATAAGCCAGACAAATGTTATCTGGAAGGCTATGGAGCACAGCATTATGGAACTCATTAACAGAGACATTATGCACCTGCAAACACTGCACCATACCCACTTAGGTTCTCTAACAGCCAGATCATGGCTCCTACACCTAGTAGACTTTAAGCCAGTTAACAAGGCTATAGGAGAGGGAGGGGAGGTCCACACAGCCAAGCTATAGCTCACCAGCAATTCATACCCATCCCACCTTCTGGTATTATACATAACCTCAACAGACTGACCATAAACGTTTGCTAGAAGATGGATTGACAACTGACGCACAGATGTAGGACACACAGTAACATTTGCAGCCTCCATGTACAATTGTATGCCAGTAACAAGTGGTATTCACCTGCACTCAGTCCTGGGACCACTCCTGTTTGGCATATAGCTTTCTTAGGTACAAGCAAACACAGTAGGGATATGTCTGCCCACGTTTAATGAAAATGCATACTGTGGGCTATACTTTATTCTCCAGATGACACACACATCCTCCAAAAGGGTATCATAGAGACAGATACCTGGTGACAAACTCATGCTGTAAAGCTATAAGCCAAAGAAAACATAGTTATCCACTTTTAGAAAACAAAGTATCCCCAGAGTACCACATAGGTAGTAGCCCCCAAAATGTGGAACAGGTACTAATGTATACATAAAGCCATGTGTTTAGTCATCTCTCCTTTGATAATCACATTACCAAAGGTTTTTGGAAATCCCTCTGTGGAGCACATAAGCAATAAAGGGTTTGCATGCAGATCCACAGAGGTTGTTGCACACCTATAATGATTAGTCATCTTTGCCATACTTTGCTTGCTTTGGAACAGGATTCAAATATACCTCAAGCATAAACCCTCACTCACACTTTTCAATAGAAACCGTGATAAGTGGATGTGAAATAGAAGACGTAGCCCAGGGATCACACTGGTGGCTAAGCTTGTCACAAGCATACAGAAGTGAGCTAAGGTCTGGAAAGCACCAGCATGCTCTGGCAAAGATAACAGATGCATTCATGGAGAAAGCAGAGTACCCACCTATGAAATAACTGAGGTCACATGTATGTATATGGCTTTGCCCCACAGCTACCTTACATGTGTAATGCACATACAGTTGTCATTGTGATATGTCATACACTAAAAAAATTAAAACCCACTCCACATTGGCCAACGGTGTCACACACCTGGAACACAGTCAGCAAATGCGAGATTCAAACTCCTTCCTAAGTACATTATGATACTACAGCAGTATGCATTTACACGACGTGCTATACACATTACTGGGATTTCACCTTTCCAGAGGTTTATTTGTAGGATGGGGACATCAGCCGACTTGTCAAAGATGAGTATACCACTTTTAAGGGGTGTGAGTATTCTGTAGAAAGGTTGCTCCTCTCCAGGGGAGACGCACACACAGTTGGCAAGTGCAGGATTCAAACCCCTAACTAACTACATTATGATGCTACAGCAGCATGCATTTACACAACATGCTATACACATTACTGAAATTGCAACTTTCCACAGGTATATTTGTAGGATGGTGGCATCATCAGACTTAAAAAAGATTAGTATACCACTTTTAAGGGATGTGAGTAGTCTCCGAAAAGGTTGTTCCTCCCCATGGAGAGACACACAATTGGCAGTTGTAGGATTTGAACCCCTACCTAACTACAGGATGACACTACAGCAGCACGCATTTACATGATGCACTATACACATTATTGGGACTTGTCTTTTCCACAGGTATATTTGTAGGATGGTGACATCATCAGACGTGACAAAGATGAGTATACTACTTTTGAGGGGTGTGAGTAGTCTCCAAAAAGGCTGCTCTCTCCCCAGGAAGAGACAGACACACACAAACACACACACACACACACACACACACACACACACACACACACACACACACACACACACACACACACACACAGTTGGCAAGTGCGGGGATCTTAATCCAAACTAAGTACATCTTTACACTTCAGCAAGCAATATGGAGTTACAGGGTGCAATACAGACATTACTTGCTGACAGTTTACCCAAAGGTTTTTTCACATTTGCTAACCTCAGCAGGCTTATCATACTAGGTGTATTGTGAGTGTATTGCATGCATAGGCCATGACCATATCATATATGGTTGATGCACCACATGCTGGCACACACAGGGTCAAACTGGTGGCTAAGCTCTATCAACCCAATACTGAACAATACAGTCAGGAGGAGTAGGGTCATACAACCAAAACACCAACTGTCTCACATAGACCTACAATATAAGCACCAGCAAAACACACACATAAATACACATTACCATACTCGGAGAATACAAATATTAATCTGAAAAAGAGAGAGTGTCCTCCTAAGCAGACAAGCAAGCAACGTGCACCTCCAAGCACACGCCAGAAAACACATAATACACCAAGGCAGTGTGCCTCACAACAGGCCCTAAGGCAAAAACAACATACCCAACACACTAGTAATAGATGACTTCATAGTCAGGCACACAGATGTTCCACTCAGTCGGCTGGACAAGGGGAAGGTGACTGTCAGTCGTCTGTCAGGTGCTATGATCCGCCACATAACACAAGCACTTACATCACTCCAGAACAGGTACATATATGATGTGTTCTTTGTACATGTCAGTGTGAATGATCTGAGACATACCTCCCAGGACAACATGACAAGAGATATATATTAGCTCTATGATCATGTAGCCCAGGCTGGTATGACCCTGACCTTGAGTAGCATCTTACCTTCACCTACATGATACTGCAATATAGCAGAAAGATGATAAACATCAACAATTGGCTGAGCTTCTGGTGTCATTCAAAGGGGATCCAGTCTCTGTCTGCCTGTGATGACATGATAGACAAGCCTCATTGCTTTGCTACAGATTGTTTGCACCTGTTACCCCTATGCTTCTGAATACTGGCCAAGGCTCTTGCTGTCCCCATATTACCTTTTTTAGGCAAGGCTCAAAGGTTCATAGGTTCACAGGGAGGTACTAGGCTATTGGCCCTGGGGCCTATACAAGCCCAGCCAAAAAGGTACCCTGGCTTTTGCCACCCAAAAAATTTATTTTCCTGTGCCACTGTTGAGCAGAGACACAGAAGTGATCCCCAGGGTGAATTTCCTATTTCCCATCCAATCATCAATATTTTTCTTGAAGAGTGCTAACGAGGAGCTTTGTTTGATATAGATAGGTAGTTTATTCCGGAGTATGGGAAGTCTCTGGGACAGGAATCTATCCCTCTGGCATGTTCTGTTTATTGTGGTGACAAGGTTTAGGTCCCTAGAGGGTGCAGGTTTATAGGCTCATAGGTAGGTGCTAGGCTATCTGCCCAAGGGCATTTATAAGCCTAGCCAGAATGTGTTGGCTTTCGCCTCCCTTTTAAATTAGTTTCCTGGGCCTCTGTCTAGCAGGGCCACTGAAGTGATCCCAGGGGTAAATTTACAAATTCCCATCCACTCGTCACAATTCCTCTTGAAAAGAGTCAGCGAGGGGCACTGCCTAACATAAACTGGGATTCTATTCCAGAGCTTGGGAAGTCTCTGAGACAGGAATCCATCCCTCCAGCATGTCCTGTTTATTGCTGTTTAATTCACTGGAGCGTGTGACTCTAAGAGATTTGATTTTCTTGAGGTGGAGCATGTCCATTAATTACGGGTTGGACATGGCCTTATACATCAGGCATAGATCACCTCTGAGCAGACAGTAAGCAACCGAGTAGAGCTGGAGATTCTTTAGTCAGGCTGCATAGGGCACCTCTTTGAGGCCCATGATCCTCTTGGTGAGGTACGTCTGTGGTCTTTCCAGCTGTTGCATGTGCCGATTAAGGTACATACCAAATGGGGCATTGTACTCTATTATGGGCCTAATGAGTGATGAGTAGAGGGGCACAATGACCTCTCTTGATCTAGAGGTGAACCGTTTCGTGATTAGGTGGGCTACATAGAAGGAATTTCTAACCATTTTGGCAATGTGATTATCAAAAGGAGAGGTTACTCTCTACCTAGGTCCCCAGGACCCTAATTACATTTGCTGTACCTAGTGGATTACCACCTATGTGGTAATTCATGAGCACTTTGTTTTTTCCAAAGGGGATGACTATGCATTTTTTGGCATTCAGCTTGAGGCCATGGCTTTGACACCAGGTATCTGTCTCTGTAAGACCCTTCTGGAGGATGTCTGTGTCAGCTGGAGAGTCGATTATGGAGCCCAGTTTGCAGTCGTATGCAAACTTGATCAGCCATAGTCCTCCCATGCTTGCCTGTACCTCAGATAAGTATATACCGAATAGAAGGGGTCCCAGGACCGAGCCCTGTGGGATGGCACTTGTGACTAGTTTAGAGTCGGACATGGCACCTGCAACTCTGACCATGTGTGTTCTATCCATGAGCCAGCTGGCCACCCATCTCATGACATAGAGGTTATTGTTCAAGCTGGTAAGCTTGTCTATGATGCCAGAGTGGGGAATGGTGTTGAAGGCCTTAGCGAGGTCCAAGTAGGCTGTCTGGACTACCTTCCCTTCATCTATGGCCTTGATAACTGTTTCAAAGAAGTCAACTAGGTTTAGGAGGCAGGATCTGCCTTTAACAAAGCTGAATTGGGTAGGGTCCAGTGTCTGGAGGTTCCCAATGTCTCTATTTATGAGTTCCATGATAATTCGCTCCATAGCTTTGGAGACCAGGCTGGTCAGGCTTATAGGGCAATAGTTCCCAGGTTCTGTTGTGGCACCACCTTTGTGGAGTGGGATGACTGTTGCTCTAGGCCATTCTTTGGTTACATAGCCTGTGGTAAGGCTGAGTCTGAGCAGTGAATTTAGGTGAAGGTTTAGTTCCTTTTGGAGCTCATGTAAGATGCAGCCTGGGACACCATCCGGTCCTATTGATGCTATGTTCTTAGCTTTGAAGAAGGCTGTTTTTACATGCATGTCCATGACGTCTGGGGCTCTGCATTCTTCTGGGATGGACACAGGCCCTTTTAGGGGTGAGGGAGGGTGAACTTGTCCGCCAGGATGTTGGCAATGTCAGTTGGTTCAGTGTATTTTTTGCCATTTTGTAGTAGCTTAGAGCATATCTGAGAGTTGCCACCTACATTTTTGATATAGCTAAAGACGGCTTTGTGGTTATCTTTAGATTCCTTGGCAATTTTTCTTTAGAAACTGGCCTTGGATGATTTTATGAGCGATCATAGTTTCTTGCTAATAATGATCAGTGATGCCTTTCCTTTTTGGAATTTTGCTCTATCATGTAGCAGTTTCCTCCTTCTGTTGTATAGCTTATTTATGGCCGGGGACCACCAGACTGGTTTCCTCTTTTTGGAGGAGTGAGTCTTGGTTTTACTTGGCATGGCTCGATCCATGCATCCCTGCAGATGCTCACAGAATGCACTTGTAAAGGATTCTGCAGATTGGATAGCATTATCCTGTAGCAAGGGGGCTTTGAAACTTTCCACTTCGGTCTTGAGAAGTGTGAAGTTTGCTTTTGAAAAGTTTATCACAGTGGTTTCCTTGACTGGGGGTGGGGTCAGGATGTGGATGTCCAGTGTGATTACTTTATGATCTGATCTTACCAGCAAGGGGTTTACCTCTGGTGTGGAACACTGCTCCCCCATGTTGGTGATGATCAGGTCCAGTATGTTGTCACCTCTAGTGGGTGTGGTGACCAGCTGTTCCAGGGCATTTGAGTTTATAAACTCTAGGAAACATTGGGCAAAGGAGTTTCTACTTGAGTAATTCTCCCAGTCAATGTTTGGGTAGTTGAAATCTCCTAATATCATGGTGTTTGGTTGGACCTTTATATTTTCCAGTGTTCTCAGGAATGCTGAGTGAGGGTCCTGAGACAAGGTAGGTGATCTGTAGCAGGCTACGATCTGATAAGCAGCTTTGCCCACTGTTAGTTGAACTTGGATGGTCTCCGAGGCCTTGTGCTGTGCCACTAACCTGGAGGTGTGGGTATCCTTTAGGAAAATGGATACACCCCCTCCTTTTGTATTTTGGTCCAGGTTTTGGGGCTGAAGCTTGGAGGGATTGGGATTTCTTTAAGTGGAGCATGTCCAGCAGCTCTGTGTTTGACATAGCTTTGTATGTTAGACAGAGATCACCTCTGAGTAGGCGGTATGCAACAGAGTAAAGCTGGAGTGTTTTGAGATGGTCTGTGTAGGGCATGTATTTGAGACCAGTAATCCTCTTTGTGAGGTATTTCTGCAGGCTTTCCAGTTGTTGTAGATGTCTTGCGAGGTACATACCAAAAGGGTCATTGTACTCTATGATGGATCTAATGAGTGATAAGTAGAGGGGAACAATTACCTCTTTTTTTCTGCATGAGAAACCTTTTGTGATGAGGTGTGCCATGTAGGAGGATTTCCTGACTACTGTGGTGATGTGATTATCAAAGGAGAGACTACTGTCCACCTGTGTCCCAAGGTCTCTTATCACACTTTCAGTGTTAAGTATACTACCACCTATGTTGTAGTTCATGGGTACAGAGTTTTTACCAAAGGAGATGACAATGCACTTTTTGGCATTGAGCTTGAGGCCAGGGCTTTGACACCAGGCATCTGTCTCAGTGAGGCCCTTTTGTAGGATGTCAACATTGTTAGTAGTTTTGATTATGGCTCCTGGATTGCAGTCATCTGGGAACTTCATTAGCCAAAGACCTTCTGTGTTAGCCTGTACTTCAGGGAAGTAAATACCAAACAGGACAGGGCACAGGACTGAACCCTGTGGTACTCCACTTGTCACTGGTCTGAAGTCGGATTTGGAGTCTGCTACTTTCCCAGTGTGGGTTCTGTCAGTGAGCTAGTTGGCAACCCATCTTGTGACATAGGGATTTATACCTAGTTTAGTGCGTTTATCTATAATTCCAGAGTGGGGGATGGTGTCAAAAGCCTTGGCAAGATCTAGCTAGGCTGTGTGAACCACCTTACCCTTGCCTATGGCTTTGGTGACTGCTTCAAAGAAGTCTTTCAGGTTTAGGAGACATGATCTGCCTTTTACAAACCCGAACTGGTTGTGGTCCAGATTTTGGAGATTACCAATGTCTTTGTTTATAAGTTCCATGATGATACGTTCCATGGCCTTGCAGACGGGGCTCATCAGGCTAATGGGGTGGTAGTTCCTGGGGTCCATGGTGGCTCCCCCCCTTGTGTAGTGGGATAACTGTCACTGTGTGCCATTCAGCAGGCACAAAGCCTGAGGTGAGGCTATGATTGAACATGGTACACAGTTGTGGTGCCAGTTCATTCTGTAGTTCATATAGATCGCAGCCTGGGATGTTGTCTGGTTCCATGGATGCTGTGTTCCTGGCTTTGGAGAGTGCTTTTTACCTGTGCAGCCATGATGACAGCAACTTTTCATTCTTCCGGTATAGAGATGGGCTCTTTCATGGGTGAGAGGGGGGTAAAGTTAGCACTGATCCTATCTGCCAGGATGTTGGCAATATCAGTTGGGTCTGTATATTTTGTGCCATTGTGCTGTAACTCAGAGCAGATCTGAGTGTTGCCATTGAGATTCTTGACATAGCTATAGAATGCTTTGTGGTTGTCTTTAGAATCAGTGGCGATTTTGTTTTCATAACTAGCTTTGGAGGATTTTATCAGGGATTGCAGCTTCTTACTGAGGCTGACCAGGGAGCTCCTCCACTCATGGGATTTTACCCTCTTTTGCAACAGTTTCTTCCTTCTGTTGTACAGTTTGTTTATGGCAGGGGACTACCAGATTGGCTTTTTTTTCTTGGAGGATAGCTTCTTGGTTCTGTTTGGGATAGCACGATCCATGCACTCATGTAAGTGCTTATAAAGTGCAATTGTGTAGGATTCAGTAGTCATAACTGTATTGTCCATCTGCATGGGTGTCCTGAAGTTCACCACTTCTGTCTTAAGAAGCATGAAGTTGGCTTTGGAGAAAATTTTTAACATGGTTTCCTTAATGGGGGGGGGGTGGGGGCAGAATGTAGATATGTAGGGTAATTAGCTTATGGTAAGATTGGACCAATAAGGCATTGACTTCAGGTGTGGAACACTGGTCACTCAGGACAAACTAAACCCCGTAACCAACACAAATAACCACAAAGTCAGCTAAATGCTACTCATTGCCAGAATTCTCAGCCTCCAAATGCACACACTCGAGGCACTTCTCAGCATGGAGAATATTGATATTTGTGCAGTAACAGAAACCTAGTTCAAGGCTCCAGAGAGCACACCAGCACTGCCAGGATTACTACTCATTCCATACCTTCCAGCATCAGAACCTGGATCATAGCAAATAGGGTGGGGATGTACCCATATTCATCAAAGATACCTTCACCTCTCTTTACATCCTCACTACAGGATATGTACCTATAAAATGTTGCACAGCAACATTCTTCCCACTCCACAGGGGTGGGGCCACAAAAGACCCTTGGCATTCATGCTGTATGAGCCTGATGAGTCTGATCTGCAAGGCAATGGAGCCAATTATAATGGAAGTCAACAATAAAGACATTGGGAACCTTCACATGTTTGCAAGAAATTTCTGATCTTTTAACAGTGTGAACCTTCACACAGTTGAGCACACCCAGTTTGGCTTCATCAAATGGAGATCACGCCTCCTGAAATGGGTGGATTTCTTTGAGACAGTTACTCAGGCTACAGATGATTGAAATGAGCTGCACACAGCCTACCTATACCTCTCTAAGGCCTTTGACACCATTCCCTAGTCAGGTATCATAGATGAACTCACCAACCTGAGCATGAATCCATACATCACAAGATGGATTGCAAATTGGCTCACAGATAGACCCCACAAATTAAGAGCTGCTGGCTACATGTAACTGTAACAACTGGTGTCCCCCAGGGTTCATTCCTGGGGTCCCTCTTGTTTGGTATAGACTTCTCAAAAATACATGCCAACAAAGGAGGGTTGTGGTTGACTAAGTTTGCTGGGAACTGTAAAGTGTTTGCCATAACAGATTCCCTGGATGACACAAATATTCTCCAGAAGGGACTCTATGAGACAGATGTGTGGTATCAGAATCATGACCTCAAGCTCAATGTGGAAGAATGCATAGTAATCCCTTTTAGTGAAAACAAAGTACCCACAAACTACCACATAGGTGTTACCCCCTAAAAACTGACAAGGTAATAAGGGATGTGGGGACACAAGTAGATAGTCATCTTTCCTTTGACAACCATGTAGACCAAAGTGATTAGGAAATCCTATGTGGCCAATCTAATCAACAAAGGGTTTGCATCAGAGGTAGTAGTGGCCCTCTACTCTTAAGTCATCAGACCCATCATTGAGTACAATGCACCATTTTGGATGTACTCGACTAAGCATATCCAGCAGCTGTAGAGACCACAGAGGTACCCCAACAAGAGGATTACTGGCCTCAAACAGTTGTGTTATGCAACACAACTGGTAAAACTAAGTCTGTTCTCCTTTGCGTACCACCTACTCAGAGGCACACTCTGCCTAGCATACAGAGCCATGTCCAACACATAACTGTTGAACATGCTCCATCTACGGATAACAAGATTGAGTCACACTACACACTCCAGGTATATGAACCTCATCACAACAATGAATACAACATGCTGGTGGGATAGAGTACTATCCCAGACACTTGCCTTACTGTGGAACAGAGTCCCAATGTACATCAGACAGAGCCCCTCGCTGGCACTCTTCAATAGGAACCTTGATGAGTGGATGAGAAACAGACAATTCATGCCAGGCATCACATCAGCAGTCCCACTAGAAAGGGGATTAGGGTGCTAACTATTATAACTAGGGCTTAGGAGACTACCCAATGGGGTGGTGAAAGCTGCACAACTTGCCTAGGCTAATATATACCTTCGTGAAGGTAGTCTACTTGACAGGTACATGTCTACAGATAGTAGATGTGCACTTCATTGTACAGTCATGTTGTACAGCAGGCACATGGACCACATACACTGTAATGCTTACAGATACTGGTGGCTGTTACGTACAGTGTGTGAGATGTGCACCTCATGTCTTTTTGTGCCATTGGGATGTGTGCTGGGTGGGACAGTCCTGGATGGCTCCCTGTCATGGTCATCCCCTTACACACATCTCTGCCCATCCATCTTTGGCTTATTATACTGTGTTCCCCTACATATATATAGGTACATAGGTAGGTAATAGGCTATCTGTCTGAAGGCATATATTAGTATGGCCAGAGTGTGCAGCTATCACCACACATGGGGTTAGTTCCCTAGGCCTCTGTGTAGTAGAGCTGATGAAGTGATCCATGGTGTGAATGTTCAGTTTCACATACATTCATCAAGGCTCCTCTTTAAGATTGCCAGTGACGGACTCAGCTTAATGTAGGTTAGGAGCCTGTTCCAAAGCAAGGGAAGTCTGTGAGTTAGTAATGTATCCCTCTAACATGTTCTATTTATTGTTGTGATGACGATATCCCTAGAGCATGTGGCACAGTGAGCTTGGGTTTACTTCAGATAGCGCATGTACATCAGTACTGCATTGGACATGGACCTGTCTGTTGGGCAGAGATTGCCTCAGTAGAAAGTATGCAACAGAGTACAGACTGAGTTAAATTCAGTCTTATTGCATGGGGCAACTGTTTGAGGCCAGTAATCATCTTGTTGAGGTACTTCAGTGATCTTTCCAGCTGCTGAAGGTGCCTAGTCAGATTCATCGCAAGTGTGCTATGATACTCTCTGATGGGTCTGATGACTGATGAGTAGAGGGAACTCCCTTTGACCTACATGCAAAGACCTTGGCAATTTGTGGGAACACATAGCATGTTTTCTAACCATTTTGTGAATGTGTTTCTGGAAGTAGAGATGACTATCCACATGTGTCCATAAATCCCTTATTATTACCTCCATATTTAGGGTGTTGGCACCTATGTGGTATTTGTATGACTGTAGCTCGAGGCCATAATTTTGACACCACATCTGTCTGACTGAGACCCTTTTTAAGGATGTCTCTGTTGTCCCAAACATTGATTATGACAACCTTTTTGCAGTCATCCACAAACTTTGCTAACCATTGCCCTCGTGTGTTTGACTGTATTTCTGAAAAGTATACACCAGACAGGAGGGGCCGCAGGACTGAGCCATAGGGGACAACAGTTGTTACCAGCTTACAGTCCAACAATTCTTACCTCGTGGGATATATCTGTGCCCCAGTTGGCAAGCCATCAGATGACATACGTGTTTATGCACAGGGTGTTGATTTTTGTGGATATGACATGTGTGCGGGATGTTGGAAAAGGGCTTTTCAAGGTCTATTTAGGCCATGTATAGCTCATTTCATTGATGTATGTCCTGCGTAACTGCCTTGAAAACTGTCTAGCATGTTTAGTTAACATGATCTGCCCATGACCAAACCAAAATTGGTAGGGTTTGGTGTTTGTAGGCTCCCAAAAGCTCTGTTTATGAGTTCCATAATGATGGACTCCATGGCCTTGCAGATTAGGCTTATTAGGCTTATAAGACAATAGTTCCCATGGTCTGTTGTGCACCAACACTTGTGGAGTGTGCCAAACATTGCTGTAACCCATTCAACAGTTTCATATCCAGAGAGTGAGTCTCAACAGACTGTTCAGGTGCAGGGTCTGTTTGTTTTGGAGTTCACATATGACACAGCCAGGGAAACCATGTCATCTCATAGATGCCGTGTTTTTAGGTTTGGATAGAGCTGTTTAACCATTGTATATGTAATTTCTGGGTTTTCACAATCTCCAGGTATGCTAATGGGCCCTTTTGTCAGTGAGAGGGGGTAAATATGTATGAATCTGTCTGACAAGATGTAGGCAATGTCAGTCATGTACATGTATTCATTTACACTTTGCACTGACTCAGAACATATATGAGTTTACATTAATATTTATGACATAGCGAAAGAAAGCTTCATGGTTCTCTATGGACTCTTTGGCAATATTTTTGCCAGAACATGGCTTGGATAATGTTAGGAGTGCTCATTTCTT
Source organism: Protopterus annectens (assembly GCF_019279795.1). Classification (NCBI taxonomy): domain Eukaryota; kingdom Metazoa; phylum Chordata; order Ceratodontiformes; family Protopteridae; genus Protopterus; species Protopterus annectens. The sequence continues at coordinate 1,477,524,762 of NC_056731.1, read as the reverse complement.
TCTTGATCATACTGATCTGAGATTTATTGATCTTCTTTGGATTTTTCACTTTCTTTGAACAACTTAAGTACTTGTAGTACATAGTTTGATTATGACAGGGGTCCAGTATATTATATGGGTCTGTTTTCATATCACTGTGTGCGCAAGGAGGGATTGGTGAATAATGACAAGTGTCTGGAGTAAGAACTGCAACTGCTAGATATGTGTGGCCCACTGCTGTACTCAGACATGGCCTAAGTGTGTGAGCATGCCCAGCATGACCTTTCACTATGTTGTTGACTAACATTTGCCCAGATAGACCTTTCAGTATGTTGTTGACTGACATTTGCTTCATTTGTTTAGGTGTGTGAGCATGCCCAGTATGACCTTTCAGTATGTTGCTGCCTGAAATTTGCTAAATTTGTTTAAGTGTGTGAGCATGCCCACTATGGGCATATATACTATGTGTGTGTGAAAAATCAAGTTGGTTTTTACTTCAGGGCTCACCTTTGTGTTGTACATCAACAGGAAGAAGCATGCTGTGCTTGCAGGGCTTCCATGAGTCAGTTTGCATAGACTTATCAACATTTCTACATACGGGGGGACAGCTATTATTTTTACATTTCTACCCTGGGAGGCACAGCTGATTGTTACTGTGGGTGTACATAGGATGAGGGGTATACCTGACACATATACACATGTGCTAGGCCTGCACTGCTATGTCAGGTACTCTATTTCAGTTTGTACTGTTGCTTATCGTACTGGCTTGAGGCATACCACTGTACTACAGACCTTAGCTTCCAATTACACGCATATTAGTTTGTGACTTTATAGCCTACCCAACCCACATCACACTGCCTGGCCTGCTGTTATCTGTTTGCATAGGCCGGGGGGAGGTTACTCATATGCCTCTTCAGAGGGCATGATACAGCATTTGTTTGTGTTTGCGTTTGACTACAATTGTCCTGCTGGCTGTGACTGTTAGGTATGTGACCCCCCCCCAACTGCTATGTGTGAGTGACTTAAGTTGTGTCTGTGCCAGTGATATGCTGTCATGGCTTAGTGGTTCAGTACTGTGACTATAGTGCATATAGTGCATAATATCCTGAGTTCGAGCCCTGTCACTGCTTTTTATTTTCCTGTTGGGCAGACCTGACTGCTTAAGGAACAGTAAAGCAGGTGTGAGCATGTTTACCTGACTTTGCCCGACTTTGCCCAATGTTGCTCAATGTTGCCCGACATTTCCCGACGTTGTGCTGGTTAGAGCGGTGTGCAGCTACACGCCATTGTATTTAAATATGCTCAATACTGGTAAAATGTGCTTAGCAGTGCTTTATATTGCTTAAAATAGGGCACTCATGCCTCAGGTGGTGCTTCAGGGCTGCTTATGTCAGATGCACATAGTACACTCTCTATACATGTTTGAAAACAGGTAGTGTCAAGTTAGGCATCCCTTTTACTGTATGTGCAAGTCAGAGAGAGGTGTCATTTCCAGGGTTCCTACTGAGTCAGTGTATGTGTTATGCGTTGCCTCTTTGCCAAGGCCAGGGCATAATGGGCATACCTTCTTCTGCCTACTGGGGCAGGCTCAGGTTGTTCCTCTTCCAAGTCATGCTGTGCCTGTGCAGGCCTTGGCAATGCTGGGTGGCTGTTTGGCCCTGCCCCATGCTGTTCCTGCTGCAGCTGTTTCCACAGGATCATATTGTGTTGCATGGCACATACCACAACAATTTGGGTACATGTAGTTGGTGAGTACTGCAAGGCTCCACCAGATGTGTCCAGGCACCGGGACCGTGACTTGAGCATCCCAAACACATGCTCAATTATGTTTCTTGTTTGTGCGTGTGCTTCATTATGGAGTTCTTGTTCAGGTGTTCGGATGTGTGTGCATTTCTAATGGGTGTCATCAGCCATGACTCCAGTGCGTATCCAGCATCCCCCACTAGGTGACCATCAGGGATGTCCCCATTGGCAAATCTCTGCTGCGCTATGCTTAAACATCGGAGATCGGGAAAAAAAGTTAGATTTTAATAATTTTAAACATTTATAAATGCCAATGGCCTTATATTTGGGTCTGTACACTCTTCTCCATCTCCTCACTGTGGGTTGCTCAGCAGCATTCACAACATCACCACCCTCAGCACCTTACAGCTGCATCAGATGCCAGATGTGGGAATCGTGATAGCTTCCAGGGCAGCCAGCACACACATTCATTATTATGCCCTGGGCATCACACAACCTGGCAGATGATGGAGGGAAGCCCTTGCACTTGATGTAGACCCTACCCTGCTCACCAGGTGGTGCTTTGATGCATATGTGCGTGCAGTCTATTGCACCCACTGCTTCAGGGTATTCTGCTATTTGGTGGAAAAGATGCATATTGCTGGCCAATGCCTCATGGGAATTGAGCAAATATACGTGGTCACCGACATGTGCTGACATGGCATCCAGGAACTGGTGGAGTACCCTCGATGCTGATGCCTGTGAAATCCCCATTATATCACCAGTTGGTCTTTGGAAGGTACCTGTAGCTAGTATTCTTATGCCAACACATACCTTGGTATCCACTGGGATGGGTTCCCCTATGTTGGTTATGTGTGTGAGGCTTGACCGGCACAGCTCAACAATTTGCTGCAGGAGGTCTCTGTCCACCCTATAGTGTTCCACTATCTCCAGCTCATGTAGCCCCTGGTAGGTTACCCTGGGTCTGTACACTCTTCTCCATCTCCTCACTGTGGGTTGCTCAGCAGCATTCACAACATCACCACCCTCAGCACCTTGCACATGTTGGTTTATGATAGCAAGAGCAGCCCCTAACATTTTGTCTGACTTAAGCTTTTTAAGCTTTCCCTCTTTGTATACTGCAGTGTTGCAGAGTTCTTGGGAAAAAACAGGAGGGGATGCTGTTTGCAGAGTTTAAAGTGCTGGGCTGGGCTGGGATAGTCTGCTGCCTGTGTAATCGGTTGATTCTGATAAATTTCACCTGCAGCTCTGCTAGTTCTCCTTGGTTAACTTCCTACTACTTCTTTTCCTTCCTTTTCCCTTTCTGTTTCCGCCAGGGGCAGCACCTCGCAAACATGCGCACACGAGCACACATGAGTGCACATGCTGTGTACATGTTTGCAAGAAATTTCTGATCTTTTAACAGTGTGCACCTTTGTTTTCAGGTTTTCAAATAGGACAACTGTAGACACGCCTCTTGCAATCCTGAGCAACTCAGGGCAAACACAAGCCACTGTGCTCCAATTAGCTTACTGCCTTTCTGACATACCCCCTCATGATGTCACCTATATACTACTCTACTACTCACCTACTCCTACTCTTACACTCTTGAGACATGGCTCACATGCTGGAGAAAATTGGGATTCACTATCCTTATCCTCATTTGCATAGGATTGCCTACTAATGCATGGTTACATCTCTCACACTGAGCTTCCCCCCCTTAGCAACCACTACTCAGTGGCCATGTTGCCTTCAGCCTGCCATTCAATTGCATGGCAGGATAAGCTTTTTAGTGAAAATGCATATTTTTGGCTATTTTTAAATTATTTTCTTGTTTTCTAAAGCGCCGTGTGTTTGCGCAGTGCTGCGCTATGCTTAAACATCGGAGATCGGGAAAAAAAGTTAGATTTTAATAATTGTAACCATTTATAAATGCCAATGGCCTTATATTTTGCCATTGGCATGCTTCCTCAACTGTATGCATCCTTTATTTGGAGCTGTTACAGCTCCATTTAGCTATTTGCAGAATGGTACTCCTTTACCAATCTTCCATGGACAGGTTAGTGTTTCCTGGACTGAAAATTTATCTCATTTGCATAGCTTTCAGCAGCAGATGAGCAATTTGCATACCACGGCACTGTCCGTGCAAGAGTAGCTTTAGCAGCTCTTGTGCACGCCCCTGCCGGCTGTTCCTGGATCGCACGGCAGACATATTGCCTGTTTGACGTCTGACAGTACTCTACAACTCCGTGCAAGCTTTCATAAATCCGGCCCTCCAACTCCTCCAACTGTTCCTGACTTTGCAGAAAGTGCCTCATTTCTCTCATTATTTTCCGGTAAATTGCTAAGGATCAGAGTTAATCAATAAAGCTTGGCATTATAGTTTAATGGGATCTGTACTATTTATCGAACGACCATTTCACCAAAAGTGAAATGGCCAATCACACTTTTGTGAAAGTGCTTTTCACAGAAAAAGCACTTTCGTGACAGTGTGCTAAAAAAAAGATAAAAATGTGGGGAAATGGCTGTTGCTGAGATTGTAGCACAATGGGGATAAGGGAATATTCCGTTTTCCCCACTGCACTGCGATTTCGGAGTGAGAATATAAAAGTGGGGGGGTGGCCATATGGGGGGGGGGTGCAGGGGGCTTGCCCCCTGTGTAAATGTGAGTACTGTGTTTTTTTTTTTTTTAATTTTGCTGTTTTTTTAAATTTGTTTTGCACACTTTATTGAAAGTGCTTTTTCGGTGAAAAGCACTTTCGCTAAAGTGCGTTCTGTCATTTACGTTTCGTGGAAATCTGATTTTGTGCAATAATCCTAGATCCAGTTTCATGCTTTTATGGTTCAGATAATGCATGTTGATGAAAAGTCTCATTGGATCCAAATTCCTGAGAAAAGAAGTTGAAAGGTATGTGAACTCCCACTCTCACTTCCTCTCTCTCACATAGAATAGTAGCTGAATACACTTTTTTTTTTTTACTGGGGCTTTGCATGTACATTTTTTCCAAAAACTTTATTTGATTTTGCACTTATAGATAACATAACAACAAAACGTATTAAAGTCAAAGTATACGAGTAAAAAATACAGGGATAAAATTGTAGGTCAAACAACAAAAAGTATATAACCCTTATTTACAACAGTGCCATTCAACCAAGTAAATCAGGAATTCAAGTATATATGTGCTTCGAAACATTTGATAGAAAAGGGGGGCTGATTAACATCAGATTTAAAACAAACTAGAAAGGGGATAGGAACAATGATGATGACTAGAAAGAGATAAAGTTAAATAATTTCTCCTAGAACTCCAGAAGATAGGGTTGTTTTTTACTATTAGACATCACAATTTTATAGGCTAGCAAGTGCTTGGTAGACATTTGTTTAACCCCCCACCCATGTAATTACTAGTCTGTCCATCCATTTGGATGCAATGAAAAGTTTCATTAATAGGAAAGGAGTAATTAGGGTGCAAGTTGTATTTGGTGACATATATATGGGGAGGAATATGGAGTAATGTAATCTCCCATGACAGGGTGGATTTTTCAAACCCCATCTTTTGGATTTGGACCATTAGAGAGTTCCAAAGTTTATATGCACATTTACAGCTCCACAAAAGATGGAGTAAGTCCGCTATTTGGAATTCACAATAAGGTCGAACTAGTGGGATGGAAGGGTTAAATTTGTGTAAAACAGTGGGAGTAAAACAAGCATTGTCGAGAATCATGAGATGTGTGCACATCAGTTTTTTTTTCAGTGGGAGTATCGTAGAAGTTAATTTAATTGACTGTTTTAATTGCTGTTCGGAGAAGTAGGGTTCATTTTAAGCCAGTAATTTGAGAAGAGATTATTATTTTGATATTTATCAGCAGTTATCAAGCTATATGTATTTGATATCATGTTTTTTCCTTGATAACATTAGTTTCTAAAGGAAGTTGCAGGTCTCTACGTCCCTACCTGTTAATCTACCATTAGAGAGGTATCGATAACATAACTCTTTAATCTGTCTTAGGATAATTGTATAACTTTTAGGTAATTTAAGATGAACTCTTATTTCTGTGATAGTACAGTAATGAAAGAGCAAGAAATCAAAGATCCATTTATTTTTTAATACTGGGAAGTTATTTAGATTAATCATTGATTTATTAAGTCTCAAATTCGGGTTAAGGTGTAAGGGTTGCAAAGTCTCCATAGCTACAGATAAATGTAATGATGCAAAGAGTTTTTGTAGATAATTCTAAAATAATTTATTGGGTTGATAATCTTATAAGTTAACAATTCCCTTTTATGAAGAAAAGGAAGTGCTTTAGGATTAAAGTTGAATGATTTTATTTATTTATAATATAGGTTTACCCATATAGGTGTCCATGTGTTGCTCGTCGGCTCATGTTCAGTGATTTTTATTATTCTACTAGTATTAATGATATCAAAATATAATCTGAAATCTGGAAGATTAAGTCCCCCATTTAGTTTCGGTTGTATTAAATTATGGTATGATATCCTTACACACTTAGGGACCATATAAATTTAGCCAGGAATGTGTGTAACCTTTTAAAGAATTTATTATATACTATCACTTGAGAGGTCATGAATATATATAATAATCTAGGTATTACTATGTTAATATTGACTATTGCAGCTTTTGATAGAAAGGGTCATTTTAAGTTAGTCCATACGTTGCAGTCCTGTATTATATTTTGCCATCTAGTCAAGATGTTATTTTGATAAGACTCCCTTTTATTTTGGTAAAAAGTAATCCCGAGGTATTTACTCAATTGTTTTATTTTAATTGTATCTGGTCTGAATGTGGATATAAATAATAGCAGTTTAGGAGAGTTTAAAGGAAATATTTTGGTTTTATCTAGGTTAAGTTTATAATTAGCTAGCGTTGAGAAGGTATCAATAGCTTTCAGTAATTTAGAAATCTCTGAACTTGGCAAAGTATAAGTTTAGGTCGTTGGCAAAAACTGTCAAGCATATTTTGGTATTGAAGAGTATTGGAGGATTATGATAAATATGATGTTTACTAAGTAGGAAAAGATGTTCTAGGTATAGGTTGAATTGGTGCAGGGACAAAGGACAGCCCTGTCTTGTCCCATATTTGATAATAATGGTATTTGATATATTTATATTTATGTAAAGGGCTGTATAGGATTTGTCACACAGGGTTTTAATTATTCGAATGAAGCTAGGTGGAAAAGCAAAATAGGGTAATATTGATAATAAAAAACTTAGATTGAGTCTGTCAAATGCCTTATATGCATCCACTACAAGAGCAAAAATTTAGTTTTTCTTATATTGTGCAAATATTATTAGAGCTTCAAGAGTAATGGTATTGTCACAGGTTTGTCTATAAGGGGTAAATCCAGATTGTTTAGGTGAAATAACATGTGTTATTATTGATTTGAGTTTACTAGCAAGGATGGATGTAAAAATTTTTACATCAAGATTTTTTACATCAAGATTTATTAAGGAGATGGGTCTGTAGCTCTTAGGATCTTTAGGGTTTGCATGTTCTTTTAAGATGGAGACAGTTTTAGAAGAGTTAAAGTGAACATCATTGATACTGTAGTTGATAATATAGTTAAAGAGAAGTAGTAATATTCTGGCAAATAGCGGACTAAAAGTCTTATAAAATTCTGTCATACAACCATCTGGACTGGCTTTACATGTACATTAACATCCTGCTGGAGAATGTTCATTCTCCAGCCAGAGCGATCGTAATGGAATAAAACTTCCATGCTGTTCTGCTATACAAAGTAGCTTCTGCTCTAAAAAAATTGATTTGTACAGATTTAAACTAACATGCTAATTGAAAAACACTGTACATTAATACTTGCCTAAGCATATTAATAGGTGACAACATTGCAGATAAAGAACTGTTTATTGACAGCTGCATAGAACATTTGGATCAAGCACAGCTTAAAAACACTGAATTCTTAACTACTGCATAGTTTATGGAAAGGTCTATCAACTTTTAACCACAAAATATTAGTGTTTATATTGCAGCGTAATTGCAATCAATTCTTCCAACATGCCAAAAAAGTCTGCCTTTGTTATGTATGTGTAACAAATTAAATCTGGATTGATGATCTCATTGTCATATGTAACTTTACTTTAATATACATTTATGGAGTTAAGAAAGAGTTTTTACCTATATTTTTTATGTATTTATTTTATTTATTTAACACTTGTTAACTGGTTAAGTGGACTGGTCCAAAGATCCTTTTCAATAATGACCTGGGCCATTTAGGCAAATACAGAGTACAATACATATATGCACACACTGCAATATTGATTTGAAGTACAGAGAACATACCACTAAGTATATCATTCACATTCTGTCTAATGAAAGAGACAATTCAAATTCAAGCAAATCAAGTAGATTCATGAGTAACATGCAATTGACTGTGCTTGGGAAGGTGATGGTTGGTATAGTAGGCATATACAGAGCTTATAATTTCCCCATAATGTTAATGTCATGTTAACCCCATCCAATAGAGTTATTAGAGAATCATTCTAGTGAAGGTGAAGCAGAAGGGGTTATGTAAGTATTAACATGATGTGAACAACAGTTATTCCCTACACTTGACAATTCCCAGACTGTCATTTATATGAAAGTAGCCCATAAAATGCATTATCACATTTTATATATTGTATGCATAGGTATTGCTTTGTGCATCTTTAATTTGGAAGAGCTCTCTGATCACGTAGCCCAGGCCTGTATGCCCCTGACCTTGAGTAGCATCCTGCCCTCACCAAGAATTATACCACAGTATAAAGAAAAAATGATAAATTTCAACAATTGGCTAAGTTTCTGGTGTCATTCAAAGGGGATCCAGTGTCTGTCCACCTGGGATGACATGCTCGATAAGCCACGCTGTTTTGCTAGAGATGGCTTGCACCTATCACCCTTAGGCTTTCGAATACTGGCTCTTGGCACCCCCATAGTGCCTTTTTTAGGCAAGGCTCAAAAGACAAACCCACTGCTGTAAATAGCACAAGTAACAAAAAACTGAGGGTAATGCTACTCAATGCCAGAAGTCTAAATGTCAAAATGCACGCACTCGAGGCTCTCCTCAGTATGGAGAAAATTGATATGTGTGCAGTAACAGAAACCTATTTTAAGGCTCCAGAGAGCACCCCAGCACTACCAGGCTACAACTCATACCATACATTTCAGCTACAGAACCAGGACCAAAATACAAAAGGCAGGGGCGTATCCATATTCATCAAGGATATCCACACCTCCAGGTTAGTGGCACAGCACAATGTTTCATAGATCATCCACGTGCAGCTAACAATGGGAAAAACTGCAATTCAAATTGTAGCTTGCTACAGATCACCCACCGTGTCCCAAGACCCCCATTCTGTGTTTCTGGAAACACTGGGAAACATAAAGGTCCTACCAAACACCCTAATATTGGGTGAGTTCAATTGCCCAAACATTAACTGGGAGAACTACTCAAGTACTAACTCCCTTGCCCAACATTTCCTAGAATTTATTAACTCAAATGCCCTGGATCAACCGATCAACACTCTCACCAGAGGTGACAACATATTGGACCTGGTCATCACCAACATGGGCGACCTGTGTTCCACACCAGAGGTCAACCCTCGCTGTTTAGATAAGACCATAAACTAATCACTCTGGATATCCACATTCCGCCCCCACCCACGCTCAAGGAAACCTCCATGAAAAACTTTTCAAAAGCAAACTTCATATTACTTAAGACCAAGGTGGAAAGTTTCAAAGCCCCCATGCTAAAGGATAACACTGTCCAAGCTGCAAAATCCTTTACTAATGCATTCTACGGGCACGTACATGAATGCATGGATTGTGCTATCCCAAGCAAAATCAAGACTTTCTCCTCCAAGAAAAGGAAACCAGTCTGGTGGACCCCTGCCATAAACAAGCTATACAATAGAAGGAGGAAACTAGTACAGAAAGGAGTAAAATTCCAAGAAGGGAAGACATCTCTGATCAGTATCAGCAAGAAACTACAATCCCTCATAAAATCATCCAAGGCTAGCTTGAAAAGAAAAATTGCCAAGGACTCCAAAGATAACCACAAGGCATTCTTTAGCTATGTCAAGAATCTAAGTGGCAATGCTCCGATCTGTTCGGAGTTAGTGCAGAATGTCATAAAATACACTGAACCGACCGATATCACCAACATCCTGGCAGACAGGTTCAGTGCAAACTTCACACCCCTCTCACACCCAAAAGGGCCCATAACCATACCAGAAGAATGTAGAGCCCCTGAAATCACAGGCACTTAAGTTAAAACAGCCCTTTCCAAAGCTAAAAACACAGTATCAATGGGACCGGATGGTGTCCCAGGCTACATCCTACACGAGCTCAAAGATGAACTAACCCCTCACCTAAACACACTGTTCAAACTCCGCCTCTCCACAGGCTACATACCATAGAGTGGTGCACAGCAATGGTTATTCAGCTGCACAAATGTGGAGCCACAACAAACCCCAGGAACTATTGCTCTATAAGCCTGACTAGCTTGGTCTGCAAGGCTATGGAGCACATCATCATAGAACTCATTAACAGAGACACTGGGAAGCTCCAAACACTGGACCCTACACAGTTCGGCTTTGTTAAGGGCAGATCATGCCTCCTAAACCTGGTGGACTTCTTTGAGACAGTTGCCAAGGCTATAGATCAGGGAAAGGTGGTACACACAGCCTACCTAGACCTTGCAAAGGCCTTTAACAACATTCCCCATTCTGGTATTATAGACAAGCTCACCAGCATGAACATAAACCCCTATGTCACAAGATGGGTTGCCGACTGGCTCATGGACAGAACCCACATGGTGAGAGTTGCGTGAGCTAGGTCTGACTCTAAACTGGTTACAAGTGGCATTCCCCAGGGCTCAGTCCTACAACCCCTCCTGTTGGCATATACTTCTCAGAGGTACAGACAAGCACAGGAGGACTATGGCTGACCATGTTCACAGATGACTGCAAACTAGGGGCTATAATTGACTCTCCTGCTGACACAGATATCCTCTAAAAGGGTCTCACTGAGATGGATACCTGGTGTCAAAATCACGGCCTCAAGCTAAATGCCAAAAAGTGCATAGCCATCTCTTTTGGAAAAAACAAAGTACCCACAAACTACCACATAGGTGGTAGTCCCGTAAATATGGAAGATGTAATAAGAGATCTGGGGACCCAAGTAGATAGTAATCTCTCCTTTGATAATCACATTGCCAAAGTGGTTAGAAAATCCTTCAATGTGGCCCACCTAATCATAAAAGGATTCACATCCAGATCAAAAGAAGTCATTGTGCCCATCTACGCATCTTTCATCAGACCCATCATAGAGTACAATGCCCCATTTGGGATGTACCTTACAAGACACCTGCAACAGCTGGAAATACCACAGAAGTACCTCACCAAGAGGATCACTGACCTCAAACAGATGCCCTATGCAGCTTGACTGAAGAAAATCCAGTTGTACTCGGTTGCATACCGCCTACTCAGAGGTGATCTCTGCCTGACATACAAGGTCATGTCCAACCCAGAATTGATGGGCATGCTCCACCTACCATATCCCCTTGAGCCACACGCTCTAGGGTTCTAAACCTCACCACAACAATAAATAGGATCAGGGGCAGCTCATGCTATAGGACTGCAGCCCTCCCACCTAAAAAACAAATAAAAAATAAAATAGAAAAACACAAAAACAGTAAATTCCCGTAAGTGTGCACATGCTCTCAGACTGCTGTCGCAGCAGACTAGATAGGGGGACAGCCTTTTTTTGTTGCCACACAGACACACACACACACACACACACACACACACACACACACACACACACACACACACACACACACACACACACACACAAACACACACACACACATACCACACACACACACACACACACACACACACACACACACACACACACACACACACACAGACACACACACACACACACACACACACACACACACACACACACACACACACACACACACACACACACACACATACACATGGATCTATGTCATTTGCTTGAAAGTTCACTTGACAGAAAAATAAATCAGTGTACACAGCTGACTGAAAACTCATTTAACTGAACCACAATAGATAGAAAACATTCTGCACATCAAATATACTATAAAAAAATATGTTTATATTGTTTTCAGGGAATAAAGTCCCCTATACTCAATGCTGGGGTGAATTGTCCCCCACAATCCCATAAATTATATATCCTAACTTCAAGGATGCACAACCATAAGAAAAAAAAACAAAACAACTGCACGCAGTGAATCATGACTGGTGCACAAACACATCCTTCTACAAATCTGGCAGTATGGCAGGACGCTGCCAGTACCAACCTGCATATACTATTCTAGACTCACTTCCCTAATAAGTCCTCTAATCAGAAATACCACCATCATATACTGTCTATAGACTTCTACACTTTTCTTCAAGTATGATTCAGTCAAGCAAGGTTTCAGCCAAGTGAGTTTTGTTTTCAGCTAATTATGTTTGACCATTTGTGTTTCATTCAAATAAGTATTCAGTTGAAGTACATAGACCCATATATGTCCATGTTTATGTCTATATCTCTATCTCTATATTTTCAATCTAGGTTGTATCAGATACACTATAGATCTTTTTTTTCTTTTTAATCAAAAATCATACTGATCTCAAATAGTTTGACCAAGGAGACAAGATCTACCATGCCAAAAATATATCACTTACCATGCCAAGCCCAATAAAACAGAGCATGCCTCAGTTACTACTACTAGGCCCAGACTGATTTTAGTCTTTATATCAAACTCAAAATTAAAATTTCTCAGCACGCAAATGACTTTTTGTTGGATAATAACTGTAGTTTAACAATATAACCCACCAAAATTAATAATACAACAATTATTGCCTTTGTAGCTCATCAAGGATCATATTCTATCTGTATTTCAAGATACTTTACCTAACACCAAACACCGTATCAAAAAGTTTGAAATGTTGTACAACACTGCACACTGAACATATTAAATAGTTACATATAAAGTAATAATTTCTGTACTTAAAATAAATGTAATAGACCCTGGATGATTCCCAAAAAGGATCAGTAGATAGACTTGCCTCTTGAAAAGTGTGCAAATATAAATTAATAAACTATTAAAGTCTTCCAACATAATAAAACCTAGTTTTATGAATAAACTCATCAATTTACTGAGGAGCACATTCGTAAGAGGAATTACTAATGTATAGCATATATAACATATATGACAACTGTAACATAACATTATTCCTTGTCCACCTATCCCTGCCCACTATTATGAATTACAAAAGTACTTAAGACTGCAATATTCTACTTATTATACAAGAATTTGAATGAGTTTTATTTATGGTACATTTCCTGCAACTAGCAGGATCTGCATTTTCAGTCTTGCCACATCTAAAGGTGTATAAGTTTCATTTACAAAAATAAACAACATATCTATGGGATTTAACCAGTTCTGATCCTGACAATGTTCAATATGCAAAAAAAATAAATAAAATACTTTTCAAAAACAAGCACACTGATTGAACAGACCAATCAACATGCCAGTTGTAAATCTAGTATATACCAATAGAAAGAAGTTCAACCACTGGAGTATTGTTGGGTGGCTGCATTTTCTATAGGCATATGCTAGATAAAAACATTGCAGACCTCTTTTACGATGGGCAGAGCAAAATATGAGATAAATCAGGGACATTCTGCAAAACTGCAGATTGAGATTGATAGTAGTAGTGCTAATCATACCTTTCAACTGTCTACATTTTAACAAAATATCCCTGATTTTCCTCATATTGTTGTTCTGTTTCTCATAGTTTTATATTTTGTTTACTTTTGAAAGTTATCTGACAGATAATAATGCCATACCTTAGAGTTTCAGTTAAGAAAATGTGCAGAGAGTCAAACAGTGACATGGATGCTGTTTTCTGCTTTGCTTCTCTTGCACTACATTGATGTACACTTGTGTGGATGTATGTTCCATACACATGCACAGCATTTCAGTATATGAGTATACAGAAGACTATGTTAAAGGCTAAATATTACATAAATACATTATTTAAGAAAGGTAAGCAATTTCTATTTTAAATGTTGTCATTTTATAATATCAATAGCCCACACCTAGGTGCCTCATGATCAAACCATGCCAACTGTGGATAAATCCTGTGGTAGCAATACACACTCATGGGCTATGGCTAAACTATTTTTTATTTATTTGTTAACCAGGTCATTCCCACTGGGGTAGTGGTCTCTTTTCAGGGGAGATCTGAGGTGGTGCTTTTAGTATTGGGAGAAATTTGATCAGGGCATTGGGAAACTTCCCATACTGTTTTTGATAGGTACAATGTGATCTATATTGCTCTTAGCTGCCACTAACTCAAGCAGATGGAACCTCTTTTTAACTTCTCATCTGAAAGATGACAACTTCAGGTGGGGAGCTGTCCCCCCCATCCCACATTGTAGTGTCAACCCTCCAGCTACCTGTTATGGGAATAAAACTGCAGGCTTCTGCACCAAAGGAAAGTATGCTTCCTGTTGCACCACTGACAGTGCTCTATAGTTGTATAATGCCTCAATTCCTTTTAGTCTGTTGTACTACTAACACATACATTTATTTTAACCCCTGTGGAGATAAGTAGAGAACTGCAGTCTCTGTGTGATAGATTAGGTAGGCCTAAATATATATATATATATATATATATATATATATATATATATATATATATATATTTTTTTTTTTATTGCTTCCCCTCACAACTTTGTCCAGTGGCTCCTCTACCTTCACCCAACTGACTCATTTGTTTCTGGGGAATGGGAGTCAGGTATTCATGGGCCAGAAGAGACCCCTACTACCTATTCATTCCTGCCCAGTGTGCCCTATCTGCTCTAATGAGAACCAGGTGATAGAGAGTTCTCCAAGCTTGTGATCACTGTCTCCCAAGGAAAATAATTCCTCCTCATGCCAATTGCTTCTCAGCTGCTTAGTGTGAATGCACAAATGGCAGGCTGGGCTTAGCCATCTCAAAACTCAACTCGGTGAACACCTAGTACTCCCATTAGATGTCATCCATGTGAAGAGCAGGAGTGGCCTCACACTTCCATGCTACTAATCCACCTTGGGCCACCTGCAGGGTAAGGCTTATACTTTTAAGTCTTGAAAGATATCAAACATATCCTCACACAAAGAAAAGAGAGGTGCATCCTCTTGTTAAAATTCTCTTTAAATTTAAAAATTTAAAACTCTTTTTTTTCACATTTATTTCTAAAGACACACAGCAAAATCCAACATGGTAGAGCAGGGTTGTAGATACTTCTAAAAAGATGGTAGTGGATCCACAGGCCAAAACCTCCTGCATGTACACAAACCCATCCACCCAACTGGTAAACTACTACTATCCCACACTATAGCCAAACTATGGAACAATCTCCCCACACCACTACGTAATATACCTAACCACAACAATTTCAAATCCATGCTTCTCTCCCATCTCTCCTCCAAATGGGAATGTCCTTCACATGCTCCCACCTAAAACTCCCACACTCCTAACTCCACACCTAAATCATTATTTCTTTGCCTACTTAAACTTAATTCAGAGATCTTGCTCAGAACACATTTTTATAAATCTTTTGCATGCATGCCTCTGGCCTACCTTACTCATATTCTCAAACTTTCATTGTTTGTTTTTCTTATCCATTGTACCCATAATATTGTTTTCCTCTGTAATATTGTTAATTTGTCTCTGTATGTCTGTTTGGGGCTTTTTCCCTCGGGTCTCCACTGAAAAAGGGTAATTCTTACCCAGCTGGACCAACCCGGTTAACAAATGCAAATAAATAAATAAAGTGTATTATTTTTTCTGTAATTCAGAACACCAGTAAAATTCTTAATGTTGTCAGTTAAATCTTTTTTTTTTTTTTTCATTTTCTCAAAACATGCAATACTTTCTCGCTGCCCCCCCAGATATAAGCTTACTACTGTGATGATGTCTACTCAAGTACAGGCTTTAAAATCTCAAGTACCATTTAAGAAATAATCAATCCTCTAACTCCAAGCAGTGTAACTGCCTTACACACACACACACACACACACACACACACACACACACACACACACACACACACACACGCACACACACACACACACACACACACACACACACACACACACACACACACAAACACACACACAAAGCTTTAATTCAGACTTTTGCTCACTGGCAAAAGTATTTATCATGAGGCAATAAAATTATAATTTATACATTTGCACCTGTGTAATGTGTTACTGAGCCTACTATCACTCCCAAATTTATTACTTTGTGTTTTATGTGAAAAATGCCTGATTTGAATGTTAATGAAATGTATATGTAATGCAACCAATGGGTCTGCTTTACTGCTGGAGACCAGCTGGTCACAGACCACAGTCTTGCAACCATGAACTAGTCTGCCAATCAGTCAATCAAATAGGATGCTGCCATAGCTCTCGGCCTCTTAGAACAAGAAAACTGGACTAACCATAAATAAAAGTGGGACAAAGGCCCAGAAATAGGGACAATTTTTAAATATTGCTCTTACAAACTGAAAAAGTTGATAGAATTACAAGTTTTACATTAGCATGACTTTTTCTGAAGGGTATGAAATTTGAAAATTAAATGTCTGTCATTATTTTCTAACTTCAGTCATTAATGATTTGCCACTGATTTGTCAGAAAACTACAATTTTATAAAAAAACAGACCAAACTGAGGCAATAATCTGGACATTTTGTGAAAATCTGTACAGTTGAGAGGTATGGAGGCTGCTCACAAATTGAATTTGATTATATGTTAAGACAAGCCCCAGGATTTAATAAAGTCCATGTAAGTATTGTGTAGAGCCTACACAGATTGTATCTGTGTTCCTGGTCACAGTTCCCCCTCGGCAGCATGTCATGCATATTAATGGTGGTGCTTTGCTTAGGGAGAGCCAAGGAACATGGTTACTGAATCAGTGTATGGAGAGGTGTAGTGCTAATTGTGGCTGCAGAGGAGTATGAGACTCCCTGCAATGTCCTTTGTTTTATATTTATTTTAATTTTTTTCCTTTGTTTTATTTTTATAATTTAAAAAATATATGTCATGTTTGTGTGGTGCTGCATGGAGTGGAGCACAGCAATGCCAAGCTACACTCACATATAAGATAGCAAACACCTGCCAGACATATAATAATAGAAACCAGATGTAATGAATTATTTATTTAAAGGTGTGTTTAAGCATGTCTAAGAATGTTTGCATGGCTCAGCACAGTGCTCAGCACTGCTTATAGGTAACTTAGTGGTATATGTGAAGTTGGCTCAGCGGAGTGATCAGCACTGCTTATAGGTAACTTAGTGGTATATGTGAAGTTATATTCTCACATGAGGTAATTGGCTAGGCTGAAAATGGTCCACAAGGGCAGTTAGCCTAGTACTAATCTATGAACCTATGAACCTAATAATGGATTTCTTAATGTCCTCATAGCTAAATGGGTAAAGTTACAGCTATATGTGCAGAAGATCTGGGGTTTGAATGTGGAAGGGAAAATATGTATTTAATTTTTATATACATGGTATGCATTTGTTATATAACAGATGGTCTCGCTGCGCTCTGCCAAGCTCTGCTCAGCTTTACTGAGACCTGTAAAAAACTGCATAAATATGGTAATGGCTGCCAGTGTTTGTGCCCTACTCAGCTCTGCTAAGCTCCACTAAGACTAAGGTTCTGCAAGTTTTCACGCTTCTCAGCTCAGCTGTGCTAGTTTGCGTGTCACTAAGTGGTGTGGTGCTTTTTTGAATGTTGCCCAATGATGTGTAATGGTGGGAAAACAGCATATATTCAGCCCAGTAAATGGGAATACAGCAGAATCCATTGGAGTTCTATCACTAACAGTGTACTATGACTGGCAGTGGTGAAGTTGCACACTTTTGGGTGCAGAGTTGGGGCACTCTGGAGTCCAGGATCATGGTTGAGCTCCTTGTACAACACCATGCTGACAGGCTGCAGCAGGGCAGTTTTCAGGGCTCAGAGTATAAGGTGGAGGCCTGGGACTGGCTGGCCAGGGAATTCACCAGTGTCACTGGTATCACCCGCACAGGTGAGCAGTGTCATCATGATCATGATGACCTGAAAAGATGGAAGAGGTGACTCTTGGACACCTGGGTCCAAGAAGTGAGGGCAGGGAATGTTCCACAAGTATGTAAGTACTCTTTCCTCTGTTTTACCAATATGCATTCTGGATGTCTGCAAAACTGGTATGCATAATGGTGTGCTTCTCTACCAACAGGTGCAGCTGAGAGGGCTGGCAATGTCAAGTCTCATGCCTGGAGCTTTGGCAGTCTGGTGAGTATGGATGTTTTATGCTAGCTGTAGTGAAATAAGCAAGAAAGAGTAAAGCATCAACTGCAATAAAGTATATACAGTAAAGGTCATAGGTTCATAGGTATGTACTATGCTAATGGCCCCGGATCCTTTACAAGCCTAGCCCATAGAAACGCTCTGGCATTGTGCTGCCCGATGTTAGTTCCTAGTGCCTATATCAAGTAGAGCCACTGGAGTGATCCCCAGGGTGAACTTTCTATTACCCATCCACTCATCAAGATTTCTCTTGAAGAGGGAAAGCGAGTTGCTCTGCTTGATATGTATGGGAAGTCTATTCCAGAGCATGGGCATTCTCTGGCTGAGGAACCTGTCCCTCCAGCATGTTCTGTGGATTGTGGTAATGAGGTGAGGTTTCTGGAGTGCGTTGTGTGGAGGGATTGGGATTTCTTTAGATGTAGCATTTCTAACAGAGCTGG
Organism: Protopterus annectens; assembly: GCF_019279795.1. Taxonomy (NCBI): domain Eukaryota; kingdom Metazoa; phylum Chordata; order Ceratodontiformes; family Protopteridae; genus Protopterus; species Protopterus annectens. The sequence continues at coordinate 1,477,506,224 of NC_056731.1, read as the reverse complement.
GTCAGACATGGCTTTGTAAGTCAAGCAGAGATCGCCTCTATGTAGGTGATATGAGACAGAGAATAGCTGGATTCTTTTGAGTCTGTTTGTGTAGGACATGTGTTTAATGCCTAGGATCCTCTTTGTGAGGTACTTCTGTGGCCTCTCCAGCTGTTGCAGGTGTTTAGTGAGATACATGCCTAATGGGGCATTATACTCAATGATTGGTCTAATGAGGGAAGAGTAGAAAGAGAGAGACAATGACCTCTTTCTTCCTGGATGCAAAACCCTTGGTAATGAGATGTGCCACGTAGATGGACTTTCTGACCACAGTGGCAATGTGGTGGTCAAAGGAGAGTTTGCTGTCAACCTGTGTCCCCAGATCTCCTATAATGTCTTCAGTGTTCAGTGGGCTCCCATTGATGTGGTAATTAGTGGGAACTGAGTTTTTCCCAAAGGGAATGACAACACCTTTTTTGGTGTTAAGCTTATGGCCATGGTTTCGACACCAGTCATTGCGCTCAGTGAGGCCTTTCTGTAGGATGTCTGCATCACTTAGGGAATTAATAATGGCTCCCAGCTTGCAATCGTCTGCAAACGTGGTCAGCCAGAGTCCCTTTGTGTTGGTCTGGACTTCTGAGAAGTAGATGTCAAACAGGAGAGGACCCATGACCGATCCCTGTGGGACTCCACTCGTGACTGGTGGGCAGTCTGAATTGGAGTTTGCTACTTTCACACTGAGCATTCTATCTGTGAGCCAATTTGCAACCCACCTAGTGATATAGGGGTTGATGCCTAGTTTGGTGAGTTTATCAGTAATTCCTGAGTGAGGAATGGTATCAAAGGCCTTGGCCAGATTAGGTTAGGCTGCCTGCACTGCCTTACCTTCATCAACACCCTGGTGACTGACTCAAAGAAGGCAACCAGGTTATGCAGGCATGATCTCCCTTTCACAAAGCCAAACTGTGTGGGGTCCAGAGTTTGGAGATTTCCTATATATTTGTTAATCAAGTCCATGATGATGCGTTCCATAGCTTTACATATCAGACTCATCAGACTAATGACGTGATAATTCCCAGAGTCTGTAGTCACTTACCCTTTATGGAGAGGGATGACTGTAGTAGTGTGCCATTCAATAGGGACAAAGCCTGAGATGAGACTGTGATTGAATAGGGCACACAGATGTGGTGCAAGTTTGCTTTGTAGTTAATGTAGAACACAGCCAGGGATTTTATCGGGTCCCATGGAAGCTGTATTCTTGGCCTTGGACAATGCAGCCTTAACCTGTGCTGCAGTAATGCTGGCTGCCTGGCATTCTTCCGGTATTGTGATTGGTCCTTTGAGGGGGAGCGAGGGGTAAAGTTGGCACTGAATCTGTCAGCCAGTGTGTTGACAATATCTGTTGGCTCAGTATAGGAGGTACCTTTGTGTAGTAACTCAGAGCAAATCTGGGTATTGTCATGGAGGTTCTTAATATAACTATAGAAGGCTTTGTGATTGTTTTTAGTGTCTGTCACAATTCTGCTTTCATAGCTGGCTTTAGAGGATTTGATGAGGGATCTCAACTTTTTCTTGAGGCTAATAAGGGAGTTTTTCCATTCTTGGGATTTCACCTTTTTCTGAAACAGTTTTTTCCTTCTGTTGTAGAATTTATTAATTGCAGGAGACCACCAGATTGGCTTCCTTTTTTTTGGGGGGGGGAGTGTCTTGATTCTATGGGTTATGGCTAGTTTCATGCATTTGTGTACGTATTTGTACAGTGCATTGGTGTATGATTCAGCAGTCATGCAGCTATTTTCCATTGGCATGGGTGCTGTGAAGTTAGCCACCTTTGTTTTTAGGAGTCCAAAGTCAGCTTTGGAGAAGTTTTTCAAGGCAGTTACCTTTGCAGTGGATGTGGGTGCGATGTGGATTTCCATGGTGATTAGTTTATGGATGGATCTGACCAGGGAGGGATTGACTATTGGTGCTGAGCAATGGTCGCCCATGTCAGTAATAACCAGGTCAAGTCTGTAGTGCAATAAATGTGGACTTAGAGTTGTATTGCAATAAATGAATAATGTCAACTGTACTGCAATAAAAACAGAAAACAATACCAATATCTGAATAAGTATATACAATAAAATTTGTAGTGCAAGAAAAGTGGAATTAGAGCTGTAGTGCAATAAATGAATAGTAATAAATATTCTGCGATAAACATAGGAAACAGTACCAATAACTGCATTGAAGTACATACAGTAAAGTTTGTACTGCAAAAAACGTGGAATTGGAGCTATATTCCAAGAAATTAATAATGCCAACTCTACTGCAATAAAAACATGAAACAATGCCAATAACTACATTAAAGCATATACAATAAAGTTTGTAGTGCAATAAATGTAGAATTAGAGCTGTATTGCAATGATTAAATAATGACGACTGTTGTGCAATAAAAACATGAAACAATACCAATAACACCAAGGAAAATGGTATATAGTAGGATTGTGTTGTAACCATTGCTGTAGAGCTGTATCAACTGAGGCAGTAAGGTAAGGAGCTGCAGTCAAGTATAACACTGTAATAGCTATAGAATGCAAAAGTAATGGCTGCAAATTGTATTGGTTAACTCATATAAGTACTGCTCAAATCTGTCTCTAGGCCAGTATTGGTTATATAATGCACTGTCATCCGCATGCATCAGGTAATAAAGGTATATGGGTGAAGTAGCCCACTCCATGAGCTGATTTTGTTTGTTGACTTCACAGATATGATACTGAAATATAGCTTACCTACTATATGTGTTATGCTTGTATTTTATGCATGTGCTTTCTACTGTCACTGCAGTCTAGTATAGCACTGTAGTAGTACTGGTCATATTTTGATTACAGGTGAGTTCTAGGCAAATATCTGTCAATCATCAATCAGCATGGACTCAGTAGTTCAGTTTGTTAAATGCTCTGTATTCAGTTCATTTTATCCACAGTCCAGAGTTCAAATCCAGTGGTATTTAGCAGTAAGTATTACAGTAGCAGTCATGTAATGCTCACTGCTTCTCTCTCCACAGGAACTACAGGTAAATGGGAGAGGTAGCCCATATTATGAGTAAATAATTATGTGTTTAGATGTCACAGAGTGTTAAAAATCATTAGCAAGAATGTCTTCATCAACAATGTTCAGTCAGAAATAAAATGTGTAATCCTGGTATGGCAGTATGCCTAGAGTGTCTGTTAAAAGTTGCTTCAGTCTATTAATACATTCTATGCAGATGTCCCCTGCAGTCACTTGTATTGAGTTTTATTCTCATGCCTGTCAACCAAGGCATGGCAGCTGTTCAGTGTATGTACTGTACACATTCATGTCTCTCAAGTGTCATGATTTCACATTATGTAATTAATAATGCATACTCCGTCTGTCACAAGATTACCATGGAAATGATTACCTAGATTGCAAAGTATCACCAAACCAGACCACAGAACACCTTGGTAGTTATCTAGGTCCACCTGATGTGCAAGTGTTCTGTATAGTTGTGTACCCACAGTTGTTACTGTTTGGCCCATAGTGTCCCATGCAAATAGCTTGAGAGGTATGTACATGCTACATCAGCTATAGGAGACTTGTAGTCCCTGTACACATAAACAAAATGCAGACCTGTAGAGTAGATAGTAGTACTGTTGTAAAAGAAATAACCAGAAATGTTACTAATGGACTGTTTTTCTCTCTCTCTCCCCACCCCTTATCTTCATTTATTTCTTATTGTTATTCAGTCTAGAGAAGAGTTGTGGTATTGTATGAGGAAGTCGGGAGTGGCAGAGAAGTATGTAAGAGTGGTACAGGATATGTACAAGGGTAGTGTGACAGTGGTGAGGACTGCAGTGGGAGTGACAGATCTGTTTAAGGTGGAGGTGGGATTACATCAAGCATCAGCTCTGAGTCCTTTCTTATTTGCAGTGGTGATGGGCAGGTTGACAGATGAGATCAGACAGGAGGCCCAGTGGACTATGATGTTTGCAGATGACATTGTGATCTGTAGTGAGAGTAGGAATCAGGTTGAGGAGACCCTGGAGAGGTGGAAATATGCTCTAGAGAGCAGAGAGAGCAGAGGAATGAAGGTCAGCAGGGCTAAGACAGAATATATGTGTGTAAATGAAAGGGAGGGTAGAGGAATGGTGAGGATGCAGGGAGTAGAGTTGGTAAAGGTGGACGAGTTTAAGTACTTGGGATCAACAGTTCAGAGTAATGGTGAATGTGTAAGAGGGGTGAAGAAGAGAGTACAGGCAGGGTGGAATGGGTGGAGAAGAGTGTCAGGAGTGATTTATGACAGACGGGTACCAGTAAGAGTGAAAGGGAAGGTCTATAAGAGGGTAGTGAGACCAGCTATGTTATATGGGTTGGAGACAGTGGCATTGACAAAAAGGCAGGAGTCAAAGCTGGATGTGGCAGAGTTAAAGATGTTAAGATTTGCACTCGGTGTGACTAGGATAGATAGGATTAGGAATCAGTATATTAGAGGGTCAGCTCATGTTGGACAGTTTGGAGACAAAGCAAGACAGACGAGATTGCATTGGTTTGGACATGTGCTGAGGAGGGATGATGAGTATATTGGGAAAAAGATGCTAAGGATGGAGCTGCCAGGTAAGAGGAAAAGAGGAAGGCCTAAGATAAGGTTTATGGACGTGTTGAGAGAGGACATGCAGGCGGTTGGTGTGACAGAGCAAGATGCAGAGAATAGGAAGAAATGGAAAGAGATGATCCGCTGTGGCAACCCCTAATGGGAAAAGTCGAAAGATGATGATGATTCATTGGTTATGGTTTACTATTAATATATACACAAAGTTGAGGGAAGCTGAAATAAATGAAATATAACCAAACCACAGCTTCAGGGATCAAACCAATAAATATCCAAGTACCAAGTGGTAGAAGACGCTGATGTATAAAACCTTCTTTATTGGCAATATTTCCAAGTTAGCAATGTTTCCAACAAGTAAAGCACGTTTTCATTGCTTAAATGCAACTTCTTCAGACAATCCAAGCATCTAAATGTGTAGTTTAAATACACTGGTGGTTAATCACATGTTGTTCCAATTAACAAGTTAAAGGAAAATGCCTTGAAATACTGTGTGCTTGAACTTATAAACATTTTTAGTCGATTGTTATAAACATATGTCCATGAATTAAAAACATATATTGTTAAAAGCTTTTAAATTGTCGTAAAAATATCTCATAAATGAGACCACGAGAAATGAGATTAACAAAAATAATTTTGGTCTCATTTATGAGATATTTTTACGACAATTTAAAAGTTTTTAACAATATATGTTTTTAATTCATGGACATATGTTTATAACAATCGACTAAAAATGTTTATAAGTTCAAGCACACAGTATTTCAAGGCATTTTCCTTTAACTTGTTAATTGGAACAACATGTGATTAACCACCAGTGTATTTAAACTACACATTTAGATGCTTGGATTGTCTGAAGAAGTTGCATTTAAGCAACGAAAACGTGCTTTACTTGTTGGAAACATTTGCGTTAACTCTTGGAAATATTTGTGCCAATAAAGAAGGTTTTATACATCAGCGTCTTCTACCACTTGGTACTTGGATATTTATTGGTTTGATCCCTGAAGCTGTGGTTTGGTACTATTAATATATGTTGTTACATTAAATGTATTTTGGGACGTGTTTTATTATTGTTTTGTTTTATAATGGTTGTATATTAACATATCTTGTTACATTACTTATTTTGTTGGCATTATGCTGTAACTGCTACTGGCATGCTGTTAACATACTGACTGTTCTGTTATTCATTGTTGTGTTTCACATAATATGCATTGCTACGTAATTGGGTTACATTCAATATTCTGCCATGCTGTTATTACTAACAATGATTTTTTCACAACTAACCTATACTTATTGCTATACCTCCATTACTACAGCACGTCAGGGTAGGCTGGTTCTGGATGATCTGCCTACTTTGCCTCAACCGGCCATAGGACCGTGTTCTAGCATGTGTGGGACCCAGAATGGTGGTGCCCCCTCTGCTGGTTCTGCATCACCTGTGACATTGGATGTGACCATCTCAGGGGAAGGGACCCGGCCTACCCCTGGGAGCAGTGGTGTGGGGGGCATAGTCACCCACGCTGAACTCACAGTCATGGTTTGCAGGATTGTTCATCAGAGCTATGAACTCCACCTACACCAGACTGAGGGCCTGCTGGCCAACCTGGTGGGGCAGCCTCATCCTGGTGCCCAGCATCAAGCACAGCCATCCTCAAGGCATTGAAGAAGTAGTGTCGACAGTCTTATGGGTGGGGACATGAGACACAGTGTTGCCATCTGGAGGCATGTGTGTCTTGGATTCCACAACACCCTCCCCATCCAAGATGTTCACCCACCTCATGTGTCACACACCACCCCTGTCTGCTGTCTTGTCTGTCTTGTCTATCAGCAAATGCATACTCTCCTACCCAACTTACCTCTCTACATGTACCTAAGTCCCTTCCCAAAAATTCCACTCTCACCTTAATTAAAAAGAAAATGGCCACCTGTCCCAAAAAAATATATATATATTGCCCCATACATAGCTCTCCATTTCGCACTTGTGTCCACCGGACACAAATTATTTGGTCCAACTGGCTTGACAATGCAATTATCTGACTGTGGTCTGAGAGTTCAAATTCATCTATAAAATCTGTCAAAGTGCACAGCTGTTGCTGTACAAGAAATGGATAGCTATGGTTCTTTTCTACACACTTCCTGCATATCCCTACCTTCCTTTCACTATGTGTTTCCCCCTGCTTGCCCCATTTCACCACTTTCCTATCTCCCCTTTTTTTCTTTTCCTTGTATTTTTTTAGGGTGGAGTTGCACTTTACACCGCACTGCACAGCTTTGCTTAGTTCTGCTAAATAGGGCTTTAATGAATAAATATGTTGCTGACATTGTTAGACACATGTACAAAATAAACACCTCTTCCATTTTTCTAACCCAAGCCCAATATACCTGCAGCACACTGCATTAACTTGCCATGCCATGCAGATCTTAATTAAAACAGGTGTTTTCATCAAAACATAGTGATTGCCACTTACAGTCATTAGGCATGTTTCAGTAGAGCTGCACACCATGCTGCACCACACAAACTGGAATTAAAAATTAATGGGAAAAATTGGAGTGTACCTTGGACTCTCATGCAATAATATACCACTAGACAGCCAAAGACAGAAAAGTGGATGTAAGTGGGGCCTGTGATAACAGGTAAATATGCCCTTGTAACAGCAACATGTAGAAAGACACCTGCTAAGGCATCAAAGGCAAAGAACATGTTGAGCATGGACCCTGGTGCAAGAAATACTGCCATAGAAATGCATGCACATACTGTTGGATGCAGACAATGTGTGTCACAGCCTGTATGTCTGCACATATGCCTTGCAAGTACACCTGCTGTAGCAGTGACTCAGTTGCTCAGTCTGTTAGATGCCTTGCATGCAGTCTATTTTGCCACACACAGTCCTGGGTTCAAATCCAGTCTTGACCAGTCTTGTGTTGCAGTTCAGTTACATTATTGTGAGACAGCAATTAATGGCTGAGTCATGCAATCTTTACCCACACAGGTTGCTGCTAATTAATGAACTACTACCCAGTTTTGCAAGTCAAAGGCCTGCAGGTGGGGACACACTGCACATATCTGTATAGCATAGTTATTCACACTGTTGCATAACAAATGTACCTTACTCATATGCCTCAATTTGACTGTAAAGGGTACCCTTACCCTAGGTCTGCCATAATGACAGGGCTGACACAGCTGCCACAGTTACATGTAAAGCTTGTTGTCCTCCTAAGTGTTCACACTCACCCCCCTATGTTTTCTAGGGTGCAGCAAAACTGCAACCTATAGCCCACACATCTGTATGTAATGGTAGCTACTACAAACCTACGTTACCTCCCAAACCCCTAGCACAAGGAATCTGGACACAGCCATACTTAATGGGGGAGGTCAAAGGTTCAGAGATTGGGACAGGTTTTACAGTTTGCTCCTACATTGATAGTAAGTTGATACAATAGCATTTATTGCATTAACATGCATATTCAGAGGGGTATGAAGTCTGACACTCAAATGAGTGTATTCCATTACTGACCTCAACCCACAATGTTTGATAGTGAATTGCCAGATGACCACAATGTCATGGGACACTGACCACACGAGGCAGAACTGTGTACATGCTGCAAAAATCTGTACAGTTGGCAGTTATGGTAACGCCTGTCTGTGATGCTGTAGTCTCCACACTTCAGAAATGTCCATCTTAACAGCTAGGAAAGGGTCCCAGGTCTACATGAAGGCCTTATATATTGCACTGTGGTGGCATGTCATTGGCTAATGAAAGTGCAATTGTCTGTTATTCTAAAAGTATATTAGTTCTGGGTTAAGAACTTGGGTTTCAGGCCAGTTATTTTACATTAAGAAGGTTTGTGGTCTGCACTCTTGTGGGAGGAGAGGCTAGATTCTGCCCTTCTGAGCTGGGAATTTCTGGTTAAAGGCTTATTGCGCATTCTTACTTGAACTGTTTCTTTCTGAAATCAGTACACCTTGTTTGCTGTAGCATAGACTAGATTCAGTCCGGCTGGATCTAGCTTTGTTTATATAACTTGTGCACTGATACAGGCCGTCTTTTATGGAGAAGGTTTCTGTGTACCCGAGTGGCAGGACTGTGCAGTTAGAACTTGTCTGATTGAAGACTGCTGGAACAGGGCTCAGTTTTAAGCTTTTTAACTGGTTAATTGGGTAAAGTGTTGTTTTGATTGCATCTGCTCTATTTTCTGGAAAAAATATATATACTTGTTTCTCACCTTTCTGAACTAGTATAGTCCAGTTTTCATGTTATTGCTGAATCCAGGGCTGTGTTACAAGTTTCTGTGTTGCCATACCTTACTTGGATAGAAGGAAGTTTCTCTGTTCACCTGTGAGAGATGGGAGGTTTGAGCAGGCTATCTGTCCCTGAAGGAGTGGTTTCAGCCCAGAAGTTAGTAGTTTGTTGGCCTTTTTAGGCTAATTTTCATTGTATCTGCTCTATTTTCTGAAAAAAAAATTATATACGTTTCCCGCCTTTCTGAACTAGTATAGTCCAGTTTTCAGGTTATTGCTGAATCCAGGGCAGTGTTACAAGTTACTGTGCTGCCATTACCTTACTTGGATAGAAGGAAGTTTCTCTGTTCACATGTGAGAGAGGGGAGCTTTGAGCAGCCTATCTGTCCCTGGAGGAGTGGTTTCAGCCCAGAAGTTAGTAGTTTATTGACCATTTTGGACTAATTTCTATCTCTTTCACTTCCCTGCTATAAAAACCTAATTTGCTCAGTTTTTACGCTTGTATTCCGCTCAGCAAGTGCCTTCCAGGTGTACTGCAGAGTCTACAGCAGCAGAGAGACAAAAGAGTGACTTTGGAGTGATTGTATCACTTTTCTGCTTTTCTTGCTGTCTTAACTAATTCCACCTAAAACGCCAGTTTTTTTAGCGAATCAGTGATTTAAAAAGTTTGTTATTGTATACAACTCCACACAGCTCCTCGTGGTGTCTTGCAGAGAGATACAGGCAACAGAGAAACCCAAGAGAGACTTTTCCAGATTTAAGTATTTTTTCTCTGTTTTTTTGCTCTGACTGCCTTTTCCCACCTAAAAAGCGGATTTCTAACTGATCTGTTATTTAAAAAGTTTAAATTGAATTTGCCTTCTGCTTTTTACAGTTTTTGCACTTGATTTAAGTTGTTTTTGTATTGTATAACTGTTGTGGGCTACACACTAAAGTGTGCTAGCCTGTTTATAGCATTTACAGTGTTTTCTGTGTGTTTTTCTGCTGTTTCCTGAAAAAAACAAAAAAAAAAAAAAAAAAAAAATTCTCTTTTCCTGCCTTTGCTGAACTAGATTAGTCCAGATTTCAGGTTTTGCTGAATTCAGGACTGTGGTATAGTTTCCTGTGTTGCCCATATCCTTACTTGGATAGGAGGAAGCTTCTCTGTTCACCAGTGAGAGTGGGGAGCTTTGAGCAGCCTATCTGTCCCTGGAAGAGTGGTCTCAGCCCTGAAACTAGTAGCTTATTGGCCGTTTTGGGACAATTCCTATCTCTTTCAGTTTTTCTACTTTAAAACCCACATTTGCGCAGTTTTGCGCCAGTATACAACTCCACACAGCTCCTTGTGGTGTCCTGCAGAGTGATACAGGCAACAGAGAGACCCAAGAGAGACTTTTTCAGATTTAAGTATTTTTTCTTTGTTTTTTTGCTCCGACTGCCTTTTCCCACCTAAAAAGCAAATTTCTAACTGATCTGTTCTTTAAAAAGTTTAAATTGCATTTGCCTTCTGCTTTTTACAGTTTTTGCACTTGTTTTATATCAACTTAAGTTGTTTTTGTACTGTATAACTGATGTAGGCTGCACACTAAAGTGCGCTAGCCTGTTTATAGCATTTACAGTGTTTTCTGTGTGTTTTTCTACTGTTTCCTGAAAAAAAACACCAAAAAAAACAAAAAAAAAAATCTCTTTTCCTGCCTTTGCTGAAATAGATTAGCCCAGATTTCAGGTTTTGATTAATTCCGGACTGTGGTATAGTTTCCTGTGTTGCCCATATCCTTACTTGGATAGAAGGAAGCTTCTCTGTTCACCAGTGAGAGTGGGGTGCTTTGAGCAGCCTATCTGTCCCTGGGGGGAGTGTTCTTAGCCCTGAAACTAATAGCTTATTGGCCGTTTTGGGTCAATTCCTATCTCTTTCATGTTTCCCTGCTTTAAAACCCACATTTGTGTGGTTTTGCACGATTTTGCGCATAGCGTAGCATCGGGCAGCGCCGCTTAAACAGGTTTAAACTATTCCCGGCTCCACAAAGTCTGCTCTTCACTTTTTCCCTTAGCACTGTTCTAAATCTCAAAGTAAGCACTCTATTTTCATTCTAAAGCCCTGCAGTTGCTCGTATAAGTAATCTTATAAGTAAGCACTAATAAACTAAATCACTACACCCTCTTATACACCCTTTAAGGACTTGGCTCCCTATTGGTCCTTTTTGATCAGTCAAAAAGTAGTTTCTTATACTATTCTGGCATGTCCAAAAGTCAGTTTCGGGTTTACTCTCCAGTCCAGCTGGTGAATCTGGGAATCTTGAGGCAATGTTACAACTGCCTTATGTACACAGACCACCCTCTCCTCCTCCCAACAAGCTCAAATATATGTGAGAGATGCAACTATATAGCCAAACTGGAGGCTGAGCTCTCTCAACCCAGTACTGCCACAGTCAGCCAGGATGAGAAGGTAACCACACACACCACAAATCCAGTCTCACATAGGCCTATTGCAACAGCAAACCAAACACATAAACACACACAAACATACTCGGAGGCTCTAAATAAAAATCTGCCCAAGCAGCAGAGACCTCCAAAGCAGACATCCAAGCAACCGCTACCCCACAATAATACCCACGTATCACATAGTCTACAAAGTCAGTGTGCCACACAGTCACAGCCCTTAAGGCTAAACAACACACCTAATACACTTGTAATAGGTGACTCTATTGTCAGACACACTGAGAAGGAGAAGGTCACTGTAAGCTGCCTGTCGGGTGCCAGGATCCGCCACATAACACAAGCACTCAGGTCACTCCAAATCAAGTACAAATATGACTCCATCATTGTCCATGCTGGTGTGAATGACCTGAGACCTACCTCCCTGGTCTAAATAAAAAGAGACATAGAGGAGCTCTCTGATCAAGTAGCCCAGACCGGTATGACCCTGACCTTGAGTAGCATCTTACCCTCACCAAGAATGATGCCACAGTATAAAGACAAAATTATCAATTTTAACAATTGGCTAAAGTATTGGTGTCATTCAAAGGGGATCCAGTGTCTGTCAGCCTGGGATGACATGCTCGACAAGCCATGTTGCTTCACTAGGGATGGCTTGCACCTGTCACCCCTAGGCTTTCGAATATTGGCTAAGGCTCTTGCCACCCGCATAGTGCCTTTTTTAGGCAAGGCTCAAAAGACAAACCCACCTCCATAGACAACACAAGGAAAAAGAAACTAAGGGTAATGCTGCTCAACGCCAGAAGTCTAAACCTCAAGATGCATGCACTCGAGGCTCTTCTCAGTATGGAGAATATTGATATCTGTGCAGTAGCAGAAACTTGGTTCAAGGCTCCTGAGAGAACCCCAGCACTACCAGGTTATACCTCATACCATGTTTTTCAGTCCCAAAACTCGGACCAAACCACAAAAGGAGGGGGAGTATCCATATTCATCAAAGATACCCACACCTCCAGGTTAGTGGCACTGCACGAAGCATTGGAGACCATCCATGTGCAACTAACAGTGGGGAAAACTGCCTTTCAGTTTGCAGCCTGCTACAGACCACCCTCCCAAACTCAGGAACCCCATTCAGCTTTCCTGAGAACACTGGAGAATATGAAGGTCTCTCCAAACGCCATCATATTGGGTGACTTCAACTACCAAAACATAGACTGGGAGCACTACTCAAGCCCCAACACCCTCGCCCAATGGTTCCTAGAATTTATAAACTCAAATGCTATGGAACAACTGGTCACCACTCCCACAAGAGGGGAAAACATATTGGACCTGATCATCACCAACATGGGGACTCTATGTTCCATACCAGAGGTATACCCCTCATTGGTAAGATCTGACCATAAATTAATCTCACTGGACATTCATATCCCATCCCCACTCCCAGCCAAGGAAACCACGGTGAAGATCTTCTCAAAAGAAAACTTTACACTTCTCAAAACCGAGGTGGAATCCTTCAAAGCCCCCAGGCCAGTGGAAAATATGGCCCAAACCACAGAATCCTTTACAAACGCATTCTATGGACACCTACAGGAATGCATGGATCATGCTATCCCAAATAAAACCAAGACTCACTCCTCCAAAGGCAGGAGACCTGTCTGGTGAACTCCAGCCATAAATAAGCTATACAACAGAAGGAGGAAACTACTACATGATAGAGCAAAATCCCAAAAAGGGAAGGCATCTCTGATCAGTACTAGCAAGAAACTACGATCCCTCATAAAATTATCTAAGGCCAGCTTCGAAATAAAAATTGCACAAGACGCTAAAGATAATCACAAGGCCTTCTTTAGTTATGTCAGGAACCTGAGTGGCAACTCCCAGATATGCTCTGAGTTAGTGCAAAATGGCAAAAAATACACTGAACCCACAGACATAACCAACATCCTGGCAGACAGGTACAGTGCAAACTTCTCCCCCCCTTCCCCCCAAAAAGAGCAAATGTCTGTCCCAACAGAGTGTAGCCTCTCTGATATCACAGATGCACAGGTGAGAGCTGCCCTCTCCAAAGCAAAAAACACAGCATCAATGGGACCGGACGGTGTCTCGGGCTGCATCTTACACGAGCTCCAAGAAGAACTGAACCCTCACATAAAGACACTGTTCAGTCTCAGCCTTACTACTGGACATGTACCCAAGGAATGGCGTACAGCAACAGTGGTCCCACTCCACAAAGGTGGTTCCACAATGGACCCCGGAAACTTTTGCCTTATAAGGCTGACTAGGCTGGTCTGCAGAGCTATGGAGCGTATCATCATGGAACTCATAAACAAAGACATTGGGAACCTCCAAACACTGGATCCTACCCAATTCGACTTTGTTAAGGGCAGATCTTGCCTCTTGAACCTGGTCGACATCTTTGAAACAGTCACCAAGGCCATAGATGAAGGGAATGTAGTCCACACAGCCTACCTGGACCTCACAAAAGCCTTCGACACAATACCCCACTCGGGCATCATAAATAAGCTCACCAGCTTAAATATCAACCCCTATGTCACAAGATGGGTTGCAAACTGACTCAGGGATAGAACCCACATGGTCAGAATTGCAGGTGCCATGTCAGACTCTAAAGCATTTACAAGTGGCGTCCCACAAGGCTCAGTCCTGGAACCTCTCTTGTTTGGTATATATTTCTCTGAGGTACAGGCTAACATGGGAGGACTATGGCTGACCAAGTTCGCAGATGACTAAAAACTGGGTGCCATAATCGACTCGCCGACTGACACAAGCATCCAACAAAAGGGTCTCACAGAGATGGATAACTGGTGCCAGAGCCATGGCCTAAAGCTAAATACCAAAAAGTGCATAGTCATCGCCTTTGGGAAAAACAAAGTGCCCACAAATTACCACATAGGTGGTAATCCATTAAGTACGGAAGAAGTAATTAGGGATTTGGGGTCCCAAGTAGATAGCAATTTCTCCTTTGACAATCACGTTGCCAAAGTGGTTAGAAAGACCTTCTATATAGCCCACCTTATCATGAAAGAGTTCACATCTAGTTCAAGAGAGGTCATTGTGCCCCTCTACTCATCACTCATCATGCCCATAATTGAATACAATGCTCCATTTGGGATGTACCTTACCCGACACCTGCAGCAACTGGAAAGACCCCAAAAGTACCTCACCAAGAGGATCAAGGGACTCAAACAGATGCCCTACGCAGTTAGGCAAAAGAAACTACAGCTCTACTCAGTTGCTTACCACCTACTCAGAGGCGATCTGTGCCTGACGTATAAAGCCATGTCCAAACCAGAATTAATGGACATGCTCCACCTCAGGAAATCCAAATCCCTTAGAGCTACATGTTCCAGGGACTTAAACCTCAGCACAGAAATAAATAGGACATGCTGCAGGGACAGATTCATATCCCAGAGGCTCCCCTCACTCTGGAACAAAATCCCAATCCATGTTAGGCAGAGCCCCTCAATGACCCTCTTCAAGAGAAATCTTGACGAGTGGTTGGGAGATTGTAGGTTTACCTCTGGGATCTCTTCTGTGTCCCTACTAGACAGAGGCACAGTAAACTAACCTTAAAAGGGCTATCTTCTGTGACCTACTATACAGAGGCACAGTCAACTAATCTAAAAGGGTGGTGAAAGCCAAACACACTCTGGCTAGGCTTATACATGCCCTAGGGCAGATAGCCTAGTATCATCCTATGAACCTATCAACCTATGAGCCTATGAATTACCATATCAGAGCCACAGATTGGTGCAGAGGGAATTACCTGCTAATGAGTAGTACCTTAAATAGGCAAGCAGCTGGTTACGGGGAGAAAGGCTGTACGAGACCTACATCACATAGATAGTGTATTTTCAAAAGATTACCAGAAGCAAATTTCAACAAAGAAGTACTGCACTCAACCAGATATGTAATTGATTTCTCCATATAACAGTATACAGATGGGAGGATGGAGGTATGGTGAAGAGAGCTCACATCAGTAAGCCTGTCTTAGATCTATGGTAATGACATGTCATTGACACTCAGCTGTCCTACACCTACAGGCATATCTCTCAAATGTCCCTGATTTCCACTCACATCTTAGCTCTGTCCCTCTTATTCCCTCCAACAATGGTTGTCTGTTGTGGAGAAGCTAGTGAATGACACATAAAACATAGTGACAATAAGTGAGGGTGTATACTCCTGTAACGTCAGATGATGTGCACTAATTCACCTCCTCTCATTCTGTCAATGTCTCAAATAAATGGTTCTAACATTTTAAAAGTGTCCCTAATTGTTCCTGATGTACTCTGGCTAAGTCCATGATCCTGTTTACGTTGTTCTCTGTCTGGTTGAGGGCTATGTCTAACATAGCTGTCAACCTGTTACAGCAATATATCTGACAAAAGCCATAATTAATGGAGGAACAAAGGCCCAAAATTAGGGACACTGTAACTATTGCTTGTACAAAGTAAGAAAGTGAACAGAATAACAGATATTACGGTAGCATAACTGTGTTATGAAGGGTATAATGCCTTAAACTCAGATGTCTGTCTTTATTTTCTGACATCAACCATTAATGATCGGCCAACCTTTTGTCAGAAATCCACAATGCTATGTGAAAAATTACCAAAACTATGAGGCAAACATCTTGACAGTCTGCAAACATCTATATAGTTGAGAGGTATGATGCCTACAGGGTAACATATACTAGAGCAGGTTTGCATTGTTTTCTGTCATTTTGGTGTACTCATGTTGCTGGACTGTCCCCATATAGTGGTTGTAGTAGCACATTGCTATTTGTCTGGCAGTGGCTGTATCACATATTAGTGAGAGTTTGCCCACAGGAGACACACCACAGTAGACTGCAGTACCAGGTGTAAGAACATAAGCAGAATCTGTCATGGCACACAGAGACATAGCTCAGTATTAGTACTATCTTGCTGGTATCCACACACATAGTGTGTTGCTAGATTGTGAGGTATGACGTGTGAGGGAGCAGTGAATAGTGTAGGCCATTATGGGTGTGCTGGATCTGTACATAGTGGATGACCAGTTTTCTGGTCCTGTAAAGTGTTCCCCTTTTGTTGTCTTTCCGGAACCATGTACCACAGAAGATTTGCCCCCTTCTGAGATTCAGAGAATGACATAATAGTGGATAGACTGAGACAGTACCACCAGATCTTGTTCAGTGGGAGGCATAATCATGAACAGTGGGCAGCATTGTGGGCAGACCTTGTGCGGGATGTCAATCAGATTGGTCAACAGGACAGGACCTATGAGCGGGTCAGGCAAAAGTCCACAAACATGCTGAATACTGCACGACAAAGGGCAGCTGATGTTGCCAGGGATCATGTCACCACTGGTGGAGGTCTTGCGATGGAACAACCACTCTTGGCCAAAAAGGAATTCCTGGTGAACCTAGGAACACATGATAGTTCCCAGGCATCCATTACACCATACATCATGGAGGTGGGTGCCACAGTGTCCACAGCAGAGATGTGTCCAGGAAAGCATACTGTGTTCACCAGTGTAATATTGTATCAGGCATTGTGGCAGGCTTTACATACCTGTACAAGGGTGTTAGGTCTATCTGCATTGGAGGGGGGAGTTGGGGTTCATGCTCAGTTGTGCACACATTCTCAGAATGCCAGCAATACAGCTAGTATTACAGTACCTACTGTACATGTGGATATATGCACATATTACCATGTAGTCCTGCAACATTTGGTGGTGCTGACAATAACTCTCCCTCACCTTTTCATAGGTCTATCACGTGTGTCCCAAGTCAATGGTCCTGTACCTGGTAAGTATGATACTGTTTTTTATGGATCATATATACCTTATGAAAGTTAACAGCTGCCATATTTCCCTATGTACAAATGCGATATTTAGCCAGAGTAGAATATTTGTATGTTACATTGTGGAACAGTTAACTATAGTTCATAGACTGGGTAATCACCGGTGTGCATTTGAATGATCATTGACACATTTTCACTTATAGTTATGAGCAGCTACACAGCCTGGTATACATGAGGCAGTTACTCCCAGTGCCTGTTCTAACACAAAAGGAAGATGGTACATGCCTGAGGCAGTGAAACTGGTACTGGCATATCATTCTCAAGATTGGTGTACTGGGTTTTATGTGCAGTTCTATCACATATAGTATCATATTGCATACCTTACATGCAGATTCTACTGGCAAATTTAACTGGATGTGGCTGAAGTACATGCTATAAAAGGCTTGACTTGTCTGTGTGTGTTAGTGTGAGGTTGTCTGTTGTTCATGGGAGTAGAGATGAGAAGATATGAGACTGGTAATGCAGTTGTGGATCCTCATTTGTATGAGTCTGTATGGTTTACCATACATAAAAATGCAGGTAGTAATGCATTGCTTTTGTCTTGCTTTTCACAGGTGACTGGGGGATTGGAGTCTGTCCCCCACACATCCTAATGTCAGTGTCTGATCGGACACTGATGATGATGGTGCCCATAGTGATGCACAGGTGGGGTTGTTGGGAGCTGAATCTGTCCCAAAGGTTGACATCCCTCTTCTGCCCCCATTGCCAGTGCACACAGTCAGTATGCCCACACATATGCAGTCCCCAGAGGTCAAAGATATTGGACAGTGAGAGGGTGGTGACATTGAACAGGGAAGTGTGGCAACGCTGGCAGCACTGAGTGTAGACAATGTCCATAGCCAGAGAGCTGGCGAGGTCCCACATAGGCAGATTGACAAGGGTCCTCATAGCAGTACTGCTGTCCATCCACTACTTGTGTCACATCATGGGTTACTTGGTGCATGTTTTGGGCCATCATGGGCGCACAAGCATGTTCTGAACACAACACCAGACAGATGCTTAGAGTTATGAATGCAGCACAGTGTGACAACTGTGACTGCCTCCACCATATTGGGGACACCCTGGACTGATTCACTGATGCAGTGGATAGACGGTGGGCTGAGACAGTGTCTATTTTGGACAGCACATTGTCTCTGCTGGACTATCTGGTTGGAGTTGGACATCAGACATGTGGACATAGGTCAGCAACACCATCTGCTAAGTGTCCGTGTGGCCATGCACAGTCACACTCCTGTAGAGGCACTACCTCCAGCGCTATGGAGGGAAGTGTGTTGTCCACACCACAACATGGCAGGCCATGGGCACATGGTCCTGGGTGATCACGTGGGGAACATAGCCCCAGCAGACAGCAGTCACCATCAGGTACTAGCACCACATCTGACCTTGGGCATGGTGGTGCCAGTACTACTCCTGGCAGAGCCACTTTTCATGTTCATTGCTGGAGACAGTAAACTAACCACTCTACCATATACAGTCCACAGCTGTCCAACATATACAAGTGTAGGGCTAGCACTGGGATTGACTGTGTGCACGTACATACTCAAATAGCACTGCACCACTGTCACATGCAGGTCACTAGCAGGCACACACAGCACCTCTCCATGGCCTTTCTAACCAAGACCCCTTCCTGACCCACACATGCTGTGTGCTGTGCCTGTAGTGACCTGTGGTTACAGTGGTGCAGTGCTAAGTGAGTGTGTATGCACACAGTCAATGCCAGCAGTCAATCCCACACTTGTATATGCTGCTGGACAGACAGCTGTTGGTGGTGGTGAGTGGGGTTAGTAGTTTACTGCTCATGAATGAAAAGTGGCTCTGCTGCCAGGTACTGCACACCTGTTTCCACAGTACATCACTTCTCTGAAATTGTCCAAGGCATTCCCCAGCTGTGTTCTGTACTTATGTGACTGAGGTACATAATGTAACACTATACACACACAGACAGTCAGTCTGCATACCTCTCACTGTACATGTTTTTGTAGAATGTCCAGCATTTCTCTCCATAAGTCTAGTCTGTTTCTCATACAACTGTGGTGCTCTTGTAAAATATTGTATAATGCAGTCACTGAACTGTACTAACTACTGACACATTTAAGTAATGGCCACTACATCCTGCAGCTATTCTGTTCTGTTGCAACCTGCTGTTATGCTAGTCACCTTCTAGGTTCATTCATTGAATAAGGGGACCCATTTGTATACAGGGCATACTATTGGATTATACAGCACATACTCCCAAATTGTTGTGGGTTGTCCCTCTTCCCAAGTACCCCACCAGTCCCCCTTCCACCCCTTGTGTACATGTGGCAGGTTCATACATATGTCATCATATTACATATTTACTTACAACTGGTAAATGGTGCTTATGGTGAATGAAACAAATGACTGACTTGACAGTTGTGTAGTTGGGGGCTTGGGGCTGACTCTGTGTGCTGAGCCATATGCACATTAGTGCAGGTTTTGGTTAGGTGCTGGTTTTCAGCTCATTTTACATTTTTACTATGAGTATATGCATTCAGTTTAGGTCAGGTCAGTTTCTAGTGGCATTGTGGTATGCATTGTCTGTGCTGCCAAGGCTAGGACATACTGGGCATGTTTATGTCTGCCTACAGGGATATCCTCTTCCATTTGCTAATCCTGCTGTTTGGATCATATTGTGTAGCATGGCACATATGACATTGATGAACATCACCGCACATGTGGCTGTAGAGTATCTTGGCAACCATATATATATCAACTGGCCACTGATATAACTCTGAACCAACCACACATGCGTGTCTCATGGTTTTTGTGTGTGTGCCTCATTGCGTAGCATTCTTCCATGTGTGTGTGCATTTAATGGGACTCCATATCCATGGTTCAGCGCATAGCCAGAATCCCCAGTAAATGGGCCAGCACACATAATGTCCTGGGCATCCTGGGCATTTGGCAGTTGATGATGGAGACCTTGCAGTTGATGTGATGTAGATTCTCCTCACCCCCTGGTGCCTTGATATGTGACTGTGAGTGCAATCTAGTTACCCAGGTACTCAGGGGTAGTGTAGTGTGCTACGTGGTAGCAGTGCTGCATACTACTGACCCTTCCATCAGGGGTGTGGGGAAAATAAATGTGCTCACTGGCATATGGTAGCATAGCATCCAGGAACTGGTGGTGGTTTCCACCATTGTCCATACATTCCACCATTGTAGATACTCCACACAGGGCCTTATAATACATTACTGTCACATACTAACACATTTGGTTTTTATACTCTTTTTAATTTAATTTTATTTTATTTTCATAACAGCATGTCCATGCACTGTGGCAAACAGCAAACAATTAAAAAAATAAAAAAATTATAATTTTTTTCCCATTTGGTTTTATGGTTTTACACGTTTGAATGGATTAACACACACTGTTCCTGCTTGTATGCTATTTCTATCCCTCAAACTACACTTTTGCAGTCCCTGTGGTATTTTTAAAATCCTGTACATGGAATATTTCCATGTACAAACATTTACCTAGCATTAGTATTCTTTGATTTTGCACATAGTATTCACTCTTTGAAGCTATACCTTATGTAAATAACTCTGTTTGGAAGCTCATGCATTCTGATTGGCTTTTGATCTTGGTTGTTACTGAAAAAAATGTTGAGTTTGATTCATTCTATTCACATGGTCAACAAAAGTATAAATATGAGCAATCATGAAAAGGAATGACTCCAGATAATATTTGGCAGTCTATTTGCCATAAATTTTGTAGGTTCTGGTGCAAAGATGAAATGGTTATTAATGGTGTTAGTCAGTAGAATGACATACTTTTGTCTGTGTTAAAGATGGAGGTCAAAATGCTTTTATGTTGAACACATAGGAAGCAGTCTGGAGGAAGCATATATAGTATAAGGACATTAACCATTGTTGTAGAAAATAACAAAACCAATGCAATAACATTTAATGAAGATTATTGTAAACTACTCATGAATAGCAAGATTTTAACTGAAGTGTTGTATTGGTGTTATAATTTATAAGGATGCTACGGTGTTGTTTGCATACATACAGGCAATCAAAGTAGCTTAGGACAGATGGGAGATACTGGGCTTTTGAAGGGTATTAAGTCAACATCACGTATTACTAAAGACAGCTACAGAAGAATTCCAGATGAACTGAACAGAGGCCATTGAGTTGAGAATTAACATCTTAATGTAAATTCATAATATAACATTATTTTAATAAGACAACAGTAAAGTTGTTATACTCTGTGTATGAGTTACATGAACAGTGATGTAACACAACAAGCAAATAATTAATCTATACGCTATCAGGAAGTTTTTAAACCAGAGAAATGATGAGGATATTCTAAACAAATACTTATCCTAGCTAGTACTGATTATTGCTAATTGGTCACAAATCATTAGGGCCACAGTCAGGGCTTCTTTCCTCTGTGCCATAGAGACAGGAGTCCCTCAGCCTTTTTGGCCAAGCAGAAAGAAGATTTTTGTTTATTGCAAATTTTTGCTGCTAATCTTGAGTGCTATATCTAGAAACGCATTACTTAAGCAGCTAGAGACATTTATAGGACATAAAGTTAGACTGTTTACATGTTAAGTTAGCTATTGCAGTTATTATTTTATACAGTAGTATGCAAAATACGTAAACGTGGCAGACAAAATAGGTAATCTATACTTCAGAAAACTTAATTTACCTTTAAAAACATGTACTTGAAGCTAAAAATACAACTACGATGGAAACAATAAAATGGATAATCACAAGCAGCAACTCCCAGACAACAGAAGAAGAAAAATGGAAGTTATTACTTTAAAAAAAAAAACACTAGAGGCAACAAGTGAAAGCTGCATTATAATAATAAAGTTGAAAAACTTGTTTCAGCAAAAGTCACTGATACACACACACACACACACACACACACACACACACACACACACACACACACACAAACACACACACACAGACACACACACACACACACACAAAACCACACGCACATATGGGTGGGGGGCTGGTGTGTATGTGTGTAATGTATGCATTATGCATGTCTGTGTGCGTGTCTGTGCATGCATACAAAGAAAACAAGTCAATACAGAGTCCATACAGCAGAAGTTGCTAACAGTCAAGACTGAAAATTCGAAATAAAGATATGCTCACTGAAGCCTCTGAAATATCTAGAAATTTAGGTAGGCATCTCTTGGCATCAGCAAGGAGCAAAGCAGCAGGATGCAGGACTAAAATACTAATATAACAAATCACCTGAATGCTTGCCAAGAATAGTACATAGACACCTGAGGTGGAAGTCTCTACAAGGAAAATTTGTTGACAGCGTAATGGAAACATAAACAGCAGGATATTAGTTCACAGCACTGCAAAGAAGATTGCAGCATGACAAGTAAAATTAGAGTGAAGTTTCTTGTTGATAAACTGTCTTTCTCTTTCTGTATATGTTTATTCATTTTGATGTTTTGTAATCAACCAGCAAACCAGCTGAGAAGCTTGATGTGAACACAGCTGCAAAACTCTGTATTTAAACCACAAAAAGCATTATATTAGCAAATGATAGCATTGCCAAGGCAAAATATGTTTAGAAGTCCCTGAATGAATTATGCCTTACACATATGTGTCCTGTAAGTGATTGTTAAATGAGTCAGAAATAGCAAAAGAAAAAAAAAGCATGCCTGCATATTAAACCAGATAGTGGGAGAGCTATGAAAAACATAGATGCTAAAAGGATACAGGTTAACAAGGTAGAATAAGTACAACTGTTGTTCATCTTCCAACTAGCTGCAAAGGATGTGTTTCATCTACAGTTATGTTTTACACTTGTTTATATTCAAACATAACATCACATATTTTACTGTTTATTTTCAAACCGAGTCTATGCATTTATACAATGCAATACATAAATAAATTAGAGAACCACAAAAGAAGAAAATGTGGTAAGTAAAATGTACTTTAGTGGACAGTTTATGGCTGAATCTCAATGTTTATGAGAAAATTTGTACAATTAGTGTCTCACCTTGGCACTGTATCAATGAAATCTTAACTCTGGGCAATGATGACAATGATGTATGTTTGTATATATATATAAATATATATATATATATATATATATATATATATATATATATATATATATATATATATGGATGTATGTTGATCCATCAAAATTACGTTTCATCGAAACATAAACCGTCAAACTCACTTTCGCGAAAGTGCACTTTGTCAAAAATGCACTTTTGCAAAACACAAAATAAAGGAAAAAAAACAAGCACTAAAAAAATTAAAAAAATAAAAAAAAAACACTAAATCACATTTATACAGGGGGCAAGCCCCCCTGCACATCCCACATGGGGTGCTGAACCCCCCTGTGCCCTACTTAAATATACTAACTCCGAGATCGCACTATAGTGGGGAAAAGGATATATTCCCTTATCCGCACTGTAATGCGATTCGGCAAATTGGCTTTCACGAAAGTGCACACGGAAGTGGGCTCGGCCTTCTGTTTGTCGATGAAGTGTATTTTCAACAAACAGAAGGATATATATATATATATATATATATATATATATATATATATATATATATATATATATGTTTATAGCTATATAGCTATAAATATAGATACAGCTATAAAATTGCATCATGAACATAAAAAGCTCAAAGCATCTGGAGCGTTTCTCCCCGGGCCTCCACTGAAAACAGGCTCTGTGAAACCTAGTCTGACATTCCCGGTCAACAAATGTTAAATAAATAAATAAATAAAAATAATAAAATGAAAAACTAGTGATCATTTTAGAGTGAATCTAAAACGATCAAAAACTGGACAAACTAAAACTATTTTTTTGCATGGGTCAAGCCCCCCTTGACCACCTACACCCCCTTCTAATTATTTGTACCAACTCTAAGATTGCACAAAGTGAGGTAAGGGCAAATTCCCTCAACAGCTCTGCAACATGATCTCATACAAAACGTTGCCGAAAAAATGACCATTAAAAAGAATGTTCACTTATATGAGCATTCACATTGTTTGCATCAGTAAAGTGTTCACTCATGAATATTCCATTTTGTAAACTGTAACCATGTCTCTATATTTATCTATATATATATATATATATATATATATATATATATATATATATATATATATATATATATATGTGTGTGTGTGTGTGTGTGTGTGTGTAGGTGTGCATGTTTGTGCATGTTTTGCGGTGTTGGGCACGCTCACTCATGTCCAACCACACAGAGTTTAAACTGGACAGTTTTATCTATTATGAATTAAGGCATATATGATACACCCTGGGTACACACATGCTTAGGCAGGTAGTACAAAAAGACCCTGAGTGAGGCAACATGTTATCCTCTGTGGTATATAGAACTAATCCCTGTAAAACAAGAGTCACGAAAACATGGCACCACAGAAAGAAAGCTTGCATCTGTGACAGCAGCAAATTTGATATCGAATAACAAAATAATCCTTCTGAGCATCTGTTTTCATATGATAGGGGTTGTACAAACATGAGTAGCAGTAGGCTATCTCACTAACACCTTAGGGAGCTGTTTTTGCTGCACGTACTCTATGACTACAACCTTATATTCACTCATGTCATTATATACATTCACCTGGCATATCAGGTTGCATTACTGAAATGAGATGTGCACTATAAAGGAAATCATTAACTGTCCCTTTTCCTTACCTACTTGGTTCCCCTAATCCAAAGCTCAAAGTTCAATCTGATAAGACAATTGGGGATGTCAGGATAACAGGCAAAACTCTGCTGACATAGTACCTTGAAAGAATTAGCTGCAGACTCCTTTGTACAAATTACACTCTAGTGGTTCACTCCATTAAAAATTCTTAGCAAATCCAAAAACAGAAAAAAAAACTCTCTATGCACATGATTCCTGAAAGCTATAGCTAACAGTCATATGAAGATTTAATAAAGGAGCCAGACTACATGTATTTTTCTCAGTCTGTATGTTAATTATATTTTAATAAAACAGCTAGTAAAGAAAAAAAAACATCATCAGAGAGCACAGCAAGTCAATGATATTTCATCCATTATAAAACAGAATGCTGTTTTCAGAAATAATGCTAAACCAATAATCTGCATTCAAACTGGAACCTTAGTTTGAGAGACAGCCTTACAGAACTAGCTGCAAATATATAGAGCTGAGTATATATTTCTGTATTATTCTGTATTATAGAGCTAAATTGTTTGCTTAGATATCTGTTGTCTTACTGCTCTGCAAATATATAGAGAACAGTATATATTTTTTGGCCTTATAATTTGCACATTCCTCACATCTGTGTTGAAACTGTTTTTCCCCACCCCCCCTCATTTCCTGCCTTGTCTTCAGCTATATAATTGAACTAGTGTTGTGTGTCCTATTAATCAGCAATCTGCATTCAAACTGGAACCTTAGTTTGAGAGACAGCCTTACAGAACTATCTGCAAATATATAGAGCTGAGTATATTTTTCTGTATTATTCTGTATTATAGAGCTAAATTGTTTGCTTAGATATCTGTTGTCTGACTGCTCTGCAAACATATAGAGAACAGTATATATTTTTTGG
Organism: Protopterus annectens; assembly: GCF_019279795.1. Lineage (NCBI taxonomy): Eukaryota > Metazoa > Chordata > Ceratodontiformes > Protopteridae > Protopterus > Protopterus annectens. The sequence goes on along the minus strand of NC_056731.1, from coordinate 1,477,480,566 downwards.
CTTTATAATTTGCACATTCCTCACATCTGTGTTGAAACTGCCCCCCCCCCTCATTTTCTGCCTTGTCTTCAGCTATATAATTGAGCTAGTGTTATGTGTCCTGTTAATCAACAATCTGCATTCAAACTGGAACCTTAGTTTGAGAGACAGCCTTACAGAACTATCTGCAAATATATAGAGCTGAGTATATTTTTCTGTATTATTCTGTATTATAGAGCTAAATTGTTTGCTTAGATATCTGTTGTCTTACTGCTCTGCAAATATATAGAGAACAGTATATATTTTTTGGCTTTATAATTTGCACATTCCTCACATCTGTGTTGAAACTGTATTTCCCCAACCCCCCTCATTTCCTGCCTTGTCTTCAGCTATATAATTGAGCTAGTGTTGTGTGTCCTGTTAATCAACAATTTGCATTCAAACTGGAACTTTAGTTTGAGAGACAGCTTTACAGAACTATCTGAAAATATATAGAGCTGAGTATATTTTTCTGTATTATTCTGTATTATAGAGCTAAATTGTTTGCTTAGATATCTGTTGTCTTACTGCTCTGCAAATATATAGAGAACGGTATATATTTTTTGGCTTTATAATTTGCACATTCCTCACATCTGTGTTGAAACTGTTTTTCCCCACCCCCCTCATTTCCTGCGTTGTCTTCAGCTATATAATTGAGCTAGTGTTGTGTGTCCTGTTAATCAACAATCTGCATTCAAACTGGAACCTTAGTTTGAGAGACAGCCTTACAGAACTATCTGCAAATATATAGAGCTGAGTATATTTTTCTGTATTATTCTGCTTTATAGAGCTAAATTGTTTGCTTAGATATCTGTTGTCTTACTGCTCTGCAAATATATAGAGAACAGTATATATTTTTTGGCTTTATAATTTACACATTCCTCACATCTGTGTTAAAACTGTTTTTCCCCACCCCCCTCATTTCCTGCCTTGTCTTCAGCTATATAATTGAGCTAGTGTTGTGTGTCCTGTTAATCAACAATCTGCATTCAAACTGGAACCTTAGTTTGAGAGACAGCCTTACAGAACTATCTGCAAATATATAGAGCTGAGTATATTTTTCTGTATTTTTCTGTATTATAGAGCTAAATTGTTTGTTTAGATATCTGTTGTCTTACTGCTCTGCAAATATATAGAGAACAGTATATATTTTTTGGCTTTATAATTTGCACATTCCTCACATCTGTGTTGAAACTGTTTTTCCCCACCCCCCCCTCATTTCCTGCCTTGTCTTCAGGTATATAATTGAGCTAGTGTTGTGTGTCCTGTTAATCAACAATCTGCATTCAAACTGGACCCTTAGTTTGAGAGACAGCCTTACAGAACTATCTGCAAATATATAGAGCTGAGTATATTTTTCTGCATTATTCTGTATTATAGAGCTAAATTGTTTGCTTAGATATCTGTTGTCTTACTGCTCTGCAAATATATAGCGAACAGTATATATTTTTTGGCTTTATAAATTGCACATTCCTCACATCTGTGTTGAAACTGTCCCCCCCCTCCCAGTTCTTGGTTGTAGTTTAAATTTGGTGGCTTTTGCAGTGCCCGCCCCACTGTAGATTTGATCTAAGACACTCCCCTAGGCCCATCTCTTTACCACATTCTACCTAATAAACCCTTTCTGCACTTGCTTTTAGTCATTTTTAATTTAATTACATTTTTTTAAACTGTGTGGACTAATATTGCTACATATTCAAGTATGCCAGCTTGCACTGCATGAGAATTGTATTTACTACTGCTTTTGCTACTTTTCTGAAGAAAAAAAAAATTAATCTGCTTTTACTGTACTTGTGTTTCTTCCTACTTTATTTTGCTTTTGCGTCATCTTAAATGTACTCAATTGTATTTATTACTGCTTGGTGTAACTCATTCTAAGCCTTTTAGTTTAAACACTTGGGCTTCTGACCAGTTGTTTTACATTAAGAGGGTTTGTGGTCTGCACTGTAGTGGCAGAACAGGTAGCTTACATCCTTCTAAGTTGGCAACTGCTGATTGAGGGCTCAGTGTCTGTTATTATAAAAAGTGTATTAATTCTGGTTTAAGTACTTGGGCTTTCAGGCCAGTTATTTTACATTAAGAGGGTTCGTGGTCTGCACTCTTGTGGGAGGAGAGGCTGGACTCTGCCCTTTTGAGCTGTGAATTTCTGGTTAAAGGCTTATAGTGCATGCATATCTGAACTGCTTCTTACTGAAATTGGTACACCTTGTTTGCTGTAGCATAGACTAGATCCAGGCCTGCTGAATCTAGCTTTGTTTGTATAACTTGAGCACTAATCCAGGCATTCTTTAAAGTATTCAATTGTATTTATTACTGCTTGGTAGTAACTTGATTAAAGTGTAGCTATCATTTTAAGTCTTTTGGATTAAGCACTTGGGATTCAGACCAGTTGTTTTACATTAGGAAGGTTTGTGGCATGCACTGTGGTGGCAGGACAGGTAGCTTTCATCCTTCTAAGTTGGGAACTGCTGATTGAGAGCTCAGTGTCTGTTATTCTTAAAGTGTATTAGTTTTGGTTTATGCACTTGGGCTTCAGGACAGTGATTTTACATTAAGAAGGTTCGTGGTCTGCACTCTTGTGGGAGGAGAGGCTGGACTCTGCCCTTCTGAGCTGGGAATTTCTGGTTAAAGGTTTATAGTGCCTGCATATTTGAACTGTTTCTTACTGAAATTGGTACACCTTGTTTGTTGTAGCATAGACTAGATCCGGGCCTGCTGAATCTAGCTTTGTGTGTATGCTTGTTGTTTGTTTGCTTGTTATTTCCCTGGAATGTTAATTCCACCTAAAACACGGCTTCTTACCGCTTCTGTGGATCCGTAGTGATATCTGCATTGCTTACTGTACTTATTTCCTTGTTTCACTTGAAAGAAAGTTACTGTTTGTCATTTTTGCATTTAAGTTACCTGTAACACATTGCACTTAAGTTACCTGGCACTTGCTCACTAAAGCAATTATATAAGTCAGCACTAAAAATTAAAAGCACTACACCCTCACTCCCCATTGGCCCTTGTTTTCAATTATAAAGGAATTCCCAATATTATTCTAGCATGTCCAAAGGTCAGTTGTCAGTCTCCTCTCCAGTCCAGCTGGTGAACCTGGGAATCTTGAGGCAATGTTACAACTGCCTCATGTACACAGACAACCCTCTCCTCCTTCCAACAAATTCCAACACATGTGAGAGATGCAACCATATAGCCAAACTGGAGGCTAAGCTCTCTCAACTCAGTACTGGCATAACCAGTCAGGAGGAGAAGGAAACCACACTCACTACAATTCCAGTCTCACATAGACCTAGCACGACAGCAAACCAAACACATAATCACACAAAAACATACTCGGAGGCTCTAAATAAAGATCTGCCTAAGCAGCAGAGACCTCCAATGCAGACACCCAAGCAACCGCTAACCCAAAACAAAACACGTGCAACACATATCTCAAAAAGCCAGTGTGCCGAACAGTCACAGCCCTTAAGGCTAAACAACACACCTGATACACTTGTAATAGGTGAATCTATCGTCAGGCACACTGATGTCCCGCTCACCAGGCTGAACAAGGAGACGGTCACAGTGAGCAGCCTATCGGGCACTAGGATCCACCACATAACACAAGCACTCCAAGGCAAGTACAAATATGACTCAGTCATTGTCCATGCTGGTGTGAATGACCTGAGACGTACCTCCCTGGACTACATGAAAAGAGACATAGAGGAGCTCTCTGAGCATGTAGCCCAGGCCGGTATGACCCCGACCTTGAGTAGCATCTTACCCTCACCAAGAATGATGCCACAATATGAAGACAAGATGATCAATTTCAACAATTTGCTTAAGTACTGGTGTCATTGAAAGGGGATCCAATGCCTGTCAGCCTGGGATGATATGCTCGACAAGCCACGATGCTTCATTAGGGACGGCTTGCATCTGTCACCCCTAGGCTTTCAGATATTGGCAAAGGCTCTTGCTACCCCCATAGTGCCTTTTTTAGGCAAGGCTCAAAAGACAAACCCACCTCCATAGGTATCACAAGGGATAAGAAACTAAGAGTAATGCTACTGAACGCCAGAAGTCTAAACCTCAAGATGCGCACACTCGAAACTCTCCTTAGCATGGAGAGCATCGATATCTGTGCAGTAACAGAAACCTGGTTAAGGGCTCCCGAGAGCACCCCAGCACTACCAGGTTATACCTCATACCATGCTTTTCGGCCTCAAAACTTGGACCGAACCACAAAAGGAGGGGGAGTATTGATATTCATCAAAGATACCACAACCTCCAGGTTGGTGGCAAAGCATGAAGCATCAGAGACTATCCATGTGCAACTAACAGTGGGTAAAACTGCCTTCCAGTTTATAGCCTGCTACAGACCACCCTCCCAAACCCAGTAACCCCACTCAGCCTTCCTGAGAACACTGGAAAATATGAAGGTCTCTCCAAACACCATTATATTGGGCGACTTCAACTACCCAAACATAGACTGGGAGCATTACTCTAGCTCCAACACCCTAGCCCAAACGTTCCTAGAATTCATAAACTCAAATGCTATGGAACAACTTGTTACCACTCCCACAAGAGGGGAAAACATACTGGACCTGATCATTACCAACATGGGGACTCTATGCTCCAGACCAGAAGTGTATCCCTCACTGGTAAGATCAGACCATAAACTGATCTCACTGGATATTCACATCCCGACCCCACCCCCTGCCCAGAAAACCACAGTGAAAAACTTCTCTAAAGCAAATTTCACACTCCTCAAAACCGAGGTGGAATCCTTCAAAGCCCCCAGGCCTGTGGAAAATAAGGCCCAGACTGCAGAATCCTTTATAAATGCATTCTATGAACACCTTCAGGAATGCATGAATCATGCAATCCCAAATAAAACCCAATCCTCCAAAGGCAGACTTCCTGTCTGGTGGACCCCAGCCATAAACAAACTATACAATAGAAGGAGGAAGCTACTACATGATAGAGCAAAATCCCAAAAAGGGAAGGCATCTCTGATCAGTATTAGCAAAAAACTAAGGGCACTCATAAAATCGTCTAAGGCCAGCTTTGAGAGAAAAACTGCACAGGACACTAAGGATAATCACAAGGCTTTCTTTAGTTATGTTAGGAACCTTTTTGGGAATTCCCAGATATGCTCAGAATTAGTCCAAAATGACAAAAAATACACAAACCCACAGACATTGCCAACATCCTAGCTGACAGGTTCAGTGCAAACCCCCCCCTCCCCACCAAAAGGGCAAATATCTATCCCAGCAGAGTGCTGCTCCCCTGACATCTCAGATGCTCAGGTAAGAGCCACCCTCTCCAAAGCAAAAAACACAGCATCGATGGGACCAGACAGTGT